>NC_134856.1:133542488-133842488 GCF_049852395.1 Peromyscus maniculatus bairdii
CCAAGAGACCCGAGATCGGGATGGGCCAGCGCGCTCTCTGTTCCTGGACCCTAGACGATGGAGGCTGACTGAGCAGAGCTCCAGAGAACACTGCTGGACTTCAATACACCTTCCCCAGACCCCACAACCTACCTTTCCCTTTTTTCTAAGTTACCCACTAAATAAATCTTCCTTTTAACTACGTGTAGTGGCCACAATAATTTCACCAATAAATGCAATTGATGGGGATGTAAAAGCCTGACCAAGCATCACAGCTTCCAAGTGCAGCTTCTAACTGTATGGGGGTCACAGTGAACAGCTGTATGGGGGTCACAGTGAACAGCTGTATGGGGGTCACAGTGATGGAAAGAGTTGAGGACCACACAAGTGTCTGTGTGAACGGCTACCTTAATCTAGTGTGAGTTTTTTTCATCTGTGTGTTCATCACAATCAAGTGATCTTAATAAAAAATAAAAATAAAAATGAACATGAACAAATTAAATACGTAAACTGTGAGTTTGGGCATGAAAGCAGCAAGGAAAGGAAGACTTAATGGGGCTGTATCAGGAGGGGAGGGCTGCAAGGCAGCACAAAAAACGCTCTCTGTGACGCTGGAGCTGGGGGAAGCAAGGAATGATGAAGGGACGCCAGAGGGGACCTAGGAACTGCAGGACACACCGCATGTGTCAATGTGGATACACCTGAAAACCTGGGCAAGATGCTTTCCAAGAGACACCAACTGTGAAAAGGAAATCTCAAAGTGTCGAAGTGTAAGACACAAGTAAAACTTGTGCAAAACTGCAAGCACTAGTGTTATTTCAGTACTCTATTAATTAATTCCAGTGTTATTTCAAGTACTCTAGAGACCAGACAACAATTCTTCCAAATACTTTTTAAGATGGCGTCAAGATAACATGAAAAACAAACTGGTTGCTCATTTCATCTCTAAAACCAGATTCCACTGTGAACACAGAAAATCCAGAGTTACAGTTTATCTCCAGAGAGTGACATTCCAGGGTCATCCGGTAGGGTCCACCCAGGAAAGCAGAGCTGTCCGTCACAGAAACCGATCTACGTAGTTCAAGTATCAAATTTCTTAAGGTTAATGTCACGTCATTCCTTATCACAGTTAAGAGGAGTGTCTCGGCTGAAAACCACAGGAAGGTTTTTATGGTAAAGCACATCTCCGTGTTTGAGGTACATGCAAGACGAGATATGCTTGTGTGGTAACAGAGTAGAGCCTGCATCTTGAAACTCTGAGATCCAAGTATAAAACTATTAACAATCTTTACTTACTGCAACAACTAACATTTCTCTATTATCTGAATCAAAATCAAGTGACGTCAGCCAACACGGGCAAATACTTTTCAGAAATCCTTTACAAGGAAGGGGGATGAAGAGAAACAATATATTTTTTTTTTTTTTTTTTTTTGGGTTTTTCGAGACAGGGTTTCTCTGTGTAGCTTTGCGCCTTTCCTGGAGCTCACTTGGTAGCCCAGGCTGGCCTCGAACTCACAGAGATCCGCCTGGCTCTGCCTTTAATTAAAAAAAAAAACTTCACTTACTAAAAGATAAGTGAGAATTTGAAATTCTGCAGAATGCTCCCCTCTACTGTTTTGTATTTCTAATCATGTGTTGGCTCATCTCTCCATGTTTTCCTTTATAACAGCTCCTCAAACCAGAGTTTATCACAACCATTTCCTTTTTAGCTGAGGTTATGGTCCTGGCATGGGAGTCTCTACCTGAACTCAAGGTCACCCAGCTTGGGAGGCAGCAGTGCTGATTGATAAAAGT
The DNA here is from genome assembly GCF_049852395.1 of Peromyscus maniculatus bairdii. Taxonomy (NCBI): domain Eukaryota; kingdom Metazoa; phylum Chordata; class Mammalia; order Rodentia; family Cricetidae; genus Peromyscus; species Peromyscus maniculatus. The sequence goes on from NC_134856.1 coordinate 133,544,262, forward strand.
GGATGGGGACGGGGACAGCACAGACAGACGGACAGACAGACAGACACAGCTGTGCTGCTATAGGCTGACAAGTCTAGGGAGTGACCCACAGGGCCCAGAAATACATTCCAGGTCACTCTCTTGTAAAAAAGAACAAAATGGACTGAAGGGAAAGTGAGCATGTGGATATAAAAGGCTGGTCTAGTTCCACAGCTGGCTCTTCCGAGCAGCACAGCCAAGTTCCCTTGAGGAACGGCACTGTGCACAGTGCAAGCACTGAGGGTTCCTGTTCATGTCTTCCACAGTCCTGACAGACAGTGCTCACTTCTGCGTGACAACTGTTGATGCCAGCAGTCCACTTCACAGGAAGGACAGTCCCTGACCACCGTCAGGTACCCCAGAGGTCACCACCACAGTTTAACTTCACTTCTGAGGGCAGCAAATCCTGAGAGCACTTTGGCAAGGCCAAGCGTACATTAAACAGCCGGTCTGGTGACGTGCTATGTCCTTTGATAGGGGAATGTAGCCTGGTGGCTCCGGCATGTAACAAGTAATCAGTTTAATCCCCAGCACTGCCTAGTCGCCTCAAAAGGAATGAGCTTCACCTTTCAAAAAGAAAAAAAAAAAAGAAATCTCAGCTAGATGAATTTGTAGAAACTGACACTGATTCTAAAATTCATGTGGAAACACAAAGAACCAAGATTCAACAAAACAACTGGCAGAAAAAGAGGTAGAAAAGCCAATTTAGGTGATGTCAAGATTCAGCATGTGGCACTGGCAGCAAGCTAGACAAAAACATTGCTAAGACAGAATACCAGTCTGACCTAGTTCACGGAGACATGGACACCATGGAGATGTAAAGACAGAAGAGAGGGTCTTTCCAATGTGGGATGTGGGGACAAGCACATATGCACTTACACCACATATAAAAACCAACTGATGACTAAATGTAAACCAGATCTATCAACACCCTAAACAAAACACAGGAAACTGACCATGGCCTCAATTGGCTGGAGACAGGAGTTCAAGCACAACCCAGTAAAGAGCAGACACATGGGCTTTGCCAATGTAACACCTTCCAGTCTGTGAACCACAATGTCAAGAATGTAAGTTACCGCAAAGTGGAGAAAACATCTGCAAGGCACACACTGCATAAAAGAACCTGTACCTAGGTCTACACGATGGTGGCCGTGCCAGGAGAGCCCACTCTCTGACCTCCACTTGTGCACTGTGGCACTGTGCACATAAATAAAACCATGTATAAAAAGAACTCTCACCCATGACATTCAGTGATAAGACCATTCAGTACTAACTCAAGGGCAGGTCTGCAGAGATGTTCGGCTGTTAAGAGCACCAGTTGCTCTTCCAAATGACCTGAGTCTGGTTCCCACCACCCATACCCAACAGCTCACAACTGCCCATAATCCCAGCTCCAGAGAATCCAACACTGTTTGTACTCCATCACACATACACATACACACAAAAATAAATCTGAAAAACAAAAGAACTCTAAAGCAGAGTAAATTGATTTTTTAAAATGAAAGAAGGAAGGCAAGAAAAGAGAGAGGAGAGGGGGGGAGGGAGGGAGGGAGGGGAGGGGAGGGGAGGGAGGGAGGGAGGTGTGGGGCGTTTACCCACCAACCCCACAGTTCCCCAGAGTTTTCTTGAGTGCGAGCAGCAGGAAATATTAGATAGAAGGATTTATATCAGAGAATCTTGTGGAGACAAACAGAAAATAAAGGATAGCCTCGAGAGGGCCTGGAACCTATTCCAACGGGCCCTGACTGTCTCTGGCCCAGGGTTTTTATAGAGACACCAAGGGGTGGAGCAAAAGACCTCCTCCCCCAGCACAGCCAAGTGCAGACCATCTCAGACACCTGCACTCAGGCCTGTGGTCCTGATCATCCTCTATGTGGACCTGCTGGGTAAAGCCACAAGGAACGGGCTCCCACAGGGAGGGAGGGAGGGATCAACCCACGAACACACACATACATACACACACACACACACACACACACACACACACACACACACACACACACGTAAAACAGTTGAATGAAATGTTCTCAGAGAAAAGATGCAGAACATAAGGACATAAAGGTGGTCAGTGTCAAATCACTGGACCCTTGGGAATATTGAGGGGTATTGTGATCACACCTTTAATCTCAGCACTCAGGACACAGAGAAAGGTGGATCTCAGTAAGTTTAAGGCCACTGTGATCTACACAGAAAGTTCCAGACTAGCCAGAACCACATAGTGAGACTGTCTGGAGGGGGAAAAAAAGCCCAGCCACACAAGGATATGCCATACCTGTGTACCTGTGAGAAGCCAGCATGGCAGAACTCACGCTGCTGGAACCAGCTCTCTGAAACCAAGCACACACTGGCCACATGAAACATCAATGTCAAGTGTTCACCTCAGACAACTGAAAACATTGCACCACATGGACACAATCATTCACAGGAGCTCTACTCACAACAGGCAAAACTAAAAACAAGCAGATGTCTGTCTGTACAGGAAGACGGTGGTACATTCACAGAATACATCACCATTTGGCAACAGAAAAGAAATTTATACCAAAATTCACAATATGGATGAACTTTAAAATAATTACATAAGTGAATAAAGCCAAATAGAGATCACATGCACATTACATGATGTCACACAATGATCCAGAAAATGAAAAGTAACCTAGGCTGTGGACACGACTCACTGATAGAGTGCTCACCCAGCACTCAAGGCTTAGTTCAATCCCTAGCACCAACAAAAGACAGAGAAGAGGAGCACTACTTTATAGGATCCTTGAGTACTCCAGTGGCTGCTTGAGAAAACTGAGAGGTGATGGACATGCTCACTACCTCCATGGTGATGGTTTCATGGCTGTGTATGTATCAACACTTACCAAACTGTATGTTAAAACGTGTGCTTTACTGAACCTTAATTATAACTTGGTAAAGCTGTTAAAGATTTTTATAAAGAAGAAAAATTGCAGCAACCAACAATTAGGCAGGCAATACCAGGCAGTGAGGATCTTACTTCTCATCACCCTGTAGGCTGGATGTTAGCAGCAGGTAGACAGGCCAGTCATCAGACAATAAATCATCTGACAGCTGAGCTGCTGTGTATGTGTTGATTTTATAAATGAAAGCAACGACTCCCATTCCTGCTATTCCAAATCAGAGCACTCACCATCAATTCTCAGATGAAATACTCATGGACACACCAAAACATCGCTCTGAGCTAAGCCTGCTGGCTCACACCGTTTTCACACTAGAGGCGCTACAGAAGACCAGTTACCAAAGGCTGGGCGATGAGCTCACTGACCGAACTGCCTAACACAGGAGGCCCTGGGACGGGGCAGCTGCAGGCAGGACTGATGTACCGTAGTTTACTAACACTCTCTAATAAAAGTGTTTTATCTGACTACTGTAACGAGCTTGGTTTTCAAACATCTGCTTTCTACTCTACTTCATTTATTAACCTGATACATAGACACTGTGTTGTGCAGATATGCAAATAAAGCTGCTGTGATCACAGCTGGACAAGAGGAATGGAACAGGCTGCTTCCGGAAGGTTTGTTCTTATTGGGTGCATGATACACCAATGCAGACACACGTGTGCACCACAGTGAGTGGGGGCCAGAGGCTAACTTGGTTTGGCTGATTCTCTTCTTCTACCTTTGTATGGTTCCTGGGATTGAACTCAGGTAGTCAGGCTTCTGCAGCAAGTGCTTTTACCCTCTGAGCCATCTTCCTGGCCCAAATCACTTACTTTTAATGCAGCAAGTCACTAGGTGCTGAAAAGAAGAAGGAAAAATAACGATGAGAGACACTAACAGCATGGTGCCTTACTGGAGTGCAGTTCACACTCAAGAATTCCTATGAGTTCCTGAGGCCAAGCCCTTCAGTCACCAACACTGGGGAACAAGTGTGTGACTTCGGGATTTCAAAATGCCATGTAGTTTTACAGTTATGTTCTATTTTGAGCTCACTTTTGCATAGACTCTCAGGATGAAATCTAAGTTATTGTTTTTTTTTTTTAACATAGCTGTCAGTTTTACCAAAACTAAACTATGCCCATGAAGGCTCCCCGCAGCTTTGTCAGCCATCATAGACCTTTAGTAACAGCACTGAGTCTGAGACAGAAATTCTGTTCATCTTTCCTGATCCGATAATTACCTCATTTCATCATTCTTTCTGTGGGGAGGGGGTGGGAGGTGCTGAGACCTAGCCTGGAACTTACAGCAATTTTCCTGCTTCAGAATCTTGAGTGCTGAGACAACGGTCTGACCCACAAGGTCTGGGACAGCATCCTCTCTAGGTGAGGTACCCTAGATGAGGGCTCTGGCCCAGCATCCTCTCTAGGTGAGGTACCCTGGATGAGGACTCTGACCCAGCATCCTCTCTAGGTGAGGTACCCTGGATGAGGACTCTGGCCCAGCATCCTCTCTGGGTGAGGTACCCTTGGATGAGGGCTCTGGCCCAGCATCCTCTCTGGGTGAGGTACCCTGGATGAGGGCTCTGGCTCAGCCATCTTCTCTGGGTACAGTACCCTTGGATGAGGGCTCTGGTTCAGTCATCCTCTCTGGGTGAAGTACCCCTGGATGAGGACTCTGACCCAGCATCCTCTCGGGGTGAAGTACCCCTGGATGAGGGCTCTGGCCCAGCATCCACTCTGGGTGAAGTACCCCTGGATGAGGACTCTGGCCCAGCATCCTCTCTGGGTGCAGTACCTCTGGATGAGGGCTCTGGCCCAGCATTCTCTCTGGGTGCGGTACCTCTGGATGAGGGCTCTGGCCCAGCATCCTCTCTGGGTGCGGTACCCCTGGATGAGGGCTCTGGCCCAGCATCCTCTCTGGGTGCGGTACCCTTGGATGAGGGCTCCTCTTTTACTTCACAGTACCTCCACTGGTGTCTGGACTAATTTCTAATGAGGAACCGTCCATTCCAATCCCTGCTCCTTATAAACATGTCCCAATGCCTCCTCCTTACAAGAACATTTTGCTCCCACTTCAAGCAGTAAGGCTGATGTGTCTGTGCGCACTCCTGTGGTGTGCCTCACTGGAGCCCATGCCCTGGGGCTCTCGACTACAGACCTGCTTTATCGTGTTGCCTGCTCTCACTCAAGTTCTCAGTGTTCAGTTGTGATGTCTTATGCTTTTTCTTTCTCCTTCTAGAACTTTGGGAAGCATGAACATTAACCCTCTCCGTATCGCCTTGATTGACTTTCTTGATTCTATCTTCTTTCTTTTGCTGTGCTGTGCAGACTGAGTACATTTCTGCAGACCTGTCTACTCATTTACACCTCAGACGCACTCTTCCTTCAGGCACGTTCAGCATCTCGTCTACACAGCAAGCTGGCTGCAGCGTTCTCAGTCCTAATGTCTGTTTGCTGGTACCAGCTGAAGCTACTCTAAACCCTACTCTTTGGTGAACAAACATCAGACTTTGAGATTTGGGGGCATCTTGGATTTCAGATTTTCAGATGAGTCTGTGTAAACACTATCCCAAGCCCACCACTCTGGGTAAGAGATACTCAACTGATACTTTGCATCTTTCATTTATTTTCTGAAACTTTCCTACATCCCAGGGAGTTTTAACTGTGTTCTAAATGTTCTTAAAGACCCAAATTTAAGGTCTCATGTGATGGTTGCCTCGGCAGCTGAGGAAGCCGAGGACCACAGGGCCAACTCTAAGTCCTGCCCCATTCTCTCCTATGACGAGGCCTGAGACAAACATGCTCTCTTCCTCTAGGAGGCCAGGGTAGTCCTTCTCACATAGCCACTGGGAACAACCCCATGAGCTACTCCAACAATCCTGGGGGAGCCCAGGGTACCAAACCGCTTGACCCTCTACAGCCTCCTGCCACGGCCTGCATGTCCGTGGTGTCCCCATATGGTGTGTGACTCTGACAAGCTGTTACCATGTTCGCCACCCTGGGGAAGGCAGGCATCTATTTCTGGGTTCAGGATCCTTTAGCAGGTGGTGGGGGAACCAGCAAACACCGTAATTTTACTCCTGACAGGACTGTGCCTGTCCTTAGTGTTTGTACGATCAACCCGACACTCGATTAAGACAGTGTTTACATATTTGTAGTCATCTTTAAACAAACGGTAATACTCAGAGCAGCATCTTTATGCTGCTATTCCTTCTCAGAAGAAGGCAATTTCTTTTTTCCAGACCCCCTGGCTTGTTCCCTACTCATCTCTCTTGATTATATTCCCGTCCCACCTGCCAGGCGATTTCCCTAGACTTGTCTTTAAATCCACCCAGAATCTGACCACAGTCCTAGTTCAGCGGAACACCCCAGTCCAAGGCCACGCCACACCTAACCAAGGCACCAGCTCCGGATTACTGCTTCTAGCCTCGGCCTGCTGTTCTCCACTGTCAGCACACCGACAAGAAACCTATAAAACTGCTGCCTGCCCTGCTGCAGGCCCTTTCTCACCAGACACACACACACACACACACACACACACACACACACACACACACACACTCAAGTCCTTATGGCACGACAATCCCTTGCTGACCTCAACCTTTGGCGCTTCCTGCTGTGGCTGCAAGCACTCCCCACCTCAGCCCTTCGTCATGGGTGCTGTCTTTGTCTAGAACATTCAAGCACTCCCCACCTCAGCCCTTCGTCATGGGTGCTGTCTTTGTCTAGAACAGTCTTCTTCAATCTTTTGAGGCTTAAGCCTAACTCCTGTGGGGCCCTCTCAGTGAGGACGCTGCTGGCCTCCTCTGTGCAAAGCCCCGCCCTCCCCAGACCCTGTCCCTCCAGTACTTTCCACCGGGGACACGCTCCCACTCGGCTGTGCCACCGTTCCCGGGCTGGAACGGAAGGTTTATGATGACTGTAGCTTGTTCCTTCACCGCGAGAACCACTTCCTACAACAGAACAGGACCCAAGAGCTGTGAGCGAACAGATATGCCTAGCATGTGAGGAGCAGAGCAGGAGTGAGACAGGTGAAGAGGCCAGAGAGCCATATGGGCCTTGTCAGCTACCGTCACCGACTCTTCAGGGAGCCTCATGGGAGGGACCTATACTACTTTCACTAGGTTCAGGACTCCTGGCTTTAGATCACTGTTTCTGTTTGGCTGCAAATTTTATCACAATAACGTAGTTAGACATGTGGGCACAAGTGTCCTCTCTCCTACCTGATCTCAGAAGGGGCATTCCAAAGCAACAAGAGGAGTCCCACAGAAGAGACGCATCCTTCACAGCAGCCCTGAACCCAGCAGGACGTCAGGACACAGCCCCCTCACATCTCCCACCTCACCCCAGCCTCAGTACATAATTGTGGAAGCGACCCTGGAGGGAACTTCAGAAAGCACGCTGACAGCTCTCTGCTAGTCTTCAGAAAGGCGCATGCACCACCACACTAGCACTAGGTCTGCAACACTGCCCCCCTCCCATCACATGGGAAAGGCCTGCAACACTGCCCACCTTCCATCACATGGGAAAGGCCTGCAACACTGCCCCCCTCCATCACATGGGAAAGGCCTACAAGGCTGCCCCCCTTCCATCACATGGGGAAGGCCTGCAAGGCCGCTGTGGGAGTGTGAATAGAATTGGCCCCCATAATCTCATAGGAAGTGGCACTATTAGGAGGTGTGGCTTTATTGGAAAGGGTTTGGCCTTGTTGTAGGAAGTGCGTCACAGTGGGGGTGGGCTTTGAGGTTTCCTATGCTCCGGATACCGCCCAGTGAGCCAGTCGACTTCCTGTTACCTGCAAGATGTAGGACTCTTACCTATTCCTCCAGCACCATGTCTGCCTGCATGTCACCATGCTCCCAACCATGATGATAATGGACCAAACCTCTCAAACTGTAAGCAAGCTCCCTCAATTAAATGTTTTCCTTATAAGAGTTGTTGTGGTCATGGTGTCTCTTCACAGCAATAAAAACCCCAACTAAGACAGTTGCCCACCCTTCACAGCATGGGGAAAGCCTGCAAGGCTGTGCACTCTCAGCAGCAGGGAAAGGCCTGCTGTTACTAAGCCTCTCAGGTCTTACTTTGCTGATACACGGCTCTCCTTCCTGAATGACCTTATCCATTAGCTTTGGCACAGACAGACCTCTTGCTATTTATGAAAATCAAGCTCAGCCTCCCAGAATGAAGATGACTCATGGCTGAGGATGCTCTAAGATAAGCTCAGATTCTGATGTAAATTCTAGGGGAATTTCAACAAAGGTTATAAACAGAGCTTCCATTATCAGTACTGTGTTACCAACAAAACACACTCCCAGGATTTAAATGTCAGTCATTACCTCATAGACACGCCTTAACACAGAGTTCCTGGAAAATGTGCCAAGCCCACGGCTACCCAGAGGCCCCGGCACTCATCCTGGGAGTGGCTCTTTCTGGCTGTGGAATCCGAGAACTACAGTAGAGCCTCACCCCATCAGTCTGCTAAGGAAAGACCAAGTAACACCCAGTTAGTGGCTACTTTAACCAGGTGACAACTCTCTCCAAAGGTAGACTAGTCAATCACCGCCATGTGACGAAGCACCAAACACAACACACGGCATCACCTTTCAGTACTTGTAGCAAGGTTTTTCAACCTAAACCCAAGCACGTGGAAATGCTAACTGAAACCAGTGTGTAAGCTGAGTCAGCTGGGGCAGCTTGCCCTTCAGCCTCAGCACTGGGGAGGCTAAGGGGAGGGGGGCGTGGATCAGGAGTCTGAGGCCGGCACTGGGGTGATATTTTATTTGTGCTGAAATGTGATAGTTGATTTGTATGTTAATAAATACAGTTTGCCTGGAGATCAGAGGTCATTGCCATAAACAGGTGGTACACACCCTTAATCCCAATCACATGGCAGGCAGAGTCTCTGTGCGTTCAAGGACACAGTCAAGCGTGGTGACACAAGCCTTTAATCCCAGTACCAACCATAGAGACCTGAAGGTCTGTATAGACAGGCAGTGACAAGGAAGTGATGTGGCTGGGCTTAGAGCCAATGAGAGGGCAGAACAGGAAGGCAATAAAGGTGCAAGTTACACAGGAAGAGGCTCTCTTAAGAAGCTATGGCGAGGTGGTGAGCTAAGGTTAGTTGGCGGCTATTACTCTGATCTCTACGGCTTGCACCCCTGTATTTTGCTCTGTGTTTCTTATTTAATAAGACCATTTAGAAATTTGTCTACAATTGGCGCCCAACATGGGGTACCAGATTATAATACGAATCTTAAAAGGTCTTATCAATGAAAACAAATCCAGGAACAGGTATTGGGGTGAACGCTGGAAGATCAGAGAGATAGAACAGACCACAGCTTCCTCACCTCGCCAATTCCTCAGCTGATCCTGTTTCCACAGAATGGAAGCCTCTGAGTCCTCATCCGGAATGAATCTCAGCTGAACGGCTGCTAAAAGCCTAAAAGCTTAACCAGGCTCTAGTTCATGGTCCTCACACCTTATATACCTTTCTGCTTCTTGCCATCACTTCCCGGGATTAAAGGCGTGTGGCACCATGCCTGGCTGTTTCCAGTGTGGCTTTGAACTCAGAGATCCGCATGGATCTCTGCCTCCAGAAGGCTAAGATTAAAGGCGTGTGTGCCACCATTTTCTGGCCTCTGTATCTAGTGGCTGTTCTGTTCTCTGACCCCAGATAAGTTTATTAGGGTGCACAATATATTGGGGAACACAATATCACCACAAGCCAGGCTACACAGTAAGTTCTGGGTCATCGAGATACTAGAGACCTGTTGTAGGCACTGGAAATAAAAGCTATTAATAACACACAGAAGAACCCTTAGAAATGGACAGGGGGATAGACTTCAGTGTTGTCACGGGGAGGAGGGTGTGGGGGGAGGAGGGAGAGAAGGGGGGGCAAGGGGAAAGGGGAGCAGCCAGGTGATGTAAATGTTGTAAGCTTGACTTAGTCATACAACATGTATGCAGACATCAAAACACCTATGTTATAGCCCATAAATAAGTGCAGTTTTTAAGGTAAAGTGGCAATCTCACAAAAGAGAGGCCTGGTGAGTGTGCTGGTGAGTTTTACATCAACGTAAGATAGAGTTGTGGTGGTAGTGGTGCATGTCTTTGATCCCAGCACTCAGAGGTAGGGGGACCTCTGAGTTCAAGGCTACCCAGGTCAACAGTTGTGGAAGCCACAGAAATCTTTTGGCCACTAAGAAATAAATATAGTTTTAACAGCTGACAGAATGACCACAAAAAGCAAGTATCTCAGGACCTCTCAAATGTAACAAAATTCACCAATTTAGAAGCAGAACTTTTAAAATGTATTTTATCTATCAGTGCGTGTGTGCATGCAAGCGTCTGGGGCGCAGAGGCTGGCTCTCTCCATCTACCGTGGGATCCGGGGATCCAATTCAGGAGTCAGTCTTGCATGGCAAGGGCCTTTATAGGCTGAGCCAACTCACAGACCACAGCTGGTTTTCAATCAATCTTTTCAGGTGATGCTCTCCATGAGAAATGAAAGGGGAACAGAGAAACAGTGACTGGTAGAGCAGCACAAGGCAATTCCCTCACAAGCTTGCAGACGCGCCCCCTTAAGTACGAGAAAATTGTATTTGAAATGAACTGGTCTTCGACTTACAACAGAAAGTGCTTATTTTAAGAACCAAAACAGTAATACACACAGAGTCAAGAAGAAACAAAACCCTGTTCAACACGAAGCTGCACCCTTCTAGCACGCTGTGAGTTAAGTCATGATCTAAAGGCTTCTCAGGTTGAAGGAACAGCTGAAATACAATCCTCAGACTCAACTACAAAATAGCATAACAGACTGTCATCTACCACAGGAGACTAGGAAAATGCCAGTGCACCCCAATTTTTATTATGAATGTATGTAATGAAAGTCAGAACACCAACTGGGGGCAGGGGTTGAGGGTGGCGTACACCGTTAATCCCAGCACTCGGGAGGCAGAGGCAGGTGGATCTGTCTCTGTGAGTTTGAGGCTAGCCTGACCTACAAAGTGAGTTCCAGGACAGCCAGGGCTACACAGAGACACCCTGTCTCAAAAAAACCAATTAAAAAAAATTAGAAAACTATTTCTGTTTATGAGAAAGCATCATCTATAAAAGCAGATTCTGATCAATGGGTCTACTGTGACAGACCCCCAAAGAACTTACTGTATCAGAGAGAGCCTAAAGTCTCAGTCTCCTGCTAAGTGCAACGTTGTGTAAGGAGGCGGCAGGCACCGTTTGCTGTCTCCCCGGCTCTCAACTGTCAGTCTGGCCACAGTTAACAAGCAGTTTTCTCACACAACCACTCCGCCTCATACTGTGCTCACAATGCGCTTCATGTTCCAGACATAGTCAATACCCAAATCAGCATCCCCTACCACCAGTGACCTCTGCCAGCCACGAACCCATCAAACACGTTCCTCCCCCATTACTGGGGGCCCCTGCCAGTCTCCTAAGACTGCTGGGGTAAATTACCACCAACTTAGTGCTAAACAACGAAAGGTGTCCTCTCACAGTTCTGAAATAGAACTATGAAATGTGCACCAAGTTCAGCTGGGCATGGTGGCTCACACCCATAACCAGCACTTGGGAGGCCAAGGCAGGCAAGCTGTGGAGGGTTTGAGGCCAGCCTGTCAGGTATACAGAATGAGAGCTCACTGAAAGACACACAACAAGACCCGAGACAAGCAAAGGGAAGAGAGGGGAGGGGGAGGGGGAGGGGGAGGGGGAGGGGGAGGGAGAGGACCGCAAGGGGAAGGGAGTGAGAAACTTCTGACCCTGCAGTAGACACTGTTGCTCAATGCTGGGGACAATCAACTCCCTGCTCTGGCCCTCAGCTTCTGGAGCCTGCCGCCCTCTGCTCACAGACTCTAACTCCCGTCTTCAGGGGACTTCCTTCTGTCTGTCTGAGTCTCTTCTTGCAGGGACTCTGTGTCACTGGATTCAGAGCTCACTCAGATATTCATGATTTCATCTCAAGACCTTTTATTTCCATGTGATGATCCCTTTTCCAAATGGGCCACATTTACAGGTTCAGGTTGACACACTGGGGGTGGGGGGACACAGCAGCCACACACTAGCCTCCCAGGATTAGTTATATTCTAATTTCCAGCCAATCCTGCCGCAAGAAGTTCAAGGCTTAGATACAGCTTGGCGGCAGGGCTCTCGCAGGCATGCTCCAGACACTGAGTTTGTCTCCAGCACCATGCAAAGACAAGTCAGAAAATCAGATCTCACTTTCTTTTTTTTTTTTTTTTGGTTTTTCGAGACAGGGTTTCTCTGTGTAGCTTTGCGCCTTTTCCTGGAACTCACTTGGTAGCCCAGGCTGGCCTCGAACTCACAGAGATCCTCCTGCCTCTGCCTCCCGAGTGCTGGGATTAAAGGCGTGCGCCACCACCGCCCGGCTAGATCTCACTTTCTTAATGCAGTTTATTTCATGTATTATCTGACAGCTCTTTACAGACAGACCCCCTCTCTTAGGACTCCTTTTCCTGCTGTTCACTGTAAGGAAGGCAAACATGCAAAACAGGGCCATGTAAGCAGGAGGGCACGCTGGCCGCAGGAACACTGCTCTCAGGGATGAGCAGGTTCAGGTGCACTGCCCTGGGCAGACTTCAACCTCCCCATCCCCAGACTTCACTCTGCAAGTAGGCTTAAGCAGGCAGAGGACCTGCTGATATAACACATCTGACTGCTAGTCACTTCATTCAATGCTAATAATTGTCCTTATGTGAAAACTACCAAAGGAGGGTACTCTAGTATACTGCACCCACCCTTACATGACACCTTCCTTAAAGAATGACATCATAAAATGGGAATGTCTACAAATTCTCTGAATCACAACAGCAAAACATTCAGATATGGGGGGTGGGGGACTGATACAGTGTTTCAATGTCAATGTTGACAAAGTGCATTCTTAAATGACTTTAAAAAGGAGAACAGACATACACAGCTCTGCAGTGCAGCTCCCTCCAACACTAGCTGTTGTCCTGCTGTGCATGCAGAAAGGCAGCCTAGAGCCCAAGAAACTAGGGTCGTCTAAACCCAGAATGTCCCAAAACACCCAAGGAAGCCTGGCCCCCAGCGGGGCACTACAAGGAGGAGGTAGGAGGAGGGGACACCTAGAAATATGTTAGGTCACTGGGGTACTGAAAGGGAGCCGGGCCCCTTTCTCTCCCTCTCCATGAGCTGAGTTTTGGTGGCCATGTCTTCAGGACTATAATGCTTAGCTCCAACACAGGCCAGAACAGCAGAACCAGGAAAGTGACTGACTTCCCTGAGATTGTGGGCCCAAACCGACCTTTCCTCCCGACAAACTGCTCACCTCTGGTGTGGTCACAGCGACACAAAGCTGAGCACAAGAAAGGCCACTTCCTCCTATATTCGGAGTTTGGCTGTGGACGTGGCGCTCTGGGGTGAGGGTCATAAGCACAGACACGAGTTTCGAACCAGCTGTGAGTCTGTGCGGAGCGCACCAAGCAGTGACAGCCATACAGACCTCACCACGACAGAGAAGGCAAGCGCGTGCAGGCCAGCCCCCAGACCACAGTCCACACAGGCCCAACAGATGCTGAGCGGGAAGAGGGAAGAACGCTGCTGGACACACAGCTGCACAGCATCTGCCTCTTTACCCAAATGCGGCCTTCCCACTGCACCCTGCATCTGGGAACAAACCAAGGATGCTGAGAGATGGGGCAGGCGAGAACAACTCATACCTCCACCGGGAATAATTGCCAGCTTTGTTTCCACCAGGCCCATTTTTGCAGAGGAAGCTGAAAAGAAATAGAGAATTCAGTGACAGGCATGTCATCGCTTTGCAATGTGACGACTTGAAAAGCAAAGTAAGATTCTCTGAAATCACTGTTCACTGGTTAAATTAATGCCACAATTTAATTTTTTTTTTTTTTTTTGACAGGGTTTCTCTGTGTAGCTTTGGAGTCTGTCCTGGAACTCACTCTGTAGACCAGGCTGGCCTCAAACTCAGAGATCATCCGCCTGCCTCTCCCTCCAGAGTGCTGGGATTAAAGGAGTGTGCCACCACCTCCAAATTTTAAGAAATAACTTCATAAGTTTTTTTTTTCTTATGAAAACACATAATCATTCAAAATGACCCTCCACCCCCAACCCTATCCCCAGGTGAACACATGACATTTTCTGTTCAAAATTGCTTGGCAATCAGCTAGGTCCCAGTGGTCGAAGACCAGAGTGGAAATTTCATCTTTGGATCCAATGTTGCCAGCTCACGAAGGCCTGAATCCTGTTAATGATTCAGGAACAAGGAGAAACCGCCTGACAAGCACAGACTCCTTGTCTGCCTGGGCAGTCCCCAGACCAAACAACTCTATCTGCTGTCAGATAAGGTAAAGGCTCAAAACCAAGTCACTTTCTGACAAAATGATCCACAGCCTCACTGCACTGGGCTGGCTATCTCGCACAGCCTTGCTCCCAGAGTCTGCCACTTTCTGAATGGGCTGCATGTGCCTTGGCTTCTCAACTGAAAACCCACCTGACCCCAGTACCAGGAAAGAATCAGGTAAAGACCACCACAAGAAGGTGAGGACCCAGAATAACACGGGGAAAGGGAAAGCCCCCAACACGGCAACCTCACGCCCCAAGACGTGCGTGAGCACATGGGCCAGTACAAGGCAAACTAACTAAACAGCAGTGACGGCATGAAGCAGGGCCCAACTGTGCTGGCCTTCTGCTGCCCAGAACCACACTCAGGGCAGTGTCCACAGCTGCCAGGGGCAGGACAGAAGCCTGGGCTGTGACACCACGGCTGGGCTCAGATCCCAGCTCCCCGAATTCCTCCTCTCTGCTCCTGCTTCCTCCACAGCATCTCACAGGAGAGGGAGTGAACCATGCCAAGGGCCCCTGTTCAGCACCCAGCAAGTGGCTGGTACCAACTCTTTTCACAATCCTCTCTACACATGCTCCCAATCACCCCAAAAGAGGGAACTTCAAGGGAATGAAGTCGCTAAGTGCTGGACCAAACACGTCCACTAACTGAACTGCTCCATGGGTCAGATGCACAGAGCTACAGTCACAAGCTCTATTTGAAATGGAAGGAAATTAGTCTTTGAAAGAGAAGCCCTAGGGTCCCAAATCAGATGTCTGAACAAAGGATGGCTAAAGAGCTTCCTAAGTAGGACTTTTAAATGCTAGGCTCAAAAAAAAAGACAGCTTTCCTAAGTAGGAGTTGCAAACATCAGGCTCCACAGGCGATTTTTTAATGTGATACTGAACAGGAAGCAGAGCAAAAATATTTGGGCCTGAGGGGAATGCGCCCTTCACCACCGACACACTAACCCGTGTGTGCACGCACTAGGGGTCCAACCTAGGGCTTGTCCTCCCAGACCCCAGGCTTCTTCATTAGCATATTCATCGTACAAAACAACAGAATTCATTCTAAGACTCTCATAGTGCCCGTGATGTATTTGGATATTTGCTCCTCTTCAAGGCCCACACTTCAATTCCTCATCCCAAATCTCCTTTTCATGCCTTTGTTTTTGTCTAGATTCTACATTAAGAGAAAATGGAATGTCTTTCTAAGTCAGCCTTACTTCAACAAGCATGTGAATCTCCAAATTCATTGATTTTCATGCAAATAACATTGTTTTATAATTCTTTAACCCAAGCTCCTTTTAAAATTTATGTTAACGGTAAATTCTCACCTGCTACTCGAATATCACACGCTAAAGCCAGTTCCAGACCACCTCCTAGGGCCAGTCCATCTATGGCTGCGATCGTGGGCACGGGGAGGTTAGCTGAAACGACAGAGTTTATCCTTCACTCACAGCCACAGCTTTCCACACAGTTCATTCAGAACATATTCTTAAGCAGGTGTCATATGCAGACTTTATGCCTCTATAATCTTCAATAAAACACAAGCATTCACAATACTCTTTATAAATCTTTATGTAATGACTGTAGACAGTGCACCTATGAATGGGGAACACATCTGAACCTTTTCCTGAATTCCCTTCAAGATTATTGTATTGAATTCTATAACTTCATAATCTGAGAACATAATGTCTTTTACAAAGTGTTTAGTTCACACAAATTCAAGCTGGGATAGTTTATGCAGCATTTTGGAACTCCTGATCCTTTCTGGACTTGGTGCTCAGAATGCAATCTTGAGATATAGCATCTGCTCAAAGAAACACACAGTGCAAAAGGCCACAGAGGGTATAGGCCAGGTACCACCACCAAGGAAGGGTGGTACAAGGGCTGCATCCACAGTCCTCTCTGGCTCTGGGATCCTGACCAGAAGCAGACGTGGGAAGCAGCAGCATTCACAGAACCTACAAGGAGCATTTCTGGAAGCTTCTACAGTAGCAGGTTTCCACATTGGATTTTCAAAGGTACTGGTGTCATCCCTCCCCTATGCCCTACGCCACTTAACTCTTCCAGTTCCATTTTTTCCCCGTCCCCCTCCTACCACCTGTTTTCTATCCCACTTCCCTTGAAACCCCCAGCCAAAGCCTTTCCCCAGTGTACTGACGGCTGTGGGTTTTCTAATGTAAACACACATCTCAACAACCTTCCCCAGGACTGAATCTGTGAGCTCCAGTAACAACTGGCCTAGTAAGACATGCCCACCGTTACAATAGTGGCATGAATGTCATTTCAGTAAATGACCACTCCCTGATTGGATGAAGCTGCTCCACCAGGGAGACTGCATGCCAGGTACTGCTAACCAGGTCCAAAACTTATGGCTGGCTAGGTCATAGGCATAGGGAAGAAGCTAATATTGTTATTTTGCTAAATGGACATAATAACAAATTGCCCCTTGCATTCTTATCTTTATACCCAAAAGTGAGTACATCTCTCAGTACATCTTCATCAGAGGAGTTTCTTTTTGCAGTAGATGAAGATTAACAGAGAAACCCACAACTGGTCAATGTGTAGAGAGTAAGACTCAAAACAGAACATCTATATCATACCCCTAAAGCTCAGGAATCATTGTGAAAAAAGTGTCAGAAAGACTGTAAAAGCCAGGGGTCATGGACATCTGTAGCAAACATTTGCTGGACATAACAGGGCTACTGCACATATGAACTGCACAAGATCCTCCCAAAATCCCAGCACTGATAGGGGAAGAACTCATGAAGCCCCACCT
This sequence comes from Peromyscus maniculatus bairdii, assembly GCF_049852395.1. Lineage (NCBI taxonomy): Eukaryota > Metazoa > Chordata > Mammalia > Rodentia > Cricetidae > Peromyscus > Peromyscus maniculatus. The sequence continues at coordinate 133,561,298 of NC_134856.1, forward strand.
CTACCACCTGACGGCTGCCGGGGGAGGGAGGGTCATTTCTTTTAGGGATATAGTCACTGAATAGCCACTGAAAGGCCTGTTCCAGCAGGGGGCCCTACCCATGCACATTTGGGTAGCACTAAGAGGGGGTGGGGGGACTGCACATAAAGTTGAGAGGGAAAGGGAGGGAAGGAGGGGAGGAGGGGAGGAGTTGGGAGAAAGGGGATGGGGGTGAATCTGATCATTATATGGTAGCTGGAGCAAGGACTCAGCAGTTAAGAGCACCCACTGTTCTTCCTGAGGACCTGAGTTTGAGTCCCAGCACCCTCATTGGGTGCCTTCCAACCACCTACTTCATTTGCAAGAGCTGGAGGTGACCTTGAGAACTGCCCAGTGAACCTGCCCTTGTCATCACGGTTTCCTTTTTTCAGGTTAATTCATTAGGTACACTTGTACTACTGACACATTCCTTGCCGAAGACAGTGACAGGTCTGTCTGATATTCCCCACAAAGTGTACGCAAAGTCTGAATCTGTCCTGTCCTTGAAGGACAAACCTCCCCTCACTCAGCTCTCGTACACAGGAAGCATGGCCTGTGTGACAAGCCTTCCTCCCAGGCCCTTTCAGACTGACAGCAGAGCAAGTGTGGCCGATAACACCTTCAAGAGCTGTGTAGACTTTAGAAGAGGCCAAGACATGAGCCTGTGTTGGGGAGTAGGGGGTGACAAAGGGGCCTTTACAAGTCCATTGTGTTTGGTGGGAAGGAGCCAGGCTTACTTCTCCCAGTCTGCAGAAAACATTCTTTCATACAGTTTCTAGGAAGGAATCATTTTTTGCAAGAAACTAACAATGAAATCTGTCCTACTATAATTTATAAACCTTTCACTAGTGAACACTTTCTTTTCTTTCTCTTTTTTAGCAGAGACATTTGTACACGCATATAATGTTTTTTGCCTTGATGTTTATTATGGGTGTGTAGGTATGGGCACATGAGCACAGCTGCCTGCAGAGGCCAGAGGCGGCTGAGCCCCCTGGAGCTGGAGTTACAGGTGATGTGGTGCTGAGCCTGATCTCAGGCTAAGGAAACCTGTCTGCACAGCCGGACGGTCTTACACAGTAACAGATAGATCTGACATGCCGATGCTTAGTGAGTACAGCCCCAATCATACAATGTAAGACATGGTGTAACAGGCTGATTATATCAGCCAGACACAGTGAGTCTGACCTGGAGTCTGGCTTGGAGGCAGAGTGAAGAGGCTGGCCCCTGACCAGGACCTGAAGTCAGGTGGTAAAAGTATTAACACTTTCCTATTATGATCATGCATTGTAGAATCAATACAAAATATTTTTAAATCTGACATTTAAAATTTGAGAAATAAATTTTCCAAAGGGAATACAACAAATTTAACATTGTAACTTTTAAGAAATACGGAACACAGAATGACAACAAATTGGAATCCAAAAAGAACATGGAAAAGAGTAACTGTGCTCACATCACTTGTGAAACTTTCAAACAGTAACATAAATTGGTGTGGTAGAAGGCTGGCTATAAAATGTTTCCTACTAAAAAATTATTTAATTAGAACAGCTTAATCCATTCAATACTTTACAATACTATAAAGTTTAAAGCTATACACCCTGAAAGGCAGACTATCAGCACAGAGGCCTGAGGGAATACCAAAGGGCAGCTGTGCATGCCTACAAAGGACTTGAGGCAGGAAATGAAATGCCAGGGCCACAGCTCCAGCGAGAAACCATGACTCAGTGAGTTACGCAACAGTGGGATCAGATACTATTTTGAGTTTCATTCCAGGAAGTGAGCCAGGTATGACAAGGAAGATAATAATCCTTTGAAATGCGCCTAAAAATATAATTAAGGCAATAATTAAAGAGTTGATCTATTTTGAGAAGGGAAAGCATGGCAGGCCTCCGGTGCACCTCAGAGCCCGCAGCACATCCCGGCCCAGTGGGGCTGGAGTGAGCACAGGACTGGAGCTGGGGTGTCTACTCTCTGCTCCTCAGGCAAAGCTTAATTGAAGCCTCTAGAAAAACAAACGATCCGATTATAAGGGGAAGGTCAGGGTTGGCTATGTGACTTTCAAATGTGGTTCTGCCGAAGGACTAGTATTCTGGTGTCAGCAAGATGGCTCACTGGCTCAGCATTTGTGACCAGCACTGATAATCGAAGGTCCACTCCCAGGACCCATGTGGTAGAAGCAGAGAACACATACCCTGACTTTGACCCAAATAAATAATAAAATGTAATTTTAAACACCTAGAAATCTAGCACTGCTATACAAAACAAAAAAGTCATTACTTTAACAGAAAGGTCCATATACAGTATGATGAAAAGTCTGAATGCCAAAGTCAAGAATAGAAATAAAATCTCTATTAACAAAATCACAATAAATTCCTAATTATTCCTAGATCCAGTTAAAACTTAAATTTTGACTTAAGGTGCTTTCTCCTTTCTCTCTCAATTCTGAAGAAACCACAAGAACAGAACGAAGTGGTTCCTGAGCAACGCTGATGGGCTGGGTTGGCTCTGCTGGGAGGCCAGCAGGCTGGACTGGGCTGGAGGCTGGTCCAGAACTTCCGCACAGGGTGCTACTGGATGCCAGCAGGCACCAAAGAGTGGGAGATGCCAGATCCAAGACTGGAAATCTCAGCCACCTTAGCCCTGAAGACACAGGCAAACTCCTATGACACCTAAACACTAACCCTAGGTTAAAATCCAAATAAAGAGAGCTCTGGAAGGCTGTGGGAGAAGGACATCAGCAGTGTTCCTCATGGGGGAGTCTATCTAGTAACGGCCACCTCCTGGGCCCAGCTCTCCCTCCACACATCCCAGTTTCCAGGCTGTATCTATACATGAAAATGAGAGAGTAAACTGATGTTTCAGCCAGGAAAGGTGGAAGGAAAACCCTTGTAACAATGTGACAAAATAAGCCAAAGGACAAAAAGAAAGAGACTGATGCCACTGCAGGATGAAAGGGAAGGATGGGCAGGCACAGGGAGTCCTGGCCACGCGTGGGACCACAGCATAGGACAAACCAGAAGAGTACCTAAGACAGGCATACGTATTTTCAGAAAGTAAAGTCACGAGGCTGGAGAGATGCTTGGCAGTCAAGAGCACACACACTGCTCTTGCATAGCACCCCAGGTCAGTCCCCAGAACTCACACTGGGTAGATCTCAACTGCCTGCAACTCCAGCTCCAGGGACTCAGGGTACCTACACTGGCATACACACACACACACACACACACACACACACACACACACACACACACACACACACACACAATTTTAAAATAAAAATAGGTCTTTAAAAACATAGTCACCAAACCCAGAAAGTATAGACAGGACACAGAGAAACCTGAGCCAGAGCAGAGGACGGACTCAGATGCAGCAGGAGGAGACAGGGCAGGGATAACACATGCATGGTACTGCAACCAAGCCCTGAGGAAAACCGCCAGAACCTTAACAAGGCAGTGTGGACCAAGCAAAGATCCCTTGTGTACAGATAAGTGTTTTGTGTAAGAGTCAAAGAAAGATCTAAAGATGCGTACAATAAATCAGCACATCCGCGATGACCACACCCATGCAGGAAATGATGGCAGCTACTGAAAAACTACCAAAGTCTACAGTCAACACAGCCTCGGGTGTTGTTTATGGGATTAAAAGTATAGGAAAACCGATGAGAACTGAAGAGAATTCCCTTTTTGGTCTTAAGAAATTCTAGGTGGCAGAAGTTAACAGTTAAACACATGGCTCAAGCTTAAACAGCAGAGTGGTCAGGCGGTGATGGCGTATACCTTTAATCCCAGTGCTCGGGAGGCAGAGGCAGGAGGATCTCTTGAGTTCGAGGCCAGCTTGACCTACAGAATGAGTTCTAGGACAGCCAGGACTACACAGAGAAACCATGTAGATGGATCTGACTGACTAAATGAAAATAAAATATAGCATGACCCTAATTAGTCTTATGAATTAAAACCAGGAGTCAGATATCAGGGTAATAAGCTGAAAGATCAGAGAAGCAGAGCAGCAGCCACTAGAGACTTCTTACCTCTATAAATCCTCAGACGGAATGGGAGTGAGATCCTGTCTCCACCTCCTGATTGTGCTCAGATTAAAGGTGTGAGCCTCCCAAGTGCTGGGATTAAAGGTGTAAGCCACCACCTGGCCTCTATGGTTAATTAGTGGCTAGCTCTACCCTCTGATCTGCAGGTAAGCTTTTTTTTTTTGTCAGAACACAAACAAAATATCACACAACAATAAAAGTACAAAGCAAAATGTTCATGGCCAAGAGTCACAATGTGCATAGCACCCAGCACACTCAACAGGACAGGGGTGCTAGCAACTCATGAAGGGGTGCTATGTAACTCATAAAAGCTTGCTCTTACTTCCCATGAGTCTTCCTTGGCCCTCAGACACAGGCAGAAGACACAGTGAGTGTAAAGACTAACAGTCTGCAAACTCAAAACTATTCTTTACCAAGTAACTCTTAGCACAGTGCAGTGTAAATAAATGCCAAGTTATCATGTGGCAAAGAACATGGACACATGGGGAGCACTCAGCCTCAGTGTGCATGCCAGCACAACTGTGGAACTATCCAGCTGAGGTTCTTGATAAAGTGGGACAAAAGTCAGACACCTCCAGGGCTGAGTGGTACTTAGTGGCAATGAGAACCGAAGTTACTCAGCGGGTACCGGTGCCAGGGGCAGAGCCCCTGCAGGCTGTATGTGTGTCCTTAGTTGAACACTGTATGCAGTTAAGATGAACACAGTGGTTAAGTGGATAGAAGACAAGCAGCACTTCAAACTCAGTCACGTTACCCGTGCCTTAGGATGGCACACCAGAGACTCTGACCCTCATGGCAGAGACTATAACAAAATCATGGTAAGTCAGTGCTACACTCCACAGAGTATCTGTGAGAGGAAACTTTCCAAGTAACCTCCCTGATAGCTTATCCACAAAAACGCAGTCACACGATAGGTTTTAACTTACATTTTACTTCATGTGTTTGTGAATGCGCATGCGTGCAAGGAAGATGCATGTGTGGAGGTCAGAAAACAACTTGTTGGAGTCAATTCTCTTCTTCACTATGTGGGTTTGAGATATTGAACTCTAGACCTTCACCCACAGAGCCATCTTGTCGAGGAGAGCTGTAATTTTTTAATTACAGCGCCCCAGGCATCAATGCCTGGGTGATCTGAGGTATACAATAATCCCCCAATGAGATCGAGCAGTTTACAAATCTGTGACCACTAAGGAGGCTGACCCCAGTTAGGAAACCCCTAGAGCAGTTGTTCTCAACCTGTGGGTCTCGACCCTTTCACAGGGTCTCCCAGGACAATCAGAAAACACGATATTTACATTATGATTCATAATAGTAGCAAAATTACAGTTATAAAGTAGCAACAAAAATAAATTTTATGGCCGGGCGGTGGTGGCGCACGCCTTTAATCCCAGCACTCGGGAGGCAGAGGCAGGTGGATCTCTGTGAGTTCGAGGCCAGCCTGGGCTACCAAGTGAGTTCCAGGAAAGGCGCAAAGCTATTCAGAGAAACCCTGTCTCGGAAAAAAAAAAAAAAAAAAAAAAAAAGAAAAAAAGAAAAAAAACAAAACAAAACAAAACAAAAAATAAATTTTATGGTTGGGTCACCACAACATGAGGTGAAGCAAGCTCGATCCTAATTAGTCTTAACAATAAAAGCCTGGGGTCAGACACTGAGGGTGAAGGCTGAAGAGCAGAGCAGAGCAGCCACCAGAAACTTCTTACCTCTATGAAATCTCAGACCAAATGGGTCCGCCTGTCTCTACAAATCCTCAGACTGAATGGGGCAGCTCCAGTCTCCAACTGCCTTATATTCCTGTCTCCATTTCCCTAGTGCTGGGATCAAAGGCATGAGCCTCCCATGTGCTGGGATTAAAGGCATGAGCCTCCCATGTGCTGGGATCAAAGGCAGGAGCCTCCCATGTGCTGGGATCAAAGGCAGGAGCCTCCCATGTGCTGGGATCAAAGGCAGGCGCCTCTCTAGTGCTGGGATTAAAGGCATGAGCCTCCCTAGTGCTGGGATTAAAGGCATGAGCCTCCCATGTGCTGGGATCAAAGGCATGAGCCTCCCATGTGCTGGGATTAAAGGCATGAGCCTCCCATGTGCTGGGATCAAAGGCAGGAGCCTCCCATGTGCTGGGATCAAAGGCAGGCGCCTCTCTAGTGCTGGGATTAAAGGCATGAGCCTCCCTAGTGCTGGGATTAAAGGCATGAGCCTCCCATGTGCTGGGATCAAAGGCATGAGCCTCCCATGTGCTGGGATCAAAGGCAGGAGCCTCCCATGTGCTGGGATCAAAGGCAGGAGCCTCCCATGTGCTGGGATCAAAGGCAGGAGCCTCCCATGTGCTGGGATCAAAGGCAGGAGCCTCCCTAGCGCTGGGATTAAAAGTGTGTGCCACTACTGCCTGGCCTCTATGGTTAACTAGTGGCTAGCTCTGCCCTCTGTTCTCCAGGCACGCTTTATTTGGCAGAACACAAAATATCATACAACAATGAGGAACTGTACTAAAAGGATTACAGCATTAGGAAGGTTGAGAACCTTCCTAGAGTGTGAGGGACATTTTTTTTATTTAAATTCTTTTTTCACACAATATATTTTGATTATGTTTCCCCCTCCCTCAAGTCCTAGATCCTCCCCACCTCCCTACCTACCCAATTTCATGCTCACACTCTCTCCTACTCCCTCCCCCTTTCACCTCCCCCCAAAAAATAAAAACCTAGCAAGACAAAGAAAAATGCCAAAACAAAATGTTGACACAAAAAAATAATAGACAGACCAACTGACCGACCATGGAATTCATTTTGTGCTGACCAACTATTCCTGGGCATGGGGCCTGCCCTGGAGTGTGGTTGATACAGCCAGTGACTCTCCACTATATAAAACTGGTTTTCCCTTTCCCAGCAGGTATAAATTGCAAACGGGGTGGGGCTTTGCATCCACTCTGCCAGAGTGTCCTCTCACAGGCTTCCAGGCTGTCTATCAATCTTGTGTGTGTGTTCACATATACACAGATCTTCTGACAGCTGTTTCAAGTACTTCTCCCAGGACATTTTAATAAACTGACATTCTTACATTTAATGTTGACAGAACTGATTCATCTTTTCTTCCCTTTTTAAAGAAACTCACTCACTCCATCTTAGATTCTAGTTTCCTCTCTGGGCATATTAACAGTTCCCATATTCGCCATTCCCCAATGAGTCCCGTCTGCTGCCTCCCTGGAGGGGTCTGGCCACCTGCGCGCCCACAGCAAGCAGCCCAGCACCTTGACTTGTGTCTACTGAATAGTCTGCAGCATCACTTCAGCGAGGCTCCTTGTCCTTTCTGTGTGGGGACTCGGGGCCCTAGCTCTGCTCAAGTCCCTCAGAGATCAGAACCAGAACTAACGTGTCAGTACACCTAACTACACACTCCTGTCTCACAAGACAGCTCCGTCACTGCACGTTTCCTGTGCTCCTAGACCCACCGAGACTTCTGAGCCGATGCCGTCTTCTTGGGCATTGACAATGACAGCTTCTGCCTATTGCTGATGTAAGGCAAACAACTGATGACTTTTCACACGGTCCCCTGCCCTACCATCTTGCCACACTATTCTACTTTTTAATGACTCCATCTTTTGGTGTGTTGCTTTTTTTTTTTTCCCCAGTCTTTATTTTGGTTGTTTCCCTCTTTTCTCCAGAGGAAGACTTTTGAAACGGTGTTGACAGAGGCCACCACAGTCTCTCCCAGCTTGCTTCTGAGCTCAGGGGATAGCTCTGAATATTTTACCATGAAGAAACAGGTATTGACTCAGGCTGAAGAAGTCCATTCCCATTCACTAAGCTTTTCCATAAATACAGACTAACATTTCTCAAGTGCTTTTCTCACTATATAAGGTGAACATATGATTTTATTTTAACTGCCTAATGTCATGATTAAACTTAGCTTTTTCCAATGGAAACCACCCTTACATTCCTAGAAACCCCAACTTTGTCTTTTCCTCAATCTGCAGGTCTTACCCACACTCCCAGACATCAGCTTGTTTCCACCATTTCTGTTGGGTTTGGGCATAAAAACTGTTGTACGTTCATTAGCTGACTCCCGTGGTACTGTCCTGTGGAAAGGCTGGTACAGGGTGTAAAGATTCCTCCCAGCAGCTCCATGACACCTGAGATCTAAGTCCCTGACATTTAAGCTGAGCCTGCCGTGGGTCTGGCATGGCGGGGGATAGATGAGAGGTTGAGGAGGAAAAGCGTCACAGTTTTAACAGCTGGTTCAGTTTCGTCTTTCACATCTATTGGCATTGAGTTTCACCGTGATATTTTCTCATTCCCTTCACCTTCTCTGCGGTTTCTGTACCAAGCCTGGTACAGAAGTATGTTGGTAGTATGTTGGTATGCACCACGCTCTCAGGAGTGGCCTGACCTAGGCTGTCACTCTCATGTGTCACTGACTTCTGGTCCTTTCATTGATGCTTTCCCGACACTTCCTTAGCGTTTAACCTTTGCTGATGCCTTGCTATCTATCATCAGTGGACTTGCTCTCGCTGACATGAACTTAAGGTTGAGAATGTCCCTTAAGTGTTTACACCAAGTCTCACGATTTGGACATACAGTAATGTAACCATTCAGTCTTTGAGTTATTGCTCACAGCTTCTCCTCTGACTCATAACTCAGCCCAAGTTCCTTTTAAACATGTAAGTACATGATTCCTAAATCTATCTATTTGTTTCTAACTTACTGTCCTGTGAACCAAGAACAATGTCTCTATGTGTCTATCTTCTGAAAATTTAACTGACTTTAGATTCTGGCTCAGCACATTTTACAAAGATTCTGAAAGAATGATACATGCTCTCTGGTTTACGGTTGAGTCTATTAAATCAAACCTGACAGTCCTGCTGTTCAGGTCCCTTTTTTTTAAAAAAGTTATTTACCACTTTTTGTCCTTTTGGATTCACAACAAAGTGGTGAAATGCCAGCAATGCTAATTTTGCTAATATTGTCAGATTTATCGATGTGCATAATTTTATTTATATTAAGACAGTAGCTTTAAGAGCAATAACTAGCAATCTTCTTTATCTTTCAGTTATTAGTTTTTTCCTTTTGTTTTTCTGAGAAAAAGTTTTAGTGAGCTGGCCTCAAATTCACTGTAATTTCAGCTGGCCTCACCTGTAATCCTATCCTCCTGCCTCATCCAGACTCTGCATCACCTTGCCTAACTCTTGGTCAATAATCTATGAGTCAAAAACTTAAAAAAGAGAAAAAAAGAGGAAGTGTGTGTGTGTGTGTGTGTGTGTGTGTGTGTGTGTGTGCACGTGTGTACACATTTGTTGAAGTGCCCATGTGTACATGTGTGTGGAGGTCAGAGGTCATGGCAAAGTGTCTCCCTTACTCCTTCTCCATCTACTTTCTGAGTCAGTCTCTGTCTGAGCCTGAGCTTGCCAATTAGGTTAGACTGGCTGGCTGGTCCTGCCTCCCCAGTGCTGGGATCACGGGCACACACCACTGCACCCAGCTTTTCACATGTGTTCTAGGGATCAAACTCAAGTCCTCATATCTCACGTATCTTTTCAAATAAAATACATAGAGTGCTTAAGCAGCCACAGCTCCTGATTATCTAACTACATACTTGACTGCAGCACAGGAAGACAATTGTGACAGAAAGCCCATCCTAAGCATACGGAGAAGATGTGACCACACTTACCAATGTCATTGATTACTGCTCGTATCTTGGAGACGAAGGGACCAACTTCACTGGAGTGCATTTTAGCTCTTTCCTTAAGGTCAGCACCTGCAAGACATTGTGTTTACAAGTGAGATGGTGACATAAGACAATTGTAAAGCAAAAAATGAGACATTTACTGAGGACTAATGCCACATGAAGGCACACTGAATTTATATGTCACATGTCCTTCCCAGTGGTGACGCTGGAAAGAAAGAAGGCCTGTCTGTCCATGCTGATCAGGTGGTGCCCCGCAGTATCCTGCAGCTTTCTGTTCTCAGCACCCTTCACGCTCATAGGAAGACCATGTTACACCCACTGCTGCTGCTCTACAAGAACTCAAGCACTCGTTTATTCACTGAAGTCACAAACGCAATGACACTGTCACACATGACTTCAGACTGGTGCTGTCACCTGCATCTTGAAGAGATGCTGGAGGTTTACCCACCTCCGCTCTGGACTCACGGCCAAAGCAGTGAAAATGGCAAAGTACAATGAGTCACCATGGTGACTGTAAACGCAACCTGAGAAATGCTGGCTTAAAGTCAAGTGATGATTTCATAATTATGGCTTTATCACACAACGCTAAATCTGGAACAGATAAAAACAAACCTCAGGAGTTCCTCAGAGGGTCATTCATTCTGAACTCAACAGACAGGGTTTCACCAAAAGATGTCCCACTGAACAAACTAAGTACCCAGCCTTGACGTGGCTGCTCACTCTCTCAATTTACTGTAGACTACACTATGCATAGTACCCAGGGGAGCTGCACACACACACACCTTCCCATGAATCACTTCAGTACTGGCCTCACAATCCACCAGTTCTCAGCGCACATGTCACTGGAACGTCAGGACAGACAATGGAAAGCACAGGCAATGCTATGCAGTGGGCACAGGGAAGGCCCTGAACGGCACTAACAGACAGTTAATGGACCTGGGACACACTCTTCTAAAAGGGACTTAAATAAAACAATTACGAGCAGAAGTGCAGACAAGCTCTTGGGATCCTGGCTCCACATGCCCGGTACCGAGTCCTAACTGCACACACACCTTCACACTTAGATTTCTTTCAGGAGCACTAAAGATCCAAACTTAAGTCCTTACCCTTGTGGAACACACACACTAAGTTAAATTTAAAAGTGAGCTTTGATGTTTCCATTATAACCATTTTGTGGTACCATGAATCATGCCCAGGTAAGAGAGAGAACTCATCTAGATACAATTTTGAAAAGAGGCTAATTAATAGCTCTACAGGAGCCTCTAAATGTCCTAGTGAAGAGAGAAGGCACAAACCTCTCAATTTCAAAACAAAAGCCAGGCTGGAGCGATTGCTCAGCAGTTAAGGGCACTTACTGCCCTTCAGAGGGCCCAGACTTGGTACTTACATGCTGGCTCACAACCACCTCTAACTCAGTTCCGGGGAATTCAATGCCATACTCTGACCTCTGTGGGCAGCAGGCATGCTTACAGTGCACGCGCGCGCGCGCGCGCGCGCGCACACACACACACACACACACACACACACACACACACGCAGGTAAAACACTCATAAAGAAAAACAAATACTTTTGGAAGACCAGAAATGATTAAGGTTAGTGGGAACGCTACAGTGCACGTACGCCAGACAGATGGAGAGCTGGCCTCCGCACCAGTTAGCCCAAGCTGCCAGCCCAAAGGAGAAGTCACTAGAGACTCCAAACAGCAAAATGCCTTACTGCACATAACAGAGAAAGTTCTAGTGGTCTGGATAAAAGATCAAAGCAGCCACAGCATTCCCTCTGGCCAAGTCACACACCACAGCCGGCCCCTACCCTCCCCTCTTCAGTTCTGGGAAGGCTAAGGAAGCTGCAGAACCAAGACCTGAGAGGAGCGGCTCCAGCACCCGAAAACTCACAAACCAGTAGGAAGAGCCAGGAACACCTTCCATTTGAACCGGGGCACCCACTCCGCCTTTAACCAATGTATGAATCACTTTAACCGTCTTTAGACCTCAGTAACATCTTCCTTCCTCGTTACTTTGTAATTCTTCATGGAGAAAATTAATTATAAGATGTCTCAAGCATCCCAAAATGGTTCAAGACCAACTCTGAGCACATTCTGCCCAACCCTAAGCACTACAACAGTACAGTAGTCCTGACCGGAGCACACAGCCATCCTAAGGGTACAGTGTTACAGATGAACCCGCCAACCCCACATGACCGGAGCACACACCCATCCTAACGGTACACTGTTACAGATGAACCTGCCAACCCCACATGACCGGAGCACACACCCATCCTAACGGTACACTGTTACAGATGAACCCGCCAACCCCACATGACCGGAGCACACACCCATCCTAACGGTACAGTGTTACAGATGAACACCAACCCCACATGACCGGAGCACACACCCACCCTAACGGTACACTGTTACAGATGAACCCGCCAACCCCACATGACCAGAGCACACACCCATCCTAACGGTACAGTGTTACAGATGAACGCCAACCCCACATGACCAGAGCACACAGCCATCCTAATAGTACAGTGTTATAGATGAACCCGCCAACCCCACATGACCGGAGCACACACCCATCCTAATAGTACAGTGTTATAGATGAACCCGCCAACCCCACATACCCACTATGCATGCTTTATAGCCCTAAACTGCGTTTTTGTTCATAGCTTTAACTAATGTATCTTAAGCTGGTAAAATTATACATATTTATCACGCATGGCATGATGTTCTGAAGTACATCAACACTTTAGCATGGTTTATTAAATCTAGTTCACTAATATGGACACTGCCTAACAGCTGTGGTGTAGGGGGTTAAGAAAATTAACATCCACTCACTCTTGTGGAATTTTCCAAAGATATACACTGACAAGGCTTCATCCCCAGGGTGGTGTTATGAGGATCCCCCAGGAGGTGTTTAAGTCACTAGGACGATACCCGTGAAGGAACCCTTCTCCTTCCTGACTGAGAAGTAACTGCTCTGCCCACATGCTCCTGCCGCCTGCCCATCCACTCAACCCAAGGGAGCCAACCAGTCATGGATGGAAAACTTGCAGAGTTCTGGGCCAGAACAGCCACCTCTCTTCATAAATGACTGTCTCCAAGATCTGTCAGTGACGGAAGCTGGCTAAGACAACAGCCACCACTCTACCTCAACACCACTGTGCGTTCTTTGCCGACCACTGTAGTGGATTGACTGACACACAGAGCAGGCTGCATGGACGTTTTTAATTTCCCAGGGTATATAAAAGCTGCATTCAACTCTGCAAAGGTTTACTGAGGAAGCAAGGACATCACGTCTCACTGTAGAGAGCGGAGGAAGCCCTGAGTAAGTGAAGTTCTGTGTGAGCGGGCATTGCTGGACTCCAAGGCCTTGGACTCATGGGAAATTGGCCATTCTGTTACCCAGAAGAACAAGGCTCACGAGGAATGGCGACAACTGAGTGGTACAGCAAAGACCAGCAGCTGCAGCTTCTTCCTCCTGGTGCTCACGCCTGAGTCTGCTCCTCTTCAGAGAGCTCCTGCCTGCACAGCTCAGCCTCCTCCGTGAGCCCAGCTGACACTAGCTTTACCATGCTGTGTCTGTCCTTTCCTATTCTGCTGCTGCCCCAGCCAGGGTTCCAGGACGCCAGGGCAGCCCACTACGCTATCTTAGGTGATGACTGCTCATAACCACCGGAACCTTCAGCAAGGTGGACTCCCCTACCTGGGACCTGGCTGACACCTAGGGTGGTGGCAGCTGCTCATGGTCACAGTTTTTTAGAGACAGGGTCTTAGAGTGTAGCTCACTGTGTAGACCAGGCTGGCCTCGAGCTTGCAGTGATACCCGACTCTGTTTCCTTTCTTAAAGGCGCAGTGAGGGGAGATTCCCTCCTTCACTGAGGCCTGCCTGCAGGGCTCCCTTTCCAGCATTTACCCACAGCAGGGAGGGTTGAAACCTTGCTAACTGCCTTCACAGCTAATCCCGAAGTTTGTGCAGTCTCGCCAGAATGTCAGTGTCTTCATCAATCAACGGAAAACTTCGCCTCCAGCTCCCACGAATGCCCCATCTTATTTTATATTGCTTTCAAGGTGGCACCTTAAAACATATAGGGCAAAGAACGGCTAGAGCAAAGGGTGAACGCACACCAAGCCAGAGGCCACTGTTCTGTAAGATTATCTACTAGTTTGTGGGTAAAAGCACTTGCTGGGCAAGCCTGACGACCCAAGTTCAATCCTAGATCCCAAGTAGAAGGAGAGAACCAACCTCTGACCTCCACAGCATGCTGTGGTTCATGCATGTTGGTTTACACACACACACACACACACACACACACACACACACACACATACACACACACACACACACACACACACACACACATTTTAAGACATCCAAAGAACTCGAAGTGGCTGATTCACATAGTATGAGGGAAACACGTCAGGACGACAGTGACAGAGCCCCATCATAGCTGACTTTTAAGAGCCCGCTCTCAATAACTGACAGAATAATCAACGACCTGCGTCAAGAAACAGAGGCGGGCAAGGGAAGAACAGCAACAGAGAGTGGAGTCGCGCTGCAGTGTGGCGCCCACTGTCCCACAGCACGGGCAAAGGTGAGGCACGGCCCTGCTCAGAGCCTGCCCTCACTCACAGGCAGCTCGCCGGGACTGGACAGCAGTGCCCTCAGCACCTCGGAATGAGCCCGTTCTGGAAGAGCGGCACTCCCCTGCCAATGCCAGCACAGTGGCATCCACAGCAGCCCGAGTTCTCCAGTCACCACAGCAGCTTCAAACTGAGCTGACAAAATCCAGCTCCGAGCTTGGAAACCTTTACTCATAACCCATCACAGTTTTCACCAATAAACATGTACTAAAGTGTTATTAAGTTCCCTGTAGCCTTAAAAGAGACTTCTTTCTGACTGAATTTCATTAGTGAAACTATTAATACAGCTGACCACATCATATATAAACTACAAACCTAGTACCTATAAAAGACTAAATGTAATATTGTATTTTAAAATGTATCTTGTTCAGGACCATCTCCCATCTTCCCATTATTTCATCTTCCCACCGTCTCACCATTTCATGTAGCCTTGTATGGAAACTATTTCTTGCTAGAATGGGGCAGGGTTTACTTTCAATTTGACTCATGCTGAGAAAAATATTCCACAGTAAGCAGGAAGGAGTTTTATTACAGCAGGATCATTCAACTGACTGCTGGGGGAAATAATCACAGCCATCAAGAAATATCTGACAGTCCATGTCAATACTGAACAACCTATAAAAGTTGATGCTGAAAGTGGAGGACTGGAAATCACCAGAATCAGGATCCCAATGAAGTGCCCAATATCATTCTTCTATACGCCTCCCTCTGTAACTCACAGGCTTCTCCCTCTCCCTGGAGCAATAAAGCGCAGATCAGGACCGACTTCCTTTGTACACAAGGGGCAACTCAGAAAGAGTATGCTCAACCCTGTAACCTACTGAGAAGTCTGGGAAGTTTTAGGGAAGAATGCACAGGAGCCATGCATTCCTGTTGCTTGGCAACAGAATTGAAGCCTCCTCTCCTGGAGGGAGAAGGGAAGCTATTCAGACTCAGGAAGTAAACAAAACTTACAAGACTGAGAAAGTAGAAACTACAAGAATCACCAGGCCCCGTCCCAAAGTTCCATGAGCTTCACCCCCAGCCCAGGCTTCCCTTTGAGTTTTCGAGACAGTGTCTCATGAAGCACAGGCTGACCTCAGACTTGCTGAGCCCCAAGGATGACCTTGAACTTCTGACCTCCCGCCTCCACCGGAAGTGCTGTGCTTGCAGGAAGCACTACAGAAGAGAAAGCAAAGCTCTGCACTGCAAACAAGCACTCCCCCCAGCCCACCATGCCCCGGCCCTGGGAGACAGTTTAGGGTAGGAACTTACTAACCACCTACTTCCGTCTCCTCCCTCCTCCCCTCCCATCTGCTAGCTTTTGTCCTTGACTAGCTCCTGACCACTTGTCTGAACATGAACCCTCAAGCCCCAGGCCCCTCTGGGTAGGCCCTGACTAGGCCCCCCCCCCCCCCCGGAAGGAGTCCCACTCCCCTCCTTCTCACAGAGGTCATCTTCACAGTTCTGGGAACTAAACATGGAATGATTTCTAGAATGTACTATTAACTGACAAAAGTAAACAAGCAAGCCTGGCGGTGGTGGCTCTTGCCTTTAATCCCAACACTTGGGAGGCAGAGGCAGGAGGCTATGAGTTCAAGGCCAGCCAGGTCTACAGGGTGAGCTCCAGGACAGGCAGGACTACACAGAGAAATCCTGTCTCAAAAAACAAAAATGTAGAGGTGCCGCAGTTGGAATACAGACATTTCTAAGATTTCAGTGAGAGCCCTGCCTCCAACAGCAAGATGGACTTACAGTTTTGTGTGTGTGTGTATGGCACGCGCGCATGTGAGGTAAGTGCATGCCACAGGAGCTACAGGCTGACATGGATGCTGGGAACCAAACTCAGGTCCTCTACAACTGCAGTGAGTGCTCTTAACTTCTGAGCCAATTCTACAGCATCAGTAAACTTTTAAAGGAGGAAAATGGGCGGTTAGGTGAGTAGGACATAAGAGCTGAGGCAAGCATTTTCCAAGCACCGTGTGCACCGAGTCCGGGAAAAAAATTGAGCTTTGCCTGGCAGAGAAAGGGAGTCGTGGGGCGGTGGTGATGGAGAAGAAGAAAGGCAAGAGCAGATGAAACCTAAAGCTCTTGGTGTCGGTTGCCCTGCCATTGCTAGGAAAGGACCACCGACAAGACACACCCACCATTATCGCTAGGTGAGGCATCCCCCACTATCTCTCCCTGGGCTGGCAGGCCTGCGACTCTGGAGGCACCATGGTAGGTAAGCTAAGCGTCCACGTCCCTCTCAGTTTCTCAGGTCTGGCTCTTTTTGTGAACCCCTCCTTGTATGACTCTGAAGTTCCCCTGCCTCCATTTTTTTCCGGACTCTGTATCTTACGTGGCCCCAGGGGATGAAGCAGGAAAATTTCCCATCACAAGATCATCAGTTTACACCTGCCATGTCCCCTTTGCATGTAAGAGCAGCGGCCACATAAGGGCAGAGATCATGGCATGGACAGGTCAGGGCCTCAGCCTGCACCCAGACAGTGCTGCTGGGCAGGAGCAGTGTTTTTAGATCACTTGGGCTGTGTGGGGAAAGCGCTGAGTGGACAGGTGTGGAAGGCAAGATAAGCCAACAACGTCATTACGAATGGATTTTTCCTATGTGCTAAGAAAACGGTATGTACAAAATCTTGGACAGTATTTCAGTAGGTTTGCTGAAAATGGAAACCGAGTTAGAAGTTAATGACAGCCAATCAATTACTTCCTTGGAACCAACAGGAGTCCTGAGCTAATGGAATCCTGGCATGTTCAAAGGGAGAGAGGAAGGCACATTAACAGTGAAAGGTCACGTGATAAAAGAAGGCCTCAAATGCAAGAGCTGACCTTCTACCTTAAGAGAAATGAAAGATTAAGTCCAAAGCACACAGAAAAGTAAGTCAATAGAATAGAAAAGAAAAAACAAAGCAAACTAGCTTTTAAAAAGATAGGTAGGGGCTGGAAAGTTGGCTCAACAGTTAAGAGCACTGGCTGCTCTTCCAGAGGACTCGGGTTCAACTCCCAGCATCCACATGACAACTCAAGCCTGTCTGCAACTCCAGTTCCAAGGGACCCCACACCCTCACACAGGCAAAACACCCATGCACATTTTAAAAAATACAGAAATAATTTTTTTAAAGAAAAGGGTAGGGAAAATGATTATTTTGTTTTGTCAATATTTTAAGGAAGAAGGACAAAATTTATCAAGATTGAAAAAAAAAAATCTAGGCATGTAGTGCATGTCTGTAGTCTCAGCACTCAGGAGGCTGAAGCAGGAGGACAGAAAATCAAAGGCCAGACACTTTACAGGTGAAGATGCCGACTTAAAAAAACAAACAAACAAACCACCCAACAAGAAGAAAGAGAAAAGGTCAGAAGGCAGTGGTGATGCCTACAGCCCTCCAGCCTTGAAGGAACCGTGGACGGCTGTGAGGCTGAGGCCAGCTTGCACTACAGGTCCTGTCTCGTACTAAATTAAATACAGTGAATAACTACAGACTCTGCAGACCTAAAAAGCATAGGGAGGGCTGGGAGCAGCTTGATACCAATAAATTTGAAAACTTTGACAAAACCATGTCCTAAACACACACACACACACACACACACACACACACACACACACACCCCACCCCACACCAACAAAGTTCTCCCAAAAGAAACAGTTAAGTGGAATAGCACTTCATCTGCTAAAAGCATTAAATTCACAGTTAAAACCTTCCCACTATGGAAACCTGAGGCCAGGTGGCTTCCTTGGTAAATTTACCAACCAGCTAAGAAGTACTACAGATTGTATGTGTACGGCTCCAGAAAGCCGGAAGTCAGCGTTCTTAGGAGCACGGCATGACCCTGACATTCAAGGGAGTAGCTGTCCTGATGAAGCTGACTGCAGACTTTCTCGCTACACCTCAGTAAACCAGAGACTATGTGCTGCCCAATGCAAGAAGGATACACTGTGGCCGAGATGCTTGTCCAGGGATACCAAGTTGTTTAATATTTGACAATCAGTCACTACTATAACATCAACCAGAAGAAGGAACAAAACACAACTGTCTTAAAGAGTCTGGCAAAATTCAATTCATGCTCATTAGGTGTTTTTGGTTTTGGTTTTGTCTTTAATCTCTAGGAAACAGAGGTCAAGAAAAATCTTTTTGACATCTTAGGCGGCAAGCTGGTTGGTGCTGACCCAATGCCTTCCACAGAAGTCAAGTGAAGGACCAGGACAGGCCTCACCATGTTGACTCAACCTGTTCCAAAATCCACCCTGAGAAGGAAGGATGAAAGGCAAAGACGCTGGAAAACAGCTTACTCTAAGATACTGGGACTATCTACAATGAACAGACCAACGAGCTTTCTCAACTAAAGGCTCCTAAATCTAAAACATGAGTGTCACACGGATATCAAGGGAGCCAGCTGTGTGGACAGCCATGTGCTAGGAATAAAAAATTAGAAGTAAAATTAAAAAGAAACACCACCTACGAAAACATCAAACACAAAATGCGTGAAAATAAATTCAAGCAAACAGCCTCTCTGATTAGGAGTTTTGACCCTTCCCAGAGCTCATATCTGGGGAGCTGGGTCCCCATGTGGTGGTGTTTAGAGGTGCTGGGTATTTGTGAGAGGAGCCTAGAAGGTTCCTGGGGACACAGGAGTGCCACCTCCAAAGGACAAACAGTTCTCATAGAACCAGTTAGTTTCCGAGAAAGCAGGTGGTACATATGAAACAGCAAGCTTGTGGCTCCCACTAGCTCTCGGCTTTCCTGTCACTCATAAGTGCTTGAGCTACTCTAATACTGTCCACCAGGAAGTGATACAGCACGGGAACCCTCACCAGGGATCACACCTGACCACTCTAATACCGTCCACCAGGAAGTGATACAGATAGGGAACCCTCACCAGGGATCACACCTGACCACTCTAATACCGTCCACCAGGAAGTGATACAGCACGGAACCCTCACCAGGGATCACACCTGACCACTCTAATACTGTCCACCAGGAAGTGATACAGATAGGGAACCCTCACCAGGGATCACACCTGACCACTCTAATACTATCCACCAGGAAGTGATACAGATAGGGAACCCTCACCAGGGATCACACCTGACCACTCTAATACTGTCCACCAGGAAGTGATACAGATAGGGAACCCTCACCAGGGATCACACCTGACCACTCTAATACTGTCCACCAGGAAGTGATACAGATAGGGAACCCTCACCAGGGATCACACCTGATGGTGCTGCCAGAACTTTAACTTTTGAAACTAAAGAAACTTCTTTTTCTTACAAATGATACACTCTCAGGTGTTTTGTAACAGTAACAGAAAATAAACTAATACAATGTGCAAAACCTAACCAAGTAGCCAAGACAGTACACTGCTGTATAAGGCCATGTTCATTAATGCAGCATCACAGAGAACCTGGACATGACTCAAATACATAGCATCTGATGTTTTTAGTAAAGTCTCTCAATAATTCAACGGGGAGAAAAAGTTGTCGCAACAAATGGCTGCTAGAGGAATTGGACATGCATATGCAATAAATAAGTCAAATAAAGATAAATAAATAACAGCCTGTGGAATGAAAAAAGTTGAGTCCATTCCCAATTCCAGGTTTCTGGTACAGAGCCCCAAACTTTGAACTCTGGAGTAATGGTGCCCTTCGTTATTCAAAGTCGTCCTTCCTAACCAAGTTGGTGGTTATGTTGATCACGTGACTCTCCTGGGTCAGGGCACAGCTTCAGCATTGAACTGGTCACCACAAAACTAAAGCTATGATTCGAAGGCAAGAACTTTTAGCCCCACCCCCTCCACTGGATGGGCAGAGATGATGGATTGAAAGTGAGGCTCAGTCATCAATGGTGAGGACTTAGGGCCCAACACCTATGTAAGAGATCTCCACTAACACCTATGTAAGAGATCTCCACTAACACCTGTGTAAGAGATCTCCACTAACACCTGTGTAAGAGATCTCCACTAACACCTGTGTAAGAGATCTCCACTAACACCTATGTAAGAGATCTCCACTAACACCTGTGTAAGAGATCTCCACTAACACCTGTGTAAGAGATCTCCACTAACACCTGTGTAAGAGATCTCCACTAACACCTGTGTAAGAGATCTCCACTAACACCTATGTAAGAGATCTCCACTAACACCTGTGTAAGAGATCTCCACTAACACCTGTGTAAGAGATCTCCACTAACACCTGTGTAAGAGATCTCCACTAACACCTATGTAAGAGATCTCCACTAACACCTATGTAAGAGATCTCCACTAACACCTGTGTAAGAGATCTCCACTAACACCTGTGTAAGAGATCTCCACTAACACCTGTGTAAGAGATCTCCACTAACACCTGTGTAAGAGATCTCCACTAACACCTGTGTAAGAGATCTCCACTAACACCTGTGTAAGAGATCTCCACTAACACCTGTGTAAGAGATCTCCACTAACACCTGTGTAAGAGATCTCCACTAACACCTGTGTAAGAGATCTCCACTAACACCTGTGTAAGAGATCTCCACTAACACCTATGTAAGAGATCTCCACTAACACCTATGTAAGAGATCTCCACTAACACCATTAGGCCCAGGACTTCCTAGTAAGCACACCTGGCATTCTCAGGAGAGTGACAGGCCCAGAGAAGTTGTGGAGGCTCTACACCCTCACCCCATTCCCATCTGCCCTGCCCTGAGCGATTTGACCTTCCTTGGTAAGGGACACCAAGGCTTCTGTGAGCGAGACTGACTCCTGACTCCAGATGCAGAAGGGCCATCTTGCCCTTTTTTCCTGTGGCTGTAATAAACTATCTCAACAAATTAAATTAAGGGAGAAAAGGTTTAGGGGGCTGGGCCTGAGGGAATAATCTCTAAGGCCAGGGACTAGTGGGGGCAGCTTGAGGCAGCTGGAAGCGAAGAACAAGGATGAATGCAGGAGCCTCCTTTAGGGTGGGCCTTCCCACCTCAACTAAACTAATCAAGATAGTCCATCACAGGCATGCCTGCAGGACTAGTCCTCCTCCCAGTGGCTGTAAATCCCATTACGTAGACAGTCTACACTGGCCATCTCTAAGGGATCCACACCAGTTCTCCAGTTCTCTGGCCAAGCCAGCATCCAACAATTCAATCAAACTCTGGCATGAGCTCCCAAAGTTAGCACACACAGGTGTCTACTCAAGACTGTCTTCTCTTCAAATACCAATCCCAAGACAAATCCTTAGGGCAATTCATACTTCTGACCAACCAGGATGTAAATGTGGGGTTTCCCTCAAAGCCCTGCCCAAACTCATCCACTAAAACAACTCAAGGAACTCAGGCAACGTCCAACTCTATTACAATCAAGGTGCACTTCACAGACAACACAGGCCACGTGGTGTGGGAGTGGGGGGCGGGCAGATCCATCACTGCTGGGCCCTCACAGCATGAATGAACCCCAGGGGAGGAGTCTCTTGAGGCAGGCCCCTTTCATAAGTGCCCACAAAGACTATACTCAACCCCCAGCCCCTACCCACTTACTAGAAGATGAAGGCAAGGGTACCTACCTACCAAGTGAGCCCTCTAACCCATTTAGAGACCCTGCCGAGGCCACCTGTTGACCAAACACAGGCATTTTCATCACTCCACGGTGCTCATGGTCTCAAGGAGCTCTATGCTGAGAACCAACGCTAAACCACGTATGATTTTCGTGTACCCTAACACTCAACCCCTACTTCACGTACACACACAAACCTAACTCGGAATACAACCTAGGCTCAAAGGGAAAGCACTAGAATCAGGAGGAAGGAGCTGGGACTCGGAAGCAGCCACTAGAAAGGTGCAAATCGGAAAACGATGCTTCATGTCAACCCTCAGTGGAAACAAACTGTAAAAAAAAGAAAAGGCAAGCCACTGACTGGGAAAAACCCTCGTAAAGCATGCTAGATAAGAACAGATAGTTGTTTCAATATAAAGAAGGAACTTCAACTCAGTAAGGATGCATTCTATAAAAATGTGAAGGCCAAGGATGGTGGCACACACCTGCAATCCAAACACTCAGAAAGCTGAGGAAGGAAAATCATGAGTTCAAGGCTAGCCTGAGCTACACAAGGAGACTGCACCTATAAAGGTGAATGAGGAGGAGGGAAGGAAGTGGGGAGGGGCAGGGCAGAAGGAGACAATGATGAGAAAGAGGAGGAAGTGCTGATGGAGAAGGGAGGGAGAGAGAAAGTATCTGAACTGGCATTGCACCAAAAAACAAAAACAAAAAACAAAAACAAAACAAAACAAAAACAAAAACCCTGTGACAAAGGAGCACCAGACAAGACGCTCAGACTCTAGAGACATACAGACTGCGGCCATTCGCCAGTAACAGCACATACTGCAGGACACATAGCAGAACCAGGCAAGAGAAGACCAGAGACGCTCTGCCTCCTCCTCTCTCTCTTACATGTGCGCACGCGCACAGACACACACACATACACACAGAGTGTCTCAGTTTGAGGGTCCTGTTTTGTTTGTGACCTGGCATCTAACTCAGAACCTTGTACATGGTTGGCACAGTTATCTAAGACCTGGTAACTCCTCTCCTGAGTACTTACCCAACAGACTAAAACCATACACTGACAGAGACTTGGCTGTGAATGTTCCAGAAACCACTGTAGTTTAAATGTGAATGTCCCTCCAAGATGTTCCACATCATCCCAGCCATGATGTGCTGGGCCGCCACAGGCCCAACCGAGGGCCCCCAAGCACGGAACTGAAACCTCCAAAACTCTGAACCAAAATGACCTTTCCTCTTTCAGAGTTTATCATCTCAGTTATTCATTCATGTGACTGATGAAAATGTGGTCCACATAAAACTAAAGAGTGAAAACCTCAGGCAACTATCATGAGCAGAGAACCCGCAGCTCAGGAAGCAATGTTCAGCAGGGAAACACACACAGGCAAACAGGCCAGACAAATGACCCCCACTTTCCCTGCAATGTTCCAAACACCTTTGTCTGAGCAGACAAAGTAGCCTTTTAAGGGGGTCACTGTAAGGAAATTCAATTCAGCAATTCAAATGAACACACTCAGTACATCATTCGAAACATCATGGCCTAAACATCTGTTAAAACATCAATTATATACTTAAAAGTGGTAAATGTCATTACAAGGAATTCATATCCTCAATGAAATATTTAGCAACGTTTTATGTAAAAAAAAAAAAAAAAAAATTGCATGCAACAGAAAACAGCACACTACCCCTGCCCCTTCCCTCCTACAGAACTAACTATGTACCACACCAGAGCAAAAGCCTAAGACTGAGGCAACCGTTTAAACAGATTTCTTCATCAGGCAGACTCCCACATTCTATTCCCGTCATGACATCTGAACACACAGCATTTAACAACGTGTGCTGACGGTTTTAGTGAGGAGTCCTAGTCATAACACAATTTACTAGAATTCAAAAGCAGAAGCAAAACGACCTTTACTTTGGGGGGAAAATACCCACACTGGTATAATTCAGTGAAACACTCAATTTAGACTGCTGCACAGAGGAATCACTACCAAGAACTGAGTGTCGTCTGTTCAGAAACTGCAATGGGGCAAAAGTGAAGCTGGCTAAGTCTTCATTTAGAACAGTATGTAAAAACAGCTCCGGGTATTTACTACTTGGTGTTAGAAGAGAGGCACAAAGACAAACAGCTGACCACAGGAACCAGCTTCTGGAAGCTTCCATGTGTTATGCAGCCAAGGACTTTTCCATAATTTCATTGAAGGTAATATTACTGAAAACTGAGCAGATCTTAAACATCTAGAAATAACAGACTTCAGAGCATGTATGCATATGCAATGGGGGGAGGGGATGAACTTTAAAATCAAATACACAATTCCTATAAAGCACAGATAGATGACAAGGCCACGCTGGCTGATTCGCCAGGCGCGCGCGCGTGCGCGCACACACACACACACACACACACACACACACCTCCCTGTGATGCTCCAAACAGGCTAGCCATGAGCCCAGAAGCTTAGCTCTAACCTACAAGGAAACATGCACTGTGCCTCCTGGTCTGCAGAGTCATGGAAACAGTAAGCACAGGGACTCCAGAGAACTCAGGGGTGCTTTGCTCCCTTGAGGTCTTAGAAGTCAAGGTAAAGAAAACCACCCAGGTCTGAGACAGGACAGCACTGGGATACGGCACCTCCTGAGCATGGGGAAAGTCCTGAGTTCCATCCGCAGCACAGAACTGTCGAGAGAAGTCACCATCACCACTCTTAGGCAGCCCTTTGCCTCCCACAGCTGATCTGACTTTCTGGAAAGCCTTGTTTCAGTCCCTACCTTTGCTTTCAACAGTTTTAACAATCATTCAGGACCTTAGTTACCACCACAATGTCAGTTATCAAAACAGAAAAGTACACTAATACACTCTGTATTTTCTTTAGAGCAACTTACTTCAAAGATACGCTTAATACCATGAAATGAACTTGCCATTTCAAGAAGTTTCAAGATAAAGTATCTGCCCCAGCCAGGGTCTGACTTGTCAACAGCCCACACAGCTGGAGACACACTGGGACATCTGCATGCACCCTCTCTCTGCTGTCAGCACCCCACACTGCGGCACAGCCTTCACTCCAAGCACTTGCTTAACATTCTAATTGGCACGGTGATACACTTGGACATTTGTGTGCGTTAGTACAGTAGCACAACAGTGTGGTGATATGCTGTGTACCCTAATAAAGCTCGCCTGAGGACAGAACCAGCCAATAGATTAGACAGAGGTCAGGCAGTGGTGGCACACACCTTTAATCCCAGCACTTGAGATCTCATGCCTTTGCTTGGGAAGCAATATGGCAGGGCAGAGAAAAGTATATTAGGTGTGAGAAAACAGGAACTCAGTCTCTTTAGGCTGAGGATTTCGCAGAGCTAAGAACTAGTGGCTGGCTGCTCTGCTTCTCTGATTGTCCAGCATTCACCCTGATATCTGACTCTGGATTTTTATTAAAACACTGTCTAAGATCCGAACAACACAACCAAAGAAGTAAAAATGGCAAAATGTCTATTGGAGGAAGGAGGCGCAAGACCTCTCTTTGTGTATTTTTCATATATTTTCATCTAGAATCTGCTTTTTAAATTTTGATTTGAAATGTAAGTAAAATAGTTTCAACTCTACAGCAGAGATTTAAATGGAAGCCAAGACCACCCAGTCCCTAGTATTACGTAGGAATCTTTTTCATAATACATGTAATAACTACCTGTTTTCACAGCATTTTAGGAGAAAAGGACAGAAAAACAATTGTCTATAACTAGAAACATTGTCAGTGAACAGAAGCATGGTCTGAAACACAAGCCAACAGCCCCTAAAAACACACTGTGAATGAATTCACAGTCAGAGGGGTGAGCTGGGGCAAATACATGTGGAGCCCCATTTCAAATTCTGTCCCGAGACCACAAAACAGGATTTTCAAAGACAGCTTCCTGTGCTCCAGAAACCTGAAGCAAGACCACTCCAGATGCTTTAGGTCTTCAAAAATGAAGAAGGCACCAGCAGCACACAGTAGCACACAGCAGCACACAGCACACACAGCAGCACACAGCACACACAGCACATAGCACACAGCACACAGCACACAACAGCACACAGCACACACAGCACACAGCACACAGCACACACAGCACACAGCACACACAGCAGCACACAGCAGCACACAGCACACACAGCAGCACACAGCACATAGCACACAGCACACAGCACACAGCACACACAGCAGCACACAGCACATAGCACACAGCACACAGCACACAGCACACACAGCACACACAGCACACAGCAGCACACAGCAGCACACAGGTGGACAGGAAAGGAAGATGAGTCCCGGGCATGCAGAGCTCTCAAAGGGGGTACAGATGGGCGGAGCTCCCAGGTTTTGTAGTCTCTAGTACTCTACAATAGGTAACTAATGATTCGGTGGGTTCAAGATGCATGTTGAATAACTAACAAACACAGCTGACCAACATTAAGACTTTACAATTGTAATAGCTCACATATTCTCTTAATTAGGTTTCTTTTGTGACCTAGAACTGTATTTCTCAAATACATTTATGAAAAGAACGCCCTTTGGAGAAAAGCTGTGGATTAGGACAATAAACAAACTGCCCCAAACTGTCTATAGCACAAACACTGAGTATCTAACAGAATACAGAAGGAAAAACTAAACATAGACCACTTAGGAATTAAAATGTGAACAAACGCCCTGACTGTGCAAAAGTTGAACATAGATAAAGCAGATTCTAGATTAACTTCGGATAAAGTGAGCAGGCTGACTTAACATGACAAATAGTGTGTGATACTGTGTTTGCACAGCCTGCAATGGACAACAGCAGACTGTACCAGAACACCCAAGTTTCTTCCAGACAGCATCACTTACGAGACAGGACAGGACAAAGGGGAAGCCAAGGATGGCTAGAGTATCACTGTGGGGCAATCAGGAGGCCTGTCGGGACGGCAGACAGTACCAGTGGATGGCACGCTTACCTGAAGCGCTGTGCCTTTGGAATGTCACCACCTCTAATCTAGAATTCATGACAGTGAGCCTTAAAAGCCCCGGAGCACTCCACGCTCCCAACCATGCAGCCCCCAAAGGCCTCAGGGCCAGTCCCTGGTAGCCCTCCACCCCAGACTGTAGCTGGTCCTGAAAGTCACAGACTAAGAACCCTAACGCTCTAGGTCTACATTCCTAGGAACCAGGCACGGCCTGTGAACTGCAAGCCTCCTGCAGCCACAAATTTCACAACCTCAGTTCAACGAAGCAAGAAGACAGAAATATTTGTGGGGAAAATGTCACCTGAATTCATGTGTGCATTCCCTAAATGACACGTTGCCACTCTTTTCACAGCTCTTACATTGTTAGCAGGCATTGCAAGTGATCCAGAGATGACTTAAAGTACATGGAAAGATTGGGGGGGTGGGGGTGGGGGTTGCTGCATGTAAACACAATGCAGTTGTCCGTGAGAAGAGTCAGCATCCAGAGATTGGAATTCTGGGCGAGGAGGGAATCACAGGGAAAGATCCTAGACTCAGCCACCCCGCCGCCCTTTGCAGGCCGACAGAGCAGCCGCCTGGGAACACTGTTCCCCACATGTAAAGGCAGTAACCGCCTTCCTGAGTCACACACTCAGTAGAACTAGAACGTCACCTTTTTCGGTATGCTGCAGTTTAAGGAAGCAGTAAAACTGTACTAAAGCCAAAACATAACTCATCTGCACTGGATGTGCCCAAATCCCGTAAAACTCTACAGCAGTTTGGGGTGAAGCCAGGCTTGTAAAGATGAGCACCCTAAAGGTCATGAGCCACAGTCACCACACCTCCAAAAGAACGGTTAATATCCCCTATTCTCAGAGCCGGCCCAGGCACAGCAGTCACTTCTTATTAAATAAACATTTGTGCGATGAATGAAACACTAGAGGTGGTTCCCTTGACTGGTTAGGGGAATTACCCCATTCATATTTTACTGAAAACATTAGTTCTATCACTTGCTTATTGGTCATGATCACCTAGGTTGTTTACTAGTGGAAACAGATTCATTCCGCACCGTGGCTCAGAAGTACTAACAAAGTACACTGCAAGATAACAATCTTTAATTCTGGGGAAACACGGCACTAACAGAAAGTACAACCGTGCTACTAGTGTGAAAACACTGTGACCCGGGGGCACACTCACGGGGGTGGGAGACACTGTGCACACCAACCTTCAGAGCTCAGGCCCGCACCTAAGAATCCATGATGAGGCAGATGTTGCCATTCAAGTGTCTCTGAGCAGTCAAATGCACAGAGCAGAACGCTGTGACCTGAGACCTAGTTTCTCCCACTGAAGTTTCACAAGGATTGTTCATTTACCACAAATAATTATCTCAATGGCTCCAAGAATTTTTTTTCTGCTTCTAAAACAATCCACATGTTGCAAAAGTGTCTTTCCAATGCTAACAGACTAAGAATATTCTTTTCTTATGAAACTGTAAAAAGGAGACAAAGAGGAATCTTTGTAATAGTTCAAACCACAGAACATCTTAAGGGAGAATAGATCACTACAAAGGAAGTATGCAAGCAGCCCACAGTGTGCCAGTAAGATCCCTCACAGGAGGCTGGAAAGATGGTTCAGTGGTTAAGCTCTCCTGCTGTTCTTTCGAGGGAGTATAGTTTCTATCAAATGTCTGTAGCTCCAGCCCCATGGGATCCTGCCTTCTCTCCTAGCCTCCACGGGTGCCCACATACATGGCATATGGATCCACACATACACATGAAGAAAATAAATCTTAACAACAACAAAAGATTATTTTACCTACCAGCACAGAATATCCCGGGGACTTCACTCCTGATTATAACGGTCCGAACTTTCTTATCTGATTTTAATGCATCCACAGCTTTTGATAACTAAACCAAAGTAGGGAGGGGAAAGAAAAAGGAAAAAAATCATTTTCAAAATCATGTCAACAATGTATCTTAATATTAGAAGCAAACAGCTTAATCTTACACTCACCATTTTGAGAAGGTTTTTACTGAGTGAATTTTTCCCATAAGCTCTGTTTATTCCAAGCACCACAATTCCTAGTTAAGGAGGGGGAAAAGTACACACACTTGGGTTAGTGAGGTACTCAGAGAACAGAATGTAGCATATAGCTGACTAACCTGGCGTATGACCAATCTGCCATCTTAACCAAGGCTTGTTGCAAAGCAGGACCTTTATTTTTACAGCTATAGCTTTCTCCTCAAAGTCAAGTACTTTTTCTTAATACGGCAGTTAAAAACGTATCATATCAATTGGTACTTAATATTCTCAGTTCACTTTAAGGAGAGAATTTCAGTGTCCAGTTTCATGGGCCCTTCAACTTTTCTCTTTGAAAGCAACACAATAGGAATCTGCAGTGTCTTACGGGTTTGAATCACTAATAAGACTAGGGAGGGCCCACAGTAGAGACTGGCAATCACCACCTCATTCACCATCACCCAGAAAGTGGCATGCACAGGGGACAGCCTTGCTGCACGCAGGCTCGGCCCTGCTTTCTGCTGCCGCTCCAGCCTCAGGCAGCCCGCTGCTCCTTGCTGCTCTAACAATCTTAGTACTTCTATGCCAGGCTTCCTCCTGACCTCTGCCCTGCACTCTTAACCCAACAACACTTCCATTCAGATCTACAAGCAATTCGGACTCAACCCAAATAAAACAAAATTCATTATCCTTCCCCTAAAGCCCAAGCCCTCCCTCTCACTCCCTGTTTTATTTTCAAGCTTTCATCCGAACCGGCTGAAGGCTCTCTGCTCCAGCTGCTGCTGTCAGACTAACTTTCCAAAACCAGCTCCGTGCACAGACTTCACCACTTATGCAAAATCCTGCATTTACCAAAAAACGTCGAGTTCAGTGGCTGTAACTATAGATCTTAAGTCCTATACAACCTGCACTCAACCTTCTCCCCTAGGCACAAACTTTCACTGTGGGTCAGAAATGCCTTCTCCAGCTGAGTGGGCCTTATCCGTTCCTGACTTAAATCAAGGCAAAATACTCACATCCAAACACCGTCAGGGAGGAGAACAGCTTGCAGGGGACTGAGACTGTGAGAGGCCAGAGGCCTACACCTATCTGCACTGACTGCACAGTGTTGGGTATACCAGCTCATTAATCCCACAGCAACCCAACAGGCAGCCACCATTCTGCCAGTTTAAGTGTGTGCCATTAGCGGGTAGGCGGCTATATAGCTCCACACCTAAATGACTGCACTACATATATGCAAACTTCAGTTTCCATGTGAAGATAATTTAGCAGCCTAAGCCAGATGTACCGAGTACACATTATAATACTCAGTTGTCTCATTAAATACATACCAACATAAATGGTGCATGGTGACTCTGACCAAACTGACATGGCCTGGGCCAAAAGAAAGCCAAGGAAAGGCTCCCCCAGACTACTGAGATGAGCCAGAAGCTGGATGCTCAGGAAGGAAAGTGAAAATCATTGGGAAGAAAGCTTGACTGGATTGAGACGTGCCTAGAACTAGTAAAGCACACACCTCTAGGGGTGGCTGTGACCACCCCTACCAGCTGCAACCTAATGAATGAATGAACCACCCTGTGATGGAGTCTCCGTGTGTGGCATTACAGGAAAGCAGCAGAAGGAAGGAGGCAGGCCTGGCTGGAGGAAATGGGTCAACAAGTATGGCGTCTTTGGGAGCTGCATCTTGCCCTGGTCCCTTCCTATCTCCCCTCCCTCTGCTTATCATCCTCCATGAAGTGAACAGCTTCCTCCACCATATAGATTCCTACCACCATGATGTTCTGCCCAAATGCATGATGGGCCCTCACCACCAAGGAATGAACCTTCTGAAACTACCAGCCCAAAATAACTCCTTCCTCATTTACACTATTACTGTAAGATACTTTGTCACACAGGAAAAGTGACACAAGGACTGAATTCGGAGCAGAGGATGCCCAGGAGAAAGGACAAAGGAGAGAGAGAGAGAGAGAGAGAGAGAGAGAGAGAGAGAGAGAGAGAGAGAGAGAGAGAGAGAGAGCGCGAGCGCCAGCCCATGGTCTGAGAGAGAAGAGAAGTCAACCACAGTAAAGAAGTCAGCAAAGGTCAGAGAATGTCCTTGCAGGCCAAGATCAAAGTCCTATCTGTCTTCAGCTCAAGGCAACTTGGCAAGAGCAAGAGAGAGAGAGAGAGAGAGAGCACAAGAGAGCGAGAGCACAGAGTGGCATCAAGATGGGAAAGAAAAAAGTAAAACTTTGACCACTTACAGGGGACATGATTATCTATGAAGGAAAACCCACAGAACCCACCAAAAAAAACTACAGAGCCAATTAATGAATTCAGCAATGCTTGTGCTTTGTACATTAACAGTAAATAATCTAAAAATAAGTTTAGCAAAGAACTCCATTGGTAACAACATCAAGGCACAGAACAGGAACTCCACTTTGCAGTCCAGCACTGGAAATCATCACTCAGTCCTAGCAAGAACTAAAGAAACTGAAAGACAAGTAGTCTCTAAATCTACCAGCGAGCGGAGGTCTAACAAGAGGGCATATCTCAGCAGAAACCCAAGCATACCCTCCAGAGGAGCCAGTGCGGAGACAGAACACACCGAACTACAACCGACAAACGGGTTTCACTTGCACAACCGCCCAGGAATCAGTGTAGGCCACGTGTGATGGTTAATCTTGACTGTCAGCTGGACTGAGTCTCGCCTAGAGATTAGCAAAATCCACCTGCGGGTGTCTGCGGGTTCAACTCTAGAAAGGATAACTCGTGGGAGAAGACGGCAGGATGCCCCACCATCAGTAAACTCTACAGTCGTAAACTACACCATCAGAAAGTTTTACACAGGTTTATCATACACCACGAAGCTCACGGTGACGGAATTAGCTAGCTGTACAGCTCGCCATAACTGAACAACTTGGCTCTCAGTAGCTCAGACTGGCCTTGACCTCACTACGTAGCACACGGGTTAACAGGTACATCACCACTCCCTGCTTATGCATCAGTGGGGACTGGACCCAGGGCTTCCCGCACGCCAGGCAAACACTCCACCGGGTGAGCTACACCCCGGCCCTACATTAATATTTTTATAGACAGTGTTGGACTTCCTTTGATGTGAAACTAAAGGGGGCTTGCTGTTCCATTGTCTCAATAAAGAACAATAATAATGCAGAAAACATAACCAGAAAGGCTGTGAATCACAGTGAGAACTCAGGACAGGCTTAAAGACATTTTGATGAAAGTACCTGAAAATGTGGCATCTTTCTATAATGCTTTTTTTCTTTCACCATGAAGATGTATATTTTTACTTAAAAAAAAAATTTCCAACTTAAAGTTAATCATTATTACTAAAAAATTATAACAACCAACCACTGAAAAACACTGCTAGAACCTGTTTGATACCCATAATAAAATCAACAGCTTGGCAAATGCTCCAAAGGAAGTCACAATCCACATGTACAACACACATGCTCCCACGCTTCTAAACCATACCGTGAGACGTGCAGGAGCAAGGCAACGATCTGGAATTGGTTTGGACTCACTTTAGGTGTATGGGTGTTGTGCCTGCATGTATATTTGTGCACATGTGTACCTAGATGTCATAAAAAGGACATCAAAGCCCCTGAAACTGGAGTTACTGGAGGCTGTGAGCCACCAAGTAGGGGCTGGGACTAGAACCTGTTCCTTGCAAGAGCAGCATGGCTCTTAACCCCTGAGCCACCTCTCCAGCCCTGTATCAACTTTTATAAAAGGCAACTTAGAGAGAAACAATTAAAAACAAAAAACACACACATGAAAAACATTACTACCATAAAAAGCACTCTTTAAAAGACAGAATCAACACAGTCATAAGAAACAAGCTAGTAGGAAGGGAGTGGAGAGGAGGCCCTCTTAAAGCTGTTTGGGGGAAGACATCACATTTTTAGAAACAGCCAGCAAGGAGAGGCTGGAAGGATGACCAAGTGACACTCTTAGCAAGATCTGGGCAAATCCCACTGGCAGACACTTCCTACAACTCTGAAAACCAGAAAAGTCAGATTAAACAAATGAAACATGTCTTTACACAGTAAGCCATAGCGTATAAACAGTTCCTCACATCTATTCAACACAACACTGATTCTGAACAAAATGGTGTTAATCCAGCTGAAAAGCAGCAATGTGGCAAGAACCAAGAGAATACTGAAAAGCGAGCAGGGCTGAGGAGGAAGGAGCCACGCCTCAGACAGTGACACAGGAGTCGGGGTGGGCGGAGGGCTTGCCTGCTGTGTGGGGGGCACTGGCCTGGATGCCACTGCACAGACAGACCCACCTTAGTCATAAAGCAGTATCGCAGTGCAGCACCCACAGGCCAGGCAAGCAGAGTTCCCGGGGATCTCCTCTGCACCGACAGCGTAAGTCAGCAGGCGAGGCCAACAGACATGCCCGGATGGTTAGATGCTCACCGGAAAAGAAAGGACACACGTGTACACCTAAATACGGAAAACGGAGGGGGTGCGGCTGAAGGACTGATGACCCCTAAGTGTGGCCTTCTACGGCCCCATTCTCTCCGTCTGCTGCTGCTGCTGCCCAGGCTTTGCCCTTTAGAGGGGGCAGAAGCATCCTTCGGTCTGAACAGTGAGTTTTTATCACAATGAATTGTGTCAAATGCTTTGTCTGAGTGTGTTGGGGTAAGTGCAGTTTTTCTTGTTTAGCTTGCTGGTGTGATCAGTCACTTTAAATGCTTTCAGTAATGACCCACACCTGCACCCCCAGAGTATAGCCCATGTGGTTGTGGTAAATAGTTCTTATTATGTATCGTTAGATTTAATTCGTTTGGGTTTTATGTGAGGCCAAAAAAGACTCGCACTTAAACCTAAGTATGCAAGACCATGAGGGTGAAGACACCAGTGAACAAGACAACGGGAAGCACAGACGTGACACATAATAATCCAATCAGCTCAGGAGTAACTTTAGGCTGGAGGGACCTAAAGAGATCACGAGGGGCTGGAGAAACGGCTCAGCTGGTGGAACTGCTTGCCCTCCATCAACTCAGCCCTAAAAACCAACCAACAAACAAAATCATCAGAGCGGATAATAAGCAGGACTTGGCCGCTGGCTCTAAAGACATGTTGTTTTTTAAGGTCCATCCCTGGCACCAGTCAATGAAAGCTGACGCAAGTATATTAATTTCAGAGAGCTGGTGTCGGAGCAAGGCACAGCCTCCGGAAAGAAGGGGCATTCCATACTGCAGGGGTCCTGCTCCTCTAAGACATCACAATCCTTAACGCGCTTGCACCTGTAGAAGAACCAACAGCGTTTTGGGGGGAAGAGATAAACCCACACCCCATACAACTGCAGGCTGTAACTGACTTCTACCAGCAGACCGGCCAGCGGCAGCTGTGCTCACCGAATGCAGCTTTACCCAGCCACAGCAGAGTTTCCACTCTTCTCAAGCTCAAGGAAACGTCAGTGAGACAGACCACACTGAGGGTGAAAACACAGCCCACAGCAGTGAGCTCCTGTGATCCCAGCACTCAGGAGGCTGAGGCAAGACCACAGCTCTAGGCCAGTATTGACTATTCAGCAAAGCTATGTTGAAAGAAAAGAATGTGAGGCTGGAGAGATGGCTCAGCGGTTAAGAGCACTGGCTGCTCTTCCAGAGTGCTCTTCCAGGGGACCCAGGTTCAATTCCCAGCACCCACATGGCAGCTCACAACGTCTGTAACCAGTTTCAGGGGATCCAGCACCCTCAGACAGACAAAACACCAATGCACATGAAATTTTTAAAACTTAAGTAAATTTTTAAAAAGGAAAGTAAAGAAAGTGGAACAAAGACATCAAATTAAATACAAAGAAAGGAAGAGGTGAGAACCAGCAGAATCAACCACAGTGGGAACAGAAAATCAGCACAGAAAGTTAATAGAACAAGGGTAGTGTGCATGTATGCGCACACCCAAGGCTGACATCAGGTGGCCCCTACACTGAGGCAGAGTCTCTCAACTGAACCCAGGACCAGCCAGCTTCATCTAGTTCAGCTCCATAATTTCCTCTCTGCCTCCACATGCTAAGATCACAATAATGACAGCACCAAGCCCTGGCTGGCCACCAAGCCCTGCCTGGCATCGGGACGGCTCTGAAGGTCCCAACTCCAGTCTTCACACACGCATGGTAAGCACTTTAACACCTGGGCCATTCCCCTAGCCCCCAGAGGGTAGTTTTTAAAATGAGTGATTTGATAAGCTTCTATCAAAGAAAGAAACTTGTGCATTTCTCAACAAACAGGCTCTGTGAAAAATAGAACCAAAAAGACATGTCCTACATCAGTCTACAAAGTTAGTATTAAACCAGATAAAGATTATAGAAACAGAAAACTAAAGACCAATATTTCTCATAAATATAGTTGCACATAAAATACAAGCATATCAAATCCAACAAAAGAACCACACAGCACCACTACATGGGATTTACTCCAGAGCAGAGGTGTGGATCATTACTGAAAAGCATTTAAAGTGATTCATCACACCAGCAAGCTAAGCAAGAAAAACAAAGATTATTCCAGAAAACGTACTTGACAAAATTCAACAAGATAAAAGTTCACTCTCCAAATGGAAGAAGCTTCCTCAACTGATTCAGACTGAGTGAGCAAAGTCTGAATGCTTTCCTCCATGGATCAAGAGCAGCAGGATGAGGTAAATTCAGCTGTATAAATTAACGAGAAAAAGAAATAAAGACATTCAGAAAGAAGCAAAGCCACTGTTTCCAAATGGCATGCCATATATGGGAAATACAGAAAGTATTAGGACAAATAAGAGAAGTTATCAAAGCGCACAATACAGTGTCTACGGACAGAACTCCAGTGGACTCCCACACATCAGCAATGAGCAGCTGGAAAATGAACGTAACAAAACTATTCCCTTCATGACAAGAGAAGCAGAAATGGAGCCTGTCAGTGAAGACAAACTTATGGAGACAAAAAGAGATAAAATGTTGTGGGGTTTTTCTTGGGGAGGGTGGTGGGTGGGGAGGGAGCAAATGGAGTGTCCTGTTGAAGATGAGAGGGCTTATTTTGAGTTTGATTTTTTTTCAAAAATGTTCTAAAATTGAAGCTGGAGAGATGGTTTAGTGGTCAAGAGCATTTTGGTGCTCTTATAGAGGACCCAAGTTTGGTTCCCAGCACCTACATCAGGTGGTTCGAAACCACTGTAACTCTAGGATCCCCAGGGGATCCAACACCCTCTTTTGGCTTCAGTGAGCACTGTGCTCACATGCACATACATGCACACATACATATACATGAAGAAATCTTCTTTAAAAACAAAAGTAAAAATGTTCTAAATTGGGATTGTGTTGAGAGAGCAAAACTGCGAAGATGCACTGTACATGTTGAACATTATAGCCCATCAATCATACCTCAGTAATTCAAAATGCTGTAACTTTATTAATTGAGATAATTCACATATTCATCAAATACATGGAAATATATCTTTTAGAACATGAAGAAAGATGTGCTAGCAGACTTCTGCCGCATCTACCAGCCTACCATGGGTAAAGCGGGTATAAATAAAGGCCATAGAAGTTTTCAAAGAAATCTCTCACCTGATCTTTGCATCTCGAGTGAAGGATGGAAAGGGTGCCTCAAGAATGACTTCTCTGTTCACTTGCTTGTTTGTGCTATCTGCCAGAAACTGTCCCAACAGTTTCACAAAGCCATCTTTAAAATGGGTCACTGTATAGCCCAAGCTTACCACCCTGCAGAAAAGACAAGTTCCTAGGGGCAGGGAGAAGCCGTTCCCGGAAGCATGTACAGAAGCCTAAGCAGAAAGGGCGGCAGAAGAGGAGGTCAGGGCAGCTGCAGGGGTGAGCTGAGGCAGCCCAAGGGAGAAGGCCTGCAAGCAGAAGACCCCCCCAGCACACAATGTGAAGGGGGGGGGGAATACAACTAAGAGGGGCCTCTGCAAGACAAGACAAGACCCACAGGCTACTCTAAAACTGAGGAGGCTGAACAAACACGGAGGAGAAATAAGCGGCAGGGAGGCTCTCTGGGGCCCCACTACAAACTGCAAACACAGAGCCCTGAGATAAATCGGAAAGGACAACTCACTAAACAGGACAGGTGAATTGTTGCAGGGTTCTGGACCGCTAAGGTCCTGTCCCATGCTGCTCCTGGTGCCTGAGTCAGCCCCACCGTCCAAGCCCACCAGGGAGAGAACAGAGTAGCCTACATGTGTCTCAGGTCTTAAGGGTAGCCCTGAGGCTACACCCCAGGGACTGGTACTTCAAGGTCACAGGTAGGTAGAACAGGTATTCACTACATCTCCCCCTTTTGTCTAAATAAGAAAGTTCTAACCTAATACAAAACTATATACAATAGGAATGATTATCAAGTATCGTCCAGGAGAGGGGAAAGGTACTAATATAAACAAAAATAGAAATACAACCAGCAAGAACAACATCAAACAAGAGACACACACTAAATATCCAGACCATGGGTAAACGGCATGTTACTCCAATAGCTGTCCTATCCTGAAGAATCTAACTTAAGGTGTTATTAGCTAAGATACGAGAGGATTATAACTGTAACTATCTAGTCCTCAACCCCATCAAAGATCTGAGAAGGAAAATAATGTTACCAGAGAAAACAGGATGTGCAAGCAAGCAAATTCCAAAACCCTGCAGGAATAGACAGAGACAGCCGGCGGCCTGGACAGTCAAGCCTCAAGTGTTGTGCACACACCCACCTCTGCTTACAAATGAAGCTTGGTGCTTCTCTGGTCCCAGAGGGTTCTCACATTCCTGAAAGGCTGAGGGGATCAGATTCTGGACTCATGACTCTGACAAAACCACCAGGAGACTCTAAAGAATGTGCTGTTAGAATCCACAGTACCTGCCACAGCAGCCCCTTCCCTAGATACCACCAGGCACCCTCCTGAGAACACTGGGATTTCTCACCAGGACAAGTGAGTTTACATCACAAGAGACAGTGGTGGCCACACAGTCTGATCCCCACCATTTCCCCTACCCCGTCCCTGGGCATCATCTAGCCTGGGTACAAGATCCTGCTGAGAAAGCACAGCCATCCTCAAAGGTCTGTAGGAGACCTCCACTCCTGCCTCGTCCCGATGCACTCTTCTGAGCCCCCTCAACGATGATGGCAGAGCCTGAACTCTCCTGTGTCCCTGCCATGCTGTCTGTTGTCTGTCTGTTCATGACAAAATGCTAGCAACTAAAACACCAACCATCTGCCTCAGTGTCCCTCTTAAACCCATCCCCAACCTTTTGGAGACTCCATCCCGCAGTACCCCAGCCCTCATGTTTTCCTTTGCACTCCTTACAGTTGGCTCAGTGGTAAAAAACAAAGCAAAGGCTGCACTGTCATTTCTGCCAATCCTCAAAGAATGCTGGCCGGCTCAGTCTTAAGGCCAGGGTGTCCTAACGACCGATAGTTAGATTTCTGATAAACGGAAAACATTTCCATTTCTCGAGGCATCTTCCATGTGCTCTATCTTCCCCTGCAGCCCAATCACATCCTAACGTAAACATTTCCCAGATGTTCTGTGTGGATTTGCACAGAACGTGCACTCACGAAAGCACACGGAACTTGGTACATACAGCTAACCATATTCCCAACCTCTTCATAAGTAAGGATCACTGGAGCACACAACTTAACTGAAACACCAGCACCACTAAGCTTACCCAGAAGACTGGCATTCAAGGCTCTCATGATTCTAGGCCTGCCTGTCTAAGCTCCCAGCTGGGCTTCCTGCTCTGTCATACCAGCCTTGTCATCTGCAGTTTCCCAAATACATATCTCCATCATTTTGACCATTCCACTGTCTCAGATGGCTTGAATGAGCAAGAAACAAAATGACTCTCCATACTCCTGAGCACCTCGCAAAGGCTACCTACTCATCGGGCACAGTAACCATCTCATCTCATCATTCTGCTTGATACATTCGATGGCTGGAGGGCAGGGAAATCAAATCCAGAACCCTCGAGTCTCCAATGCCTACAGAATGCCTTGGAGTGGGCTCGGTGGCTCAACCCTGTGATGCCAGCACTCTGGAGTCTGAGGATCTTTCGTTCCAAGGCAGCCTAAGTTACACAGTGAGAGATAAACCCTGCAGACACTGCAGGGTTCTCAACAAGCCTTTAAGCAAGCCATCATCTGACCTTCAGTAGACAGAAGAGCTTCTCAAAAGACAGCCATCCTGGCTTACTTATTTTCCACTTCTACTTAACGGATTGCAGCACTCTATAAATGGATGTCAAAACGCAGTGAGTGGTCCTCTCTTCCTTCCTGGGCAATCCCCTATCCCACCTGCTCCACCCCTATACTTAAGCCAACAGGGCAACTAAAAGGCACAACCCCACTACTCCTCTGCATCTTACCTTTCCAACGCCCCAAACCTCTGTCGTGCATTCATCTGCCTCCTCCCAGAACAGGGGCCCAAGGGCAAGACGAATATCCTTTATTAACCCCCAGCGGAACTCAGCAAGGAAAAAATAAAAATTTAGAAGTGCTCAAAATTCTTTAAGTGAAGTGCAACGGTCTCCCAAAACTAACTCTCCGAGATTAAAATGTGTAAAAGAAAAAGATGCGTCTAATTTATGATTCTCTCAGATAATAAAAGGCATCCCCGCTGCAGCTCCTACAACTCGCGCACTGACGCCTGAGGTGGCAGGGAGCTATTACACAGCAAGAAACAAGCCGGGCCCGGTACTAAACCCCCGGCATTGACCTTGGCTGCAGAGACCCCAGGCGCGAGCAGCATCACCGTGCGCGCTGAACCGCGTGGGCCACCGTACCCTCCAGCCGCAGCTGCAACCGGGCCGACCTCCGCGGCCTCGCCCGCGCTGCCCGCAGCTCACCTCGGTTCTCCTCCTCCAGGTGCCGCACGCGCAGCTCGTCCTCCGTCTTCACCTCAGAGCTGTAGCCCCTCCTCGGGGCGGGACCCCCGGCCCAGGCTGCAGGGCCCAGCCGCGCACAGCACGCGGCCACCAGGCGGACGCGACTGGCTCTCAAGGCGCCCAGAGCGCCGGGAGCCGCCGCCGCCATGTTGTCTGTTTACAGGGGGCGCCCGCGGCCAGGCTCCGCCCCCGCTTGGAGACGCGCACGCGCACGACGGGCGTCTGGCGCTCTGGCCCCGCCCCTCGCCGTCTGGCCCGGCCCCGGCCCTGGTGGTTTCTGAGGTCCAGGTCTGCGCTGCCAGTGTGACATTAGTCTCTTGCCACCGCAGAGAAGAGGCATCGTTAAAGCTATGGAAACGCTAAGGGGACACATTCTCAAGTACCAGAGGGATTTGCCTCCCTGCACTCCTTGGACCCATAGTCTAGGGTTGTGACTGACCATCCATGCAGCAGCAAAGATACTCCAAAGACACACCTTTGAATCCCTCCCTTTGGATGTCAGGCTGTTAAAAATCCAAAAGGAAATGAAATTTCCTCCCGGTATCCCATGTGGAGACGGGCACTTTGGAGCCTAGAGGCCAGTCAGAGGAGGAACTTCTCTCCAGACAGAAGTGTCACACAGTTCTGACAACTTGTCAGACCACCTTGCAGGAAAGACTGGAGATAATGATGTGTCAGTGATGGGTGGGACCTCGTCTTGACCAAGGCTACCTAGCTAAACATACTCCTTGCCCTCTATTTAAACCTAAACCTCGGACTGGGGGACAAGAACATCATAGGACCCCTTTGTTCCTCTTCCCACTGTGGACACATTGAACTATCTCTAATTGGCCTATTAAAGACAGGTGGCTGAATTAGTTTATAAGGGCTGCCAGGACCTCAGGCTCCGATACTAATGACTCCCATCCCAAGGTCATTGTGTTAAGTGAGCAACAACGGTGAGCAAAATTGCTCCATTCCCTTAGGATTGGTGGAACAGGGAGGCAGTTCAGCATGGAAACTCTCTGCTTGTCATTAGATGTGCCTGATAAACCTGGGAAGTGAAGGGGAAAACAGCAAATAGGGAAATGGGTCCTCCTCCCCACCTATGGGGACTTCCTGGAGGCCAGTGTCCCAACAAGAGCCCACCCCAAGGAAAGCCCAGCCAAAGCTCAGGCCCAGGTGCAATTCTAAGCCAAGGGCTACTCCCAAAACCTCAGGTCAGTTCTGTGAAGATATTCCTTAGAGTGCCCTGTTTGAGAATTTCCTGGTACCTGGCTTTTCTTAGCTCTCCACTCAGGGAAAGCCTGTTGAGGAATAGGGTCTTCAAAAAGTATCACTGTTGCTGGAGTTTAAGAGTTGGCACTTGTGCCCCTCAGAGTCCTAACAAACCAGGCTCCACCACATGTCCTCAGTAAACAAACCATTTCAAATCACTGAATTGATAGGGAAAATCAGAAATGGGAGATTGATTCAAATCTGTCCATACTGGGAAGAGAGACACCAAGAGCCAATGATGTGTCAGGTCCTTCTTCAGTTAGAGAGAAAATCATGCATAGCCAGGCAGGTTAGTGTGTGGTCTCTGCCATCCCTGACCAGCACTGTCTGTGAGAAATACCCAGATTCAGTCTTTTCCTTCTCCCACTGTGAGATTCCTGGTGGGGTGGGGGTGGGGATTCCTGTTCCCTGAGGAGCCTTATTTCACAGTCTAAAGCTAAAGGGAGAGATAGAAGGTCTCTTCAGAGCACTCCCAGTCCTTCCACAGCAGCAGATTACACTCTGGCCATAGAAGTTCTGATGGAATACATTATGTTTGGCACCCTCAATGTTCCCACCTGCTGGGCTTGTCTCCAGAAGGAGAAAGCCCGTGTTGTTGCAAGTGTCTGCCTCTGCTATGATAATGACCTTGGGACACCCTCTGCTGTGAGGTTCTGCCAAGTGCCTCTTGGGAAGTTGTTCTTGAAAGTTAGGTTGTATCCTTTTCTGATAGCAATGTTCTTTTTGCTAAGTGCTGAGATTGTGATTGTCAGGGTTTATGGTTTCTCCAAGTTGGTTTTGAAGTCTCTAGGCAGACAGGAGGTGTGGGAGTGAAAGGGAGGCCAGCCAATGGGAGGGAGAGAGAGGGGAAGGGGCGGGAGAGGGAGAGGGAGATTGATTAAGGATGAGAGCCAGCTGACATGGTGGCTTCTAATTGGTGGATTTAGAGCAAGCCCCTGTTTGAGTCCTGCTGTGGTCAGAGGGTTCATCTCTGCATACCTGGCAATCCACACAGGGTGAGGACAGTGCCATGGGCTGTCTGTCCCATAGGGAGGTAAGACAGGCATCTGAATGAACAAAATTAAGAACAGAGGGGGGTGCAGAACTGGAAACCAACTGCATCAGGGTGGCCGGGCCCTGTCTCAGGGGTAAAAGAGTAACTTAATCGTTAACACAGATGCAGAGACAACCCGAAATTACAAGACTCCATCACACTGGGAAACCAACACCCCAACCATGTGTTTATTTGGTCAGCTGGCTTTTTACATGAGGTCACCCTACACTGCCCAGGTCGGTCTCTAACCGGCGACCCCAGGCCTCCCATATTTCTGACCAACCAGCTCTGCACTGGTTCCCACCAGCCTTTCCTCAGGAACAGTCTTCTGTCAGAAGAGCTCACTGAGCTGAGGAAAGCATTTTACTTCCATTACAGGTTATTACAAAGAACATTTCAAAGGGCACAAATGACCAGCCAGGTGAAGTAGCACACCACATACGGCCCAGAAGCTTCCTCCCATGGGGTAGGGTGCGACACCTGGAGCCCTCTGACCCCTACATGTGTAACTGGAGTTTTCCTGTGTCCACCTGGATCCTGCAGCCGCTCAGACTCAAGTAAACACACAGAGACTCATATTACTTATAAACTGTATGGCAATGGCAGGCTTCTTGCTATCTAGTTCTTATATCTTAAATTAGCCCATTTCTATAAATCTATGCCTTGCCACGTGGCTCATGGCTTACCAGTATCTTTACATCTTACTTCTCATGGCGGCAGTGGCTGGCAGCATCTCCTGGCAACATCTCCTGACTCAGCCTTCAAATTACCAGCATTCTCCTCATCTGCTTATCTTGCCTTTACTATACTTCCTGCCTGGCTACTGGCCAATCAGCATTTTATTTATCAACCAAATCAGAGCAACACACTCACAGCATACAGAGCGATCGATATTCACAGCACACATGCATGTGTGCACACTTGGACATTCACACACACATGCACAAACAAACAAGTGACTTTGAATT
This sequence comes from Peromyscus maniculatus bairdii, assembly GCF_049852395.1. NCBI lineage: Eukaryota > Metazoa > Chordata > Mammalia > Rodentia > Cricetidae > Peromyscus > Peromyscus maniculatus. Next base: position 133,604,265 of record NC_134856.1, read on the forward strand.
TGGGTCTTTTCAAAGGCTGGCAGCAGCATATCTACACACACACACACACACACACACACACACACACACACAAGCTCAGCCTGGGATCATGACAACCCAAACAAGACTGGACAGGGTGCCACGTTGCTAAGCTGGAATATTTAGCACTTGAGAAGTATTAAGCAAGTTTTGAAGGAAGATATTTTCAGCTTCTGATGTGTCTATTAGGATGGGGTTCACTGAAAGGCAATGAGTACCTGGACACTTCGATAACAATATGGCCGTCTCCTCCATTTACCCAAAAAATGAAGGGTGGGAATTGGCCACAAAGATGTCTAGAAACCAGCCCTATTGCTCTTCACCCCTCTTGCTTTAACAAGCCTGTGAGTACACCCTCCTGCTTCTCCTAAAAGATAAAGTCTCTTCTCTCTTGCTAGAGAACCAGAAATCTGGGCTTTGACCCCTGTCCTGCTATAGCCCCAGAATTCATTGGTCCTTGTGCCTTAAGCACTAAATGTATTCTGTCCTCTAACTCCCTTGTCCTCCTGTGGTGTCAAGGGGCCAGGACAGGGTGTCTAGTCAGCTCTGCCTACCACAAACCAGGCAGCTTAAACAACAGATTTCACTTCCTCATAGATGAGGAGGTTGTAATCCAAGGTCAACGTGTTGGCAGGGTCAGTTTCTTCTGAGGCTTATCTCCTTGGAATGCAGATGGTCACCTTCTCACTGTGTCCCCACCTGACTTCTCCACTGTATGTACCTGTCCCTGGTGTCCCTTCCTCTGCTTAGAGGGGCAGTAGTCCTGTTGTAGCAGGCCTGGCAGAGATGAAGATATTCTAAAAGAGACATCCAGGTCTTTCCATCTTACTTTGAGATCACTGAAACAATGGGCCCCAAAGAAATGATCTCATGCTGGGAGAAGGAAAAGGTGCCAGCCAGAGAGGAGACTTGACTCCTAGAAAGAGATTTCACAGTCCTTACAACTCCTTAGACCACTTCACACGGTGAGACTGGGGCCCAAATAGTGTGGGCAGGACCACACCTTCACAGGACTGCCTCCATATGCGTGACCTTGGCTCCCTAGATTCTTTTAGAGGCTTCTGGGGATCTCTTTGCTGCTAGCTCCTCTTCCCAATGTAGCCACCTCCTTTTGTGAACCTCATCCTTTTCCTGCTTTCCTTTTCTTTTTATTTTTTTATTTTTGGTATTTTGAGAGAGGGTTTCTTGGCATAGCCTTGGCTGTCCTAGAACTCTCTCTGTAGACCAGGTTGGCCTTGAACTCACAAAGACCACCTGCCTCTGCTTCCCAAATGCTGGGATCAAAGGTGTACACCACCACCACCTATCTCCCTGCTTCCCACTCTTATTGGACTGATTTAATTGGCTTGTTGAGGACAGGTGGCTAGACCTAACTTGGGGCACTGGTTGTAACCTCCAAGTTTAATCACAAACAATGTTACAGTTGAGCTTCACTCATATGAGCCTCCCAACCTTAATTACTTCATATTTACACAGTAAGGCAGAGGATTTCACTCCGTGCACTTGGGAGAGTCATAGCTCAGTATGATAAATGATTTTATTTGTTCATTTATGTAAAGTCTATGACAGCCCAGGCTGGCCTACAACTCCAGCTTCACTGTTCTTAGCCTGCCAAGGTGTACACCAACAGAGACCACACATCAGAGAACGGACTCCTCCAGTTCCTGCAGCCAGTTCTGCTGACCTATTCCTGCCCTGACTAGCCCAGTTCTGAAGCAATGCCTCAGGCAGTGACAGTGCCAGCAGCCTGAACCATCTGGGGCTCTCATGTGCCCTGTGTCACATGCTCACAGGTAACCATAAGAAGCATTTCGTCAACAGTCACATCGTTAAGCTACAGAGCCCAGTGCAAATCCAGGCAAAGTTCCTTCATGGCCCCCCAGCTCCCTGCTACTGCCAGAGCCCAGTGCAAATCCAGGCAAGTTTCTTCATGACCCCCCCTCCCTGCTACTGCCTCTCTTTCCCCTAGGACATCTGCACATGGGTGTTCCGTCTTCGTCATGTTAGTCATGGTGTCCTCGGAGTGGAGACGCTGGTACTGCAATGCTTCCTCTCATGCAAAGTAGACCCTGCTTACCAGGCATGGCACACCTGTGATCCCAGCACGAAGCAAACTCAGCAGGAGGACCAGGAGTGCAGGCCAGCCTGGGCTACACAATGAGCTTAAGGCTGGCCTGAGCTTCATAGTGAGTTTGAGTCCACCCTGGGCTACAAGAGACCCCCATCTCAAATTGCTAAGCCGCTGCTTTCAGAAGGTTCATAATAGAGCAGCAGGTGAGAGCTCAGTCTCTCTCTCTCTCTCTCTCTCTCTCTCTCTCTCTCTCTCTCTCTCTCTCTCTCCTCTCTCTTCCCCTCTCTCTCTCCCCCTCTCCCCTTCCCTCTCCCCTCTCTGCTTTGTGACTATCCAGAAATCAGCCCCCTAAAGCAGCAGATAGAATCTACTTCAAGGCTTTGAAGTGCTGTTCTTTTATGGAACAGCAGGCATGTCAGGCCCATAATTGTCTCTCTGAATAAAGCATTTGTTCACGAGTATCACAGCGAGAAAAATCACGGTGCAGGACTGCCCAGCAAGGCTGAGTTGCAGCAAGGTCAGGATGAAGCCTGGTGACTCCAGGGTCCTCCTGCAGGGGAGGGGCCAGCTGCCTGAAGCCAGGCTGCCAGTCTGTTACAAGCTGATTTTTCCACTCCCGGAGAATGTTCTCAAACACATTTCTTCTGGTTGTTTTTACTGCACTCCTAACACCTGGATGCAAACCTGTTGTTCAAAGCACTCATGCTGCAGGAGTGGTGGCCATGCCTTGAATCTCAGTACTCTGGAGGAAAAGGGAGGCAGATCTCTGAGTTTGTGTCCAGATGGGTACGCTTAGAGAGTTAAAGGCTAGCCAGAGCTACTTGGTGAGACCCTAACTCAAAAAAAAAAAAACAAAAAACAACAACAACAAAAAAAAAAGCTTTCTCAAGCTGACTAGCTAGCAGGGAAAGAACCCATGATACACAAGTTTTATTTTAGATTGTTTTTTGGTTTTTCGAGATAAGGTTTCTCTGTGTAACAACTCTGGCTGTCCTAGAACTCATTTTGTAGACCAGGCTGGCCTCAAACTCACAGAGATCCTCCTGCCTCTGCCTCCCAAGTGCCGGGATTAAAGGCATGTGCCACCACACCTGGCCTGAAATCAGGTTTTTTTTTGATAGGAAAAGCTCAATGTGAGTGACTGAATACTTTTAAAACATTATTTGGTGATGTGGAAATACAAAAGGGCTCACCTTTTAAGGTTATAAAAGTGTGCAAAGGCTGGAAATGTCTTAGCTCAATGAGATGTTCACAGAGCACTGGAGAAGCAAGCCCTGGGCTCCATCTCTACTGCATCTCTACTACCACATAAACCAAGTGTGATGGTGCACACCTGGCTTTTAAGCACTCAGGAGGGGGAGACAGGAAGATCGACCTGTGTTACTTGAAACCCCGGGGGGGGGGGGGGGGATGACATGAACTAACTGTATAAACTGATGACATGACCATCCCATAGTACCATTAAGGGGAAGTTAATTAGGTCAATAGCTTGTAGATGTGTGAGAGAGAACATCCAGAGGCATCTGAAAAAGTTCAGAGAAGAAGGAGATAGTAGTAGACTGAATATAGACAGCAGATGGGACCTGGCCACGACCAAAGCAGGAGTAGAGCGAATAGAGTGAGGAGACAAAGGGAGAGTGCTGAGAGCTGAGAGAGGGAGAGAGGGAGAGAGAAGACAGGAACGGATCAGCAGGGTTAGGAGGAGAATGAGTAGCTGTGGGAGGGAAGCCCATGAGCTGGATGGAGTTTAGGGTAGGGGCAGAGGTGAGAAGGGCTAGGAGGCTAGGGAGGACTTCGAAATGTGTAACAGGTACTTGTGATACTAAGGGAGCCTGGAGGCCACCAAGCTCTTTGGTATCATAAATGGCTCAGATAGCCATTTGTCCCTTCTGCCTTTTAGAATCTGGGGAAATGGAGTTTCCTTTGGACCTGACAATAACATACATAAATATCCACTGCAAATGCAATATAGAGCAATAGACTTGAATATCAAATATAATAGATTATTATTTAATTTCAGATTCCACACTGCAACCGGTGGTAAATAAGCTCGGGCGAGGGAGACGGCTCAGCAGGTAAAAGCACTTGTTCCTCAAGCCTGGTGATCCCCGTTTGTATCTCTGGAACCCGTGTAAAAACAAAAAAGTGGGTTCATTGCTGCACACCTACCATCCCAGCATGCCTACCCTAATGATAAGAGGTAGAGATAGGAGAATCATCCAGAAGCTCATGGGCCAGCCTGGAGCTCATAGATCCACCTGCCTCTGCCTCCCAAGTGCAAGGATTAAAGATGTGCATTGAGACAGACATCCAGTTAAGAATTTTAGATCCCATTCCAGGCGTCACTGTGCTATTTGTAGATAAATCATATCTCCCTGAGCAGCTACTTTGGCAGAGAGTTATCTTCTTCATGAGCACAGTGGGCAGTTTGGAAATCTCTTGTGAGTTCTTTTTGCCTTAACTACGTGCCTGAGACTTTCATGCAGGAATGGAGCCCAGAGGCTGGTCAGGGATTTGGACAGGCCTCCCATCACCATGCAGCGCCAATTCTGTGCCTCTCTTTTCTGAGACTACACCCACTCCCGTATTTCCCAGACACAGCGTTCATCCACACTTTTTCCTCCGATCCCTGCAGTAGCAGTTGAAGGCCCAGGACTGAAGGGGTCACCATGAAGAGAGCCTATGAGAGGCTTTTGGTGAAAGTGCAGCCCAGGGTCAACAGAAGACCCCAGCATTTTGGAGACGCCTGTACCAAGAGATGACCACCAAGAACAGCAGCAGCAGTGGAGTGAAGCCAGCTGGAGCCTAGAAGACAAGCTGTGTGTGCTGCAGAGAGTAGAGCTAGAAAAGTGACCCAAGCTCTTTGGAGGAGGCTAGGAAACCAGGAGTGGATCCCAGACATTGGACATCATGTTGGAGTTCGGGTTTGCTTTGTACAGATTATGACTGCTGCTCTGGTCCGTTCCTCTTGAAGTAAGGAAGTAATTTATATTTTATTTTATAGGAGAGACTGCAAGTTTTTTTTTTTTTAAAAAAAAAAGAGATTTGGGGGTTTCACAGAAAATTTGGAATTTAAAAGAGATGATATTTTCAATTTTAGTGTTATTTTTCAAGACAGGGTTTCTCTGTTGTCCTGAAGCTCCCTTTGTAGACCAGGATGGCCTTGAACTCAGAGATCTGCCTTCCTTTGCCTCCCAAGTACTGGGATCAAATGTGTGCTGCATCACTGCCCAGTTAAGAGACGATATTTTATTTATTTGTTTGTTTGTTTGTTTATTGTTCAAGATAGAATTTCTCTGTGTAACAGCTCTGGCTGTCCTGGAACTCACTCTGTAGGCCAGGCTGGTCTCAAACTCACAGAGATCCTCCTGCCTCTGCCTCCCAAGTGCTGAGATTAAAGGCATGCACCACCACCACCCGACAAGAGATGATATTTTTAAAACTTTTAAAAGTGTTTGAATTTGTAAGGCTGTGGGACTTTTTAAGTTTGTAAAATGTTTTATTTTGTGTTATCTTTATTAATTTGTGGTCTTGGGGATTAACAAGAAGGGAAAGGTTGTGGCTTAACAGTGGTGTAGTTGTGTGTCAGACTGGCAAGGGCCAGCTGTGCTGGCTAGTTTTATGCCAACTTGACACAAGCTAGAGTCATCAGAGAGGAAGGAGCCTTGATTGAGAAAATGCCTCCATAAAATGGACTGTAGGCAAGCCTGTAGGGCATTTTTTTTTAATGAGGCAAAATTTTTATTTATTCATTTCTTGCACTTGAAGTACTCCTCAATGACATCCTTGGCCTGAGATTCTTTGCCATAGTCCTTAACCACCACACAGCTGCAACCAACCACTTTCCGTGGTTTCCCCTCTCAATCAATTTTACAGAGGCCTACCCATTCCCCTAGTTTCTTGTTGTCATCAACCTTAATTAGGTTGATTTGGTGCTCAGCACAAAGTGCCTCCACCAAATTGACATACATAGGCTCATCACAATTGGATGAGAGCACACAGAGATGGGCTTGGCGCTTGTCTAAGGCTTTGGCAGCTTCGCGGATGCCACGTGCGAGGCCATCGTGGATGAGGGAGGTCTTCAGCACCTCTTGCAGAGCAGTGTTGACGTCCATTACACCTCCAGCAGCAATGCCCGAGCCTCCGCCTCCGCGCAACTCGGCGGCGGCAGGGGAAAAGCGGCATTTTCTTAATTAGTGATTGATGAGTGAGGGCCCAGCTCATTGTGAGTGATCCATCCCTGGGCTGGTCATCCTGGATTCTATAAGAAAGCAGGCTGAGCAAGCCATGAGGAGCAAGCCAGTAAGCAGCATCCCTGCATGGCCTCAGCATCAGCTCCTGCCTCCAGGTTCCTGCCCTGTGTGGGTTCCTGTCCTGACTTCCTTCAATGAGGGACAGTGCTGTGGAAGTGTAAGCCAAACAAACCCTTTCCTCCCCGACTTGCTTTTGGTCGTGTTGTTTCACCACAGCAGCAGAAACCCCAACTAAGACAGACCCCTTTAGATGTGTTAAGCTATATTTATTGTTTATATTTTTAAGTGAAGAAAACAAAATTAAAGATACATTGAAAAACTAAGGTCGCTGTTGCAGAGTCAGGATTAAAAACAGACTCCAAGTAGCAGATGACCTGCCTCTACCCACCAGTGCTGCAGGACTCAAGGCATGTGCCACCGTGCTGAGAGTGGCCGCATTATTATTTTAAAGATCTAGCAGCTTTAGCATGAAGAAATAACTTCCAATGCAATATACATTGGGGTAAGGAAATATACCAGCGCTGCTGCTTCTATTTTTCCTCTACCTATAGATTTTACTTGTATATACATTATATACATAGCTATACACACATACACACACACACACACACACACACACACACACACACACACACACGCATGCATGCACACATATGCATGCACACATATCCTATGTGTTCTTGTTTCCATTTTGTTTTGTAATAAAACACTCTGACCAAAAGCAACTTAGGGGAAGAAAGGTTTACACTCACAGGTCACAGTCTACCATCGAGGGAAGTCAAGGCAGGAATCCAAAGCAGGAACCTGAAGCAGAAACCATGGTGGAACACTATTTGCTGACTAGCTCTCTGGATTGCTCACAGGCTCTTGCTCAGCTGGCTTCCTTATACAGTCCAGGAAATGATGTTGCCCACAGTGGACTGGGCCCTCCTGCATCAGTTATCAATCAAGATGGATATGCCCATGGGCCGATCTGGTCCAGAAAATTCCCCAGTTGAAGCTGTGTCCATTTGACAATTAAAGCTAACTAGGACAGCATGTATCTACACTGCTCTTGCAATTGTATCTTTTACAATTTTTTTCTGTGCCTAAGAGATCCATGAAACAAAAATGCCTCTGATCCGCAAGCCCCTTGCCCAAGGACAGATAGTTCCTGAAGTGCTGGAGGCTATTGATAATAGAAGATAACAAGACACATGTTTTCACTCCCTAAACAAGTTTGTTTGACCCATCTGCACCGGATGTGCTTGATCATATGTGGGCAGAAGGTACGTACATAGGCAAGAACTATGTCGGGATTTATGCGTGTCCCTGATTGGACCTGATGGGAAATGCAATGAATTGTGGGTTTTCCTGCTTAAGCTCTTGCCATACTTGATTCTGGGCCATTTTCCAGGGACCTAGGTATAGACCTGGCTGGAGCCTATCCATCTTGCCAGAGCCCATCCACCTGGCCAGTATTTAAGGAAAGCTTGCTTCAAATTTGGTTTTAAACTGCGGTAGTGGTCTTATTCTCAACCGCTGAGATTAACAGACAAACAGCCACATGGCAGGGAAGGGAGCTTTAGAGAAAAACTAAGCCCCAAGTGTCAAGGAAGCCTGAAGTGCTGAGGGAAGCATGCTTAGAAAAGAATGGAAGGAGCAAAGGAGGAGATGCACTCTTCCGACTAATTCAAAAAAGCGGGCAGACTTACAAAGGAAGTAACTGTGCTAGACATAGGGATTCAGAGAAGTTCAGTATCTCATTCAAGGATCAATTATTCCACCTATCTCTTTAGTATGGCCTAAGGTGAGCCCACCTTCCTAAGAGTCATCCCTTTACAGAGTGATTGATCATACCCAACTAGAATGTTAGGGCTCCACCCAGACCAGAGATTCTATTCTCTTGACCGTGAGTTTTTCCTTAGTGGGCCTTTATTGCTACTCTAACATACAACCCCCTCTGGAAAGACAGCCCTAAAATCATTTAGGAAGCAGGTCGGGAATCAGAGCCCCTAAGGGTTGTTGGCCTTTGACTTCTGGCAAGGATGACATTGCCAATCAAAATGATGTTTCTTTCATGCAAACCCACAATACCTTCAACTCATTAATTAATCATTTAATTTGAGCAGCCTACACTGGCGCGTACAAACATTCCTATCTTGAACTAAGGTCAATAGGACATGTTGACTCTCCACTTCAGCACCGACGGCAAGTCCCTTTATGGGACCGCTAGATTCTGTGCAGGGTTTTGTCTACAACTCGTGGTTTTATTCTAAGCAACCGAGTTGATCAATAATTCAGGAAACGAGTCAGACCTGCTTTCAGTCGGTAGCATTACTGTCATCTGGCTGTGGAAGCGTTCTGCATATGCCATCCCCTGAAGTCACTTGATGAGCTGTCTGTAAATTAGAGCGCTGATTAAATTAGGCTGAAGCCTGGAGACCTGAAAGGAGCCCCTTCTAGATGTCAGCTCCCATCCAGCTGCAGCAGTGAGCAACAAGAACCCCTGGCTTCCCTGGACAGTTGTCCCATGTCCCACGTTCGAACGGATGCTGCCCAGAAGCTGATACCAAGTGCCTGTCACCTTGGACAACTGACTTGTAACTTTTTGTTGGTTTGTTTTTTTAGTTGTTTGAGACAGGTTTTCTCTGTGTAGCCCTGGCTGTCCTGGAACTCACTATGTAGACCAGGCTGGCCTTGAACTCACAGAGATCCTCCTGTCTCTGCCTTCCCAACTGTTAAGATTAAAGGTGTGCGTCACCACTGCCCGGCTACTCTTGGATATTCTTTAAAAAAAAAAAAAAAAAGTAGTACACAGTCAACATTCAGAAAAAAAGGAGACAGTTAGGATGAGGCTCAGTTGATGTAGTGTTTGCCCAGCACACAGCTGTCCCCACCCCCTACCCAACCCACCCCCCACTTTGGCTTCCTGTACTGTATAAACCAGGCATGGTGGAACACATGCCTGTCAGCCCATCACTCAGGAGGCAGATTTAGAAGGAACAGGCATTTGAGGTTAGCTTCTGCTAGAAAGTAAGTTTCAGGCCCTCCTGGAATATATGAGTTCCTGCCTTAAAAAGAAATTAATTCATTAAAATTAAGTTCAATAACTTAGAGATGCAGCATCAAAATTTTGCTCAATCTGACCTTCTTGTTGGCTGAAACCCAAAGTGATTTATTTTGTCAAATGAGTAAAGTTAGGAAGTGGGCACATACACACACACACACACACACACACACACACACACACACACATTTGCTCTGGTCTTCCTCTAATAAAGCCACTTGAATTCAATCCCAAGGCTCCACCTGATGACCTTATCTGACCCTATATTATCTTGCAAAGTTCCTCCTGTAAACACATGGTGGGATAGCTTCCATCCTCCTAACTTCTTGTAATGGGGAATAGATTTTAATACACAGAGCCCTGGAGACGTGCAAACCCACAACCCATACATCAAATGACCTATTTTAAAAACCATTTAGATGCCCCCATCCAGTGTTTCTACGGAAACTTACAAGATCACCCGAAGTTCTGTTTAGAAGATGCGTTTTCTCCCTAACTGCTTGCGTAGGACAAGCCGCCTCTGTTTTACCAAGCAGCACCTCTGGTCCTTTGCTTGTCCCAGCATGAGCAGCATGAGAATATTTGCATGTGTGCTTGAGATTGTTGCAGAAATGGCTGGCCTGACCCTTCCCTGGGCCCCAAGAACCAAAAGTGTCTGGGCAAACAGTGAGTAATGTTGGATGAGAAGCTGTTTCAAATAACCAGAGCTCTTTGGGCCATTCCGGATTAATTTCCTCTGAATTGTTAAGCAGAGACGCCAGTCAAAAAGCTCATTTATCATCAGTAGGCAGAATAATAAAGCACGAACCATCTCACAATAATAGCATTTTCTTTATCCTGATTGCTGTGTCTATAATAACAGGGAGTAGCTACTGCTTCTAGGTTTCCAACGACACAGCCCCACACCCTTCCTTTCCTGAGTGGTCTGAGCAGAGGCCCCTGCACAGCAAGGTTGTGAGAAGCAGCAAGCAGCCCCGCTCTGCCAAGGTCAGATGACCACGAGAGAGCACCATCTTTGTTCACAGACACATCCGTGGGGTGGGACTCAAGAAGCGAACCAATCAGGAACTTGAAGAGTTCAGAAACTTGACATAAAGGAGATGTCCACATTGGTACCCAGCTCGACACAGCTGTGGGTCAGAGCCACAGGAATCAGGAAGGAAGGAGGGTGAAAATGTGCTAAGCAAGCTCTGTGCTTGGACTGTGCATGCCCGGGTATCCATTGCCAAACTCTGCAGGTCACTGGTGTGAATGGTAACTCACAACTGACTGTCAAAGCTGACGTTCCAAAACCAGCGCTGCAGAATGAGAGAGAGACCAGGTCAGCCTGTGTTCCTGTACATGCTGTCAGGGAAGCACGGGCTGAGAGGACACTGTGACGCACTCATTATTTGTGTGCATGTCATGGTGTGGTCAGCCAGTTCTCCTGCCCTGGGAGGACAGGTCCCGGCAAGAAGATCTGAGTGCAACTTTTGTGGTAATATGTGAGTTCTTTTCAAAGAAAGAGGGTCTGAGTATGTGGCCCCATTGGCAGGGTGCATGCCTACTATTCCATGAAGCTCTGGATTTGCTCTGTAACACTGTGTAAAATGGCTGTGGAGGCACACACGCACACGTACACACACACACACACACACACACACACACACACACACGTAATCCCTGAACTTGAGAAGTGGAGACAGAATGATTATGAGTTCAAAGTCATCCTCAGCTACATAACAAGTTGAAGGTCAGCCTAGGCTACAAGAGACCTCCTTGGAGTGGGAGGGAAGATGGGGCTGAGCTGGCTCAGTTTAAGAGCTCACACTGATCTTCCAGTGGACCCAAGTTTGCATCCCAGCAATGCTCACACTGTTTGTAATTCCAGCTCAGTGGGTCCAACCCCTCTTCTGCCCTCTGTGGGCACTGCACTCATGTGTACATAGTGACACATATACTCATAATTAAAAATTTTAAAGTCTTTAAAAGAAAATAAAAAAAGGCTAGGCATTGTGGCACATGCCTTTAAGTCTGATCTCTATGAGTTTGAGGCCTGCCTGGTCTAAATAGTAAGTTCCAGGACAGCCAGAACTACGTAATGAGACCATGTCTCGAAAGAAAAACAAACAACAAAAATGACACCAGTTGCTGGTGAGGATGTGGGGAACTTGGAACACTTATCTATTGCTGGTGAAAGTGTCTATGGTACAACCACCATAGAAATCAAAGTAGAGGTTCCTCAGAACATTGAAAATAAAACTATGATACCATCTAACTATATACCACTCCTGAATGCACACTTGAAGGACTCAAGGTCAACAAACCATGGAGAATTGTGGTGGTTTGAATAAGAATGACTCCCATAGGCTCATATATTTGAATGCTTAGGGAGTGTGGCACTAGAGGGTGTGGCCTTGTTGGGGTAGGTGTGCCCTTGTTGGAGGAAGTGTGTCACTGGGGGTGGGCTTTGGAATTTCAAAGCACAAGCCTGTCCCAGGCTTTCTCTCTTCCTGCTGCCTGTGGACCTAGATGTAGAACTCTCAGATTCTTCCCCAGCACCATGTCTGCCTGTGTTGTCATGCTTCCCACCATGGTGATAATGGACTAAACCTCTGAAACTGTAAGCCAGCCCTAATTAAATGCTTCCCTTTTTAGAGTTACTGTGGCCCTGGTGTCTCTTCACAAAAATAGAACGTTGACTAAAACACTTGTACATTCCTGCTTATAGCTGCTTTATTCACAGTAGTAAAGAAATAGGACAAGCCTAGGGCACAGTAGCAGATGAATGGAAAAAGAAATTGTGGCATATATTCACAGCGGAGTTTTATTTATCTGTAAAGAAGAAATTATGTCATTTGCTGGAAAATGGCTGGAATTGGAGATCAGCATGTTAAGTGAAACAAGTCAGACTCAGAAAGACAAGTATCATGCGTTATCTCCTATATGTGAAAACCAAAAGAAAACACAGCTCTATGCACATCTCTCTTTAGTTGCCCACTCATTTCTTCAGTAGCCCGTTGTCCTTAGCAGAGTCAGATGCAGCCTTCTGTGGCAGGAGAATAGCAAGGTGAGGAAGGCACTGAGATCAGCATGTGTACAAAACCTGTGATGGTTAGAATTCATTGTCAACTTGACAGAATGCAGAATCACCTCAGACAGGCCTCTGAGCATGCCTTCAGGCAGCTGTCTTGATTACATTAAGACAGAAAGTCCTGCCCACTGTGGGTGGTGCCATTCCCTGGCTGGGAGTTAGAAACCTTAGCAGCAGCATGCATTCATCACTCTCAGCTTTGAGACTGTGGGTACAACATGAGCAATCCATCAAGCTCATGCCACCTTGACTTCTCAGGAGAATAAACTCTTTCTCTCTTAAGTTGCTTTTGTCAGGATTTTATTACATCAGTAAGAAAAGCAGCTAAGACAAATTTTGCAGACAGATGGTACCACCCAGAGTGGGGAGGTCTTCCAACCTCAATTAATTCAATTAACCCTCAAGGGTTGGCTGAATCTGCAGATTCAGAGCATTCTCAGTCATACTCAGAAACACTGTATTATTAGATATCTGGTCAACCCTTAGCCTAGTCATGTTGACACAAGAAATTAGCCAAGACATTGGCCGAATGATAAAATCTGAAAAGGAAGAAAGAAGACATAGAGACAGAGAGACAGAATACACTGGGACTTCCTGCTATTACCAGTAAATGGGAGGCATGCTTCTTACTAGAGACTTGCTCATAAAATGTGTTGATGATTTGCCTTTGAACTGAAATTAGGTGATAAAAGTAGGCTAGTATGGCAGGTGTGGGAAGGCTTCACATGGAACATGTATACATTTGTTTTAGAAGAAGTCTACATACATAAGTTTTAGTATGGAAATTACACAGACTTGACCACTGGTCATTGCAGGGAGATCAGGGCGAGAAGGGAAGGCTAGTGTTTCTCTATACTGCTATATCATATTTCTTCTGTATTCCATGACCTTAAAAATATGTGAAAACCTCTTTGTCTACTTGAGTCAAGTCTGAGTCTAATGTTGCTTATAGTGGGTGTCAATAATCTGAAATCACCTACTGTTGAAAAGATAGGGAACCCTAGCAACTGCATGGAGCTGTATGAGCCGGACCATGTAGGAGGTATGCTAGGTTTGTACAAAATCTGCCAAATACTCAGGATGCACAGTCAGATAAGGCACTGATAGGGCTGAGTTATATACTGCCAATTGCTAGCTTGAAATCCTCATTCCTAGGTTTCAGAGTGTGACTATATTTGGAGGCAGAGTCTTTAAAGAAGTGATTCAGTTAAAATGAGGTCACTAGGGTGGGCTCTAATCCAACATTACTGGTATCATTACAAGAATAGGAGATTATGAGACATACACACACACACACAGAGAGAGAGAGAGAGAGAGAGAGAGAGAGAGAGAGAGAGAGAGAGAGAGAGAGAGAGAGGATAGGTCATATGAGGACACAAGGAAAAGATGCCCTGCTCACAATTCAACTCGAACTTGAATTTCCCGCCTCCAAATTGTAAGAAAATAGAAATCTGTTGTTTAAACTGCCCAGGCTGTGGTTTTTCCTTAGGCAGAAAACAAAACCAGACACCCACATCCTGCTGTCTCTGGCATGTCTCCATTCTCCTTTTTTTTTTTTTTTTTTTTTTTTGGTTTCAAGACAGGGTTTCTCTATGTAACAGATCTGGCTCTCCTGGAACTCGCTTTGTAGACCAGGCTGGCCTCAAACTCACAGAAATCTGCCTGGCTCTGCCTCCCGAGGGCTGGGATTAAAGGTGTGTACCGCCACCACCCAGCTCCACTCTTCTTTTTAACATTGTGTGTGTGTGTGTGTGTGTGTGTGTGTGTGTGTGTGTGCGCGCGCGCGCGCGCGCGCGTGCATGTGCACATGGTTAGAGATGTGCCACAGTGAGTGTGTAAAGGTCAGGGACAGCCTCTAGTGCCAATCCTCACCATCCACCCGTGTTTGAGGCTGGATCTCTCGTTGCTAGCCAGATGGCTCCTGGGGATTCTCGGGTTTCTGTCTCCCGTCTCCTCATAGGAATTATAGGCACATCATGCTGCAAGGATGGATTTTGCTTGGGTTCTGGGGATTCAGACTCAGACCCTCACACTTGCCCGCTTGACCCACTAGGTTACTTCTTCGCGCTAGCACCTTTCCACTCTGATAGGATGCCTAAGAGCAAAGATGACCACTTCATGTGTCTTTACCATTTGTTCAGCTGTTCAACTTTTCTTTATTTTTATTTTCTATGTGTGAGTGTTTGCCTGCATGTATTTATGTGCACCATGTGTGCGCAGAGCCCTCAGAAGCCAGGAGAATGTATTGGATCTCCTGAAACCAGAGCTATAGATGTTTTTAAGAGCTGTGTGGGTGCTGGGAACCAAACCCAGGGTTCTCTGCAAGAGCAGCTAGTGTTCTTAACCACTGAGTCTCCAGTTCTAACATTTCAACTTTTAAAATGAGGTCACTAGGATGGGCTCTAATCTGATATAACTGGTATTCTTACACTTCCCACAATTCTTTGGTTTTTACCCTCAGAATTATCAAGTGCAATGAACAGCATCAGAGATTCTTTTTTTACAGATGAAGAGACTAAGCAGAGACGGAGTAAGTAAGTGGGCCAGCATCTCACAGCAAACGGTCTCCTGAGCCGTTTTCCAGCCTGTGTGAGCATCTGTAACCAAATAGGGTGGAGAGGTGGAAGGAAGGGAGAGGAGGGGGAAGAGAAGAGGGTTATTAGATCCGGAAGCCAGGTGCACAGTGAGTGACTTGCCTTGTATTAGTGTCCCACGCGGTGCCCTGTGAGTATAAGTCTCGGGGCAGGTTGTGGAAGATGATTTTACCATGGTCTCCTGGGCCTCTGACTGATTCATTTCAGGAATATCTCAACTGGAAAGAATACCACAAAACTTCACAAAACAGACATTCTCTGAATTTTACTGTGTATGTCTCTTCCTGATTCAGATCTTAGTCCTAATTTAGTCTTTATTTGGTAGAAATGGAATTTTAGTGAGATTTGTTTAAGTAAGTCACATGCTTCAATGGCAGACTATTTACAGCAAATAAATAAGTCAAATGAGTTTAAAATAATGTTAGCAAACCAGCAGTGGTTGGCTCAACGCCATCTCCTCTCAGGGACATGAAGAGTGGCTGAGCACTGTGTGTGGAGAACAGATTGCTGCCCATGAGGTCTATTAGAAATTAACAGCTAGGCAGATGCTCCTGACGGTTCTGTTATCATTGAAGATCCAACATTCAGGGGCTGCTCTCATTCTAGAAGAATGTGTAACAACAAACTAACATATTTTCCTTCACATCTTAACAAGGATTAATTTGTAACGATGCATACAAGGCATTAGTGAATGACCTAGAACTGGGGAATGCAGCTCAGTTAGCAGACAACTTCCCTAGTATGCATAAGGTCCTGGGTTACATCCTTAGCATGAAGGCAGATGTAGTAGCACCTGCCTATGCTACTACAGGAAATAGAGACAGGAGGATCAGAAGTTTAAGGTCAGGGGCTAGGGAGCTGGCTCAGTGGTTGACTTCTTGCTGAATATCCAAGCTGGGTTCCTAGCACTGGTTTGGGTATCTTAGAACTACCTGTAACTCCAGCTCTAGGGACCTGATGACCTCTGAGGGCATCTGCATAAACATGCACACACACAGGCGCACACATATAATGAAAACAAACATTTTAAAAGGTAAGACTTAAGAAAAGTTCAAGGTCATCCTTGGTTACATGGTGAATTGGAGACCAGCCAGGGTCTCCCTTTCCCTAATCAAACAAAACTACACTGCTTTAACTAATAACTTTTATTACATCAGAAGCCTAAGGCAGACAGAGACAACAAAAGCAGACAGTGGATTTAGAATCCTATAAATATGGTGAAGGCTGCTGGAATGATGCTGGGTCAGTTGTCATGTGAACAAGTTCTCTGCTCGGAGGTCAGCTGGAGCTGCTTTAATTCAGAGCCCCTCCCCAGTATGTAATAGGCAATTGATTACTTTCCCCAAACTCCCCAGAATGTAATAGGTGACTGATTACTTTCCCCAAAGTGACTTGAACAACCTTGGAAGGATGTTTAACTCCTCAAGAAGGTCTCCTATTCTTTGGCCTTCTGTTCTATGAGGGGCTGTCTAGTACTTTGAATAAATAATTCCTGACGACCACCCCCTAGCCTGACATAGTTTCCCAGTGCACAGCTGATGTGATGGTTTGAATGAGAATGCCCCTCCCCCGCCCCGCCCATAGGCTCATAGGTCTGACTGCTAAGTCCCCAGTTAGTGGAACTGTTTGGGAAGGATTAAAAGGTGTGGCCTTGTTGGAAGAGGTGTGTCACTGGGGGTGGGCTTTGAGGTTTTACAACCCGACCACAGGCCCAGTATTTCTCTCTGCCTGCTGCCTGTGATCAGTTCACAAAGCTCTTAGTTACAGTTTCAGCACCATGCTTGTCTGCTTCCTACCGTGATGATCACGGACTAAACCTCTGAAACTGTAAGCAAGCTCCCAGGTAAAAGCTTTCCTTTACAGAGTTGCTTTGGTCATGTCTTGGTCTCTTCACAGCAGTAGAATAGTAACTAAGACAGCTGACTTCAGTAGTGATGGGAGAACACCCAAGCAGGCCTGTGATTTCCTACACACCTATAGATAACAGACAAGACTCCGGCACCTTCTGAAGTCCAAACTACCTTACTTACAAAGTACGGTTAGTGCAGGAGTCAGAGAAATCAAAGCTCTAAAACTCCAGAGAAGCACTGCCAGGAGACAGGGGGTAGAAGAACCGGAGATGCACTCCTCTTTGAAATCCCCAAACAGCGAAGCACCTAAAAACTGAGATGCTAAAATATGCCTTTAAAACTCATAAAGCCTATAGGGGTCTGGAGCTGTAACTCAGGCAATAGAGTGCTGACCTAGCATGCATGACATCCTGAATTTGAGCCCTAGCACCGTGTAAACCAGGCATGGATGGACATGCCTACAATCTCAGTATGTCGAGGTGTAGGCCGGAGGAGTAGCAGTTCAAACTCAGCTTGGTGATCTCAGAATGAGCGCCAAGGCTTGCCTCTAACTCTCTTCCTCTGCATCCCAGAAGGCAGGCACCTTCCAGCCCCCAGGACTCCTAAGAGCACTGTGGACATGGGGTGGATGTGTGTCTTTCAAATCTCAACTTGCCTGACACCAATAAGGGACAGACTTTACATTGGGAATAGAACCATGATCAGTGCAGATTTCAGAGGACTATAATCACTTATCTTACGAAAGATATTACTATGGCCTTGGTTCGTACTCAGAAAGGTGGCTGATTTCCATCAAATCATTGGCACTGTCTGGGAAGGATGTGAGTGACACTAGGATGGATTGATAGGAGAGGAGCCTGGGCTGTAAGTTCCATACAAGGCAGCTGTTGGAAGGTGAAGTTTCTCAGCGTCAGACTGTCACCAACTTCATGGGAAAGCCACTATCCATGTTGGGTGAAGACTTTACAGTGTGGCTGCTTTAGAGCCACACATGCCCCTGTCAGTGACCCCTCACCCACGCTCTGTAAGTAAGCCCAACAAACTCTTTGGTTCCTTCACAATAGGCTGCCCATTTTTACTAGCAAGTAAGAGAGCATACTCATAATTTTTCATTTGTATTTGATTTTCAAATTTTTATTATCATTGCACATGTGAATGATGTATGTGTGGACACCGAGCACATGTGTGCAGGTCAGAGGACAAATTTGTGAAGCTGTCCCCCCCCACACACACACACATACACATACTTTTCTGTGCGTTCAGAAGTTCAAACTCAGGTGAGAACCTTTACTGGCAGAGCCATCTCTCTGGTCTTGCTTTACCTTGTGACAGGGTTTCATGTAGTCCAGGCTAGCCCAAATTGGCCATGTAGCCAATGATGACCTTGAACTTCTGATCTTCCTGACTCCATCTCCTAAGTGCTGACACCCCAGGAATGAGCCACCACACTCAGATTCAATCATTCCTGATACTGTTCATTCTTCATGGGGAAGGGCTCAGCCTCATAGCTGGAGGGATGTAGCCAGACAGTGGTAGGGAAGAACTGCTTCCCATTGTGGTCCCATATCTAGGATCAGCAAAAAGTTGGAGCCAATGAGGCCACAGATATCATAGACGGAACACAGAAGGACAGAGGACCATATTCTAGCTAGTTGTTTGCTTTTGGATTGTTTGTTTTGTACTGTGTGTGTGTGTGTGTGTGTGTGTGTGTGTGTGTGTGTGTGTGTGTGTGAGAGAGAGAGAGAGAGAGAGAGAGAGAGAGAGAGAGAGAGAGAGAGAGCGAGCTCATGTGTGGAGGACAGGACAGCTTTTGGAAGCTGGTTTTCTTCCATCGCATGAGTTCTGTGGTTTGAACTCAGGTAGTCAGGCTTGGCAGCAAACACTTCTACCCACAATTCCATCTCACCAGCCCTACTTCAGATTTTTACTGAAAATTCTCTTTCTGAGCTTTCAATATTGTCCTGAAAACATTAAATAAACGTTTTCATTTATTTTTCATGTTTGCTACTTAAATAAATCAAACAGTTCAAGTTGCAGGCTACCTCACTCCATCCATCCCTGGATAAGAAATACCCTGTTGTCCAGCTTGTCCACACTATATTTACTACCTACCTGCCAGTTACTTAGCTGTTTTAGCCATCAGACTGAAAGTTACTATACAGGGTGTTCCTATTTAAGAAACCACTGTTTTACTAATAACTGCCCCGATCACCTGAGCAGTGATGCCTCCAATTCCATGTGACCATCACTGCCTCCTCCTCTTCTTCTTCCTGAGACAGGGTTTCTCTGTGAAACAGTCCTGGCTGTCCTCAAACTCAGAGATCTGCCTGCCTCTGCCTCCCAAGTGCTGGAATTAAAGGTGTGTGCCACCACACCTGGCTCCATGCTTCTTTTAAACGCAAGGATTGAAAGCATTCTTTTAATAAAGAGGAAACAATTGAAATGTTGTGGTTGCTAAGACCTATGGTAAGAACAGCTCATCCATCTGTAAAATTGTGAGGAAGAAGAGATGTGTGTTCATTGTGTTGTATTTCAAACTGCAAACGTTCCAGCGATTTCAGGTGTGGTACTATACCAGCTTTGTGGAAGGGCGGGCACCACTGGGCTCCCCCAAACACAAGCACTTGCTCTATGGGAGGACAACGCCGTTCTGACTGGGCAGGGTATTTCTTTGAAGAAGCTTCCAGATCTGATGTCCCAGGCTTCCCAGCCCATGTCATTTCCTTCTCCAGTCATGGCTCAGAAGGGGGATCGCAGAGACAGGCTGAGGGCTCTCAACTCCATGTTCAACAGAACTGCATTTTTTGTTTTGTTTTGTTTTGTTTTTCGAGACAGGGTTTCTCTGTGTAGCTTTGCACCTTTCCTGGGACTCACTTGGTAGCCCAGGCTGGCCTCGAACTCACAAAGATCCGCCTGGCTCTGCCTCCCGAGTGCTGGGATTAAAGGTGTGCGCCACCAACGCCTGGCAGAACTGCATTTATATCCATCTCAAGTTCCCATGAAAACACAATAATATGATCTGCTGTTGTTCTTTGTCATGCTTCACTATAAAGGCGTTACTGCATGTTTAGGGAGGAGCTCCATTTGGTGGGAAGGATTTGGATGTGAGCTAAAAGTTCCCGAAGGCTTCAGGTGTTGAATGTATTCCCCATCATGAGAAGCTAAAAGATGATCCCTTTGTGGTACTGACAGCACAGGTCTTGAGAGGTGTGATGAGGGTCAGAAAAAGTCATCAGGTGGAGCCTTGTGATTGAATACAAGTGGCTTTATAAGAGGGAGGAAGACCAGAGCAAGCATGTGTATACCTGCCCCTCACCCACCCACACACTCACACTTATGCTCATGCACTCACACACATTCACACTCTCTCACACACACACTTACAATCACACAGTGCACAGGGGCACACTCCCTCACTTTCCTCATCTGACCCCACGTACCTCTTTGGGACTCAACTATCAAGGACATCAGCTGGCTGGGGAGACGGCTCTGTGGTTAAGAGATTTGCTGTTATTATAAAAAAATCCAAGTTCAGCTCCCAGCACCATATTTGGAGGCTCACATCCATTGGTAACTCCAAAACAAGGGGATGGCCTCCTTGCATACTGCAGATATGTGTGCGTACTCCCACACACTTAATAAAAATAAATCTTTTAAAAAAGGAAATAGCCTGATGGATGACCTTGGAGAGGACTCATGGGCCACCCTGGGATGAGAGAACTTGACAAAATTGATAGGCACAGTAACTCTAGCCACTCCTGTCCTTTTCTTCTGCTTAACTACAGTTTGTTCTTGTGTTTGTTCTTTTTTCTTCTTTTGTACTGTGAGGAAGCTCGGGGCCTACTGTACGGCTAAGCAAGCACTCTCTCACCTAGATACTCCCTCAGCTGGATTGTTGTTTTTTACCAGCTATCATACCCGACTTTGCTTCCTTGTGGAACAGTCTGGCCTGAGGTCAATTTACTTTCAAACTCAATGAACAGGAAGAGCGGCACTTGCCTCCCTTCTGCCCTGCTGTACCCTGCCAAGAGAAAGTGTTAAAAGGAGTTTTCTGTGTTTCCCAATGTTTAGTCCCCACTTTGCATGTTTGCGGCAAGTGAAGCGGAGAACAAAGATCATTATCTTGATTCTCTAAAAACACACTAATTTATAGTCTCAAAAGACTCACTGCTTTCACCTGAATTATACAAATAATGGTCTTAATTTTGTTCTATAGTGAGGGAGAGGAGATCTCAGATGCCACATGAGACATATAAACACAAAAGCAGCTACAAATCAAAGAAACCAAATATAATTTGTGATGTCTATTCCTCTTTGTAGATGACTAAGAATATCATCATCACCATCCCCCAAGCTTCATAAACCAGGCATGGCCTGTGTGTTAATGTTGAGGCATCTGGAGAATGCTGACATTCTTCCATGGGCAGATACATTTTAAGGACCTTTACAGTTGTTCCTTGGTATCCATGGAAACAGTTCCAAGACACATGAGGAAATTCAAATCCATAGATGCTCACATCTTTGTATAAACAGCACAGGATTTGCATAGCACTTTCATATGTCATCAGTCGTTTCTAGACTTCCTATAGCAGTTAGTGTAATGGATATGCCCTAGAAATTGAATGGTGTATTGTTTAAGGACTGTGTCAGGCTTTTTGTCTCACTGTAAGACAAAATACGATCAAAACAACTCCAGGATGGAGGGGCTCACTCTGGCTCACAGTCTGAGGGTATGGTCCATCATGGTGGGGAAGGTATGTGTTGTAGCACATGGTCCTTCAAGCAAAATAGCTGCCATCTTTATTACTTCCGCTGTGCCCGCTGGCAAGAGTCCATCACAATCTGGTTTGTTGACTGTTGACATGCCATCATAGAAGGAGAGGGTAGGGGAGGTCACTGGACCTTCTCCTGAGACTCTAGCCGCTCCCCACAGCTGTGTGTACGCACTTCTGCCCTGGCTGTCCATAGCCACCTGTCTCAGACAGTCTGACGGACATAATGTAGGCCGGAGGATGTTGAGATGGGGCACTGTCTATGTGCTGTGGGTGAAGACTTCCCACCGTAGCTGCACTGGGGCTGTCCAAGCTCCTGTCAGTGAGCTCCTCCCACCCATGCTCTGTAAGTGAGCCCAATAAACTCACTGGTTCCAGCGGGAACTTTAGTTTGTCTTTGGGACCTTAAAGACAGAGCTGACATGGTTTATGACCCCCCAGTAGAGGAATTCTCCCAACAATATGGCAGCAGGAACACGAGATAGCTGTATGGTATCTACAGTCAGAAAGCACGCACACACACACACACACACACACACACACACACACACACACACAGAGAGAGAGAGAGAGAGAGAGAGACAGACAGACAGACAGAGAAAGAAAGAGATGGAGAGACAGAGAGACAGACAGAGATAGAGAGACAGAGAGGCTGTTCTCAACTCTTTTTCTCCTATTCATTCCAGCCCAAGGCCCTGGGTTCAATCCTCAGCTCCAAAAAAATAAAACAAAAAGATAGGGTTTCACCTATTGGCTAGCTTGACTGGCCAGGATGCTCCAAAGATCCACCTGGCTCTGTTCTTGAAACGTGACTTACACACACGTGTTGCCCATAGTCAGTGTACATCTTCCCACCTCAAATAACTCAACCTACAAACGTCCTCACAAATGTGCCCAGAGATTCATATGATTCTAGATCCTGTCAAGTTAATGTTGACAGTCAACATTAACCATCACGAGGAAAAATGACAAGAAGTCTACATGCTAAGAGCAGATGCAACTTATTTCCAAAATCATTCTGACCTGTGGCTGGTTGCATCTTCAGCTATAGACTGCTCTTACATGGAGAACCAACTTGACGTCAGACCATAAGGCGGCTTGGTGTTCAGTCTTTCTGAGGAGAGGATAAGCGATTGTCTGCTTGATGTTAGCAGTATTCCCGTTACTTTTAGGGTCAGAGCTGAGGCCCTGGCAACAGCTAGGCCTGGCTAATGGTCCTCGGTAAGCCCATGAAATGAACAAGGAACAGCGAAAAGCAGAAAAAGGAGACTGATTCAATGTGGCCACATCTAGACGAGGAACAAAGATCCCAGTGACTCCTCAAATCCATCTTCAGAGTCCTGCTTTGAGTTTTACCTTTAAGGAGAGGGCAAGAGGTATATACAGTTAAAGAGTCCTGGTCAAGTGTGGTCCTGCCCACCGTAAGTGTCTCCAGTCTGTTCTGCAAGGTGGTCTGACAAGTTGCCAGCCCTGTGTGAAATCTCTTTCCTGGAGACAAGATGACTGGTACCAGACTTCGGTGTTTCCCTTCTCCCCATGTGATCCCTAGAAAAGTCCAGGCTCCTGGCATTCATTGTCTCCACGGTCTGACAGCCAAAGGGAGGGATACAGGTATCTGCAGAATGTCTTCACTCCCAGATGGTGATGGTGCTAAGTCCTGGGGTTGAAGCATGTAGTTCATGACTGGGAAAGGGTAAAGCAGATGCCATTGTAAGGTGGGTGCTAAGGAAACCTGGGGCTCTTTTCTGCTCAGCTCTTTGGCCTGACCATGGCCCGTAGAGATTAGCATCCTGAGCTGCTCAATGAAGAATGCTGTTTGTATGGCAACCTAGGAGTTTTGACAAGTGTGGACATGGAGACAAACCTCTTCTCTGAGCTTACCATTAGCTTCTGTTCCAGGGACTCTGCAAAGCCCATCTTGTCATCATTCCCTCCCCCTCTGACCCCTCTCCCCGCAGCCATCACCCTCTCTCAGCCCACGGCTCCACCTGTTTGTTCTCTTCCCATCCAGAAACATGACCCGCTTCTCTCCCGCCAACTCAACTTCCACATCTTCTCTGTTTTCTTTCTTCCTATCTACACAACACCATCTTTCCTCCTCTGAATGTGCCCTTGTCTCCCAATTCTCTTCTCATTCTCTCCCTGGGCCAACCAGTACCCTGTGCAAAGGAAAAAGAGGTTTCAGCCAAACCTCCGAGATGAATGGGAGTCATTGACTCAGCGGTGACTTCTGACCATTTCAGTCCTGTCACAGGATGAGGGACGGTGATCTGGAATGTCCCTCAGCCCTATTGGTACAGTTGCAACTGGAATCACTGATGGTCAGCCTTCTTCATGGCATGCGGGGGGTGGGGGGCTCACAAGAAACTCACAGCTGGCTTGGCAGAGCTTCATACTGAAGGGATTGAAAGGAACTAGGAAACCAAAGCACTGGGCAGTTTAGCCTGGTACCCACCTGGGGAATTTCTAAGACACTTCCCACACTCCTGCAGACACGCTTTGCTTTGCTTTTGACCTCTGTAGACTCCTAGAATTTACAGAAGTGCATCACTGCACCTGGCAAGGGCCATTTCTTAAGGCTGGAAGCCAACATTCAATGGCAATTGGGCCTGCATTCACTTGTGAATTTGTGTGTATGTGGGGGCAGTGTGGGTGTACATGGAGAGCAAAGGTTGATGTCTAGGGTTTCCTTAGTCGTCTCTTAAGATAGGGTTTCACCTATTGGCTAGCTTGACTGGCCAGGATGCTCCAAAGATCCACCTGGCTCTGTTCTTGGAATGTGACTTACACACACATGCAGCCATACACACACATACAGCCATGCATGCATTTTTACATGAGTGCTGAGGGCCCAAATTGGAGCCCCCGTGCTTGGGCAGCAAACACTACCCAACTGAGCAATCTCCCCAGCCCAGTTTTTGAATTTCATTTTATTTTTTTAAGATTTACTTTTGTTATTTTTTAATTATGTGTATGTGTGTGTTATCTATGTGAGGGTATGCATATGTGAGTGCAGTACCCTAGGAAGCCAGAATCCAGAGGCCTAGGAACCCCTGGAACTGGGTATTCCAATATAGGCAATGTTGAGCCTCCATGTGGGTGCTGGGAACTGAACTCGGGTCCTCTGGAAGAGCAGCAAGTGCTCTTAACCACTGAGCCATCTCTCCAGTCCTGGATTTTTATTTCTTACTAAGCCTCCTCACTTCAGTGACATGCAATGCCTCAATTGATTTTCTCCAGAAAGGTAGTGAGTAAGGAGTCATTTATTGATGTAAACACTGAGAAATGTGTTGCTAGGCAATTAGGTATTGTGAGCTCTCAGAGGGTGCATGATGGTTGAGATGTCACAAGACAATAGGGAATCATCATCGAATGAGGCCCACTGTTGACAGAAACATCCCTCTGTGGCTTGTTCCCTGCTCCGTGTTTCTTCCTTCCAATCCAGTTGTTCTCTCCTGTTCAGGCTCTTCACTTACAGCGTGCCCTTTCAGTCCCTGTTGACAGCCGCAGAGCTGAGTCAGCTCGGGAGGTTTGTAACCATCCGGGCAGGAGAGGAGATATTCTAGACAAATTGGTGTCTGTTCCTTAGGCTATCAGACTATTGCAGCAATGGATCTCAAGTAATTAAAAATTCCATAGGAGTCTCACGTCGGGGGAGGCAAAGGCTGGAGGCCCTGATATCCAGAGGGGGAATTTGCTTCCCGGCAAGAGATTCCACACAGTTTTGACAACTTGTCAGACCCCCTCATAGAAGAGACTAGAGCTAAGACAATTATGATAGATGGGACCACATCTTGACCAGGACTGCTTAGCTACCCACGCCTCTTGCCCTCTCTTTCAGCCTAGACCTCATGTGAGGACTCTAAAGTTGGACTGGTGGAAGTGGGGTTTCTGCTGGACCCCTTTATTTGTTCCTCTTCCCGGTGTGGCCACACACAATACATCTCCCTTCTCTGCCTTTTATTGCCACCTGTCTCTTTAATTACCCCATCTGGCTATGGCTGTGAGGGCCTGGGCTTTGACCCCAATGGTTCAGTAACAGGTATGCTTTTCCCACACACCCTTCTTCTCGAAAGTGTCCTCTCCAGGCTGTTGTTAGTATTTCGATCTTTCTTCTACAGTGACTTTAAAATTCCTCAAAAGCAGAGACTGTTTCTCTCTGCTACATTCCTGCCACCACACCGGTGGCTAGCAAGACCTCTGGGGAAGTTTCTCTTGAGTCTCGGTGACATGGTGTTCTAGTTTCATTCTGTTGCAGTGAGAAATCCTTTGGCCAAAAGCTAGAGGAGGAAAGGGTTTATTCGGCTTACACTACCTTGTAATCTATCATTGAGGGAAGTCAGGGCAGAAACTCAAGTAGGAACTTAAAGGCAGAAACCACGGAGGAAGGCTGCTTTCTGGTTTCCTCTCTGGCTTGCTCAGGCTCATGACCAGGTTGCTTCCTTATACAGCACAGGAGCATCTGCTTAGGGGATGGTTCTACCCACGGTGGGTTTGGTCCTTAAGCCACGCCCTCACAGACCAACCTGCTAAAGACAAGTATTCAGCTGAGACTCTTTTATGGGTGATAATAGGCTGTGCTGACAAGTTAATGTTAACTAGGACATGTGGCTTATCAAAGTCCAAGTCTCCTACACTTGCTGAGCACAGCCAGCGCTCATAGCCATGGCCTTGGGCACCCGCAGAAAGGGAGGTGCTTCACTCTGCAGAATGTTGACCCAGATATACAGTCCAGCAGAGGTGCAGAAAGAACACCCAGAAAGCATGCAATCAAGGATTCACTGAAAACACTGAGGAGGAAGTGACCAGGTATTTCTGCATGTTTACCAAGTCGTGGGAGGAGTTTCAAGTCACAGAGCTGGCTTTCAGTGTCCCGAAGCAGTCCACCCACAGGGTCAACAGTGGTCCAGCTGTCCCTTCAGTCCATCCATCCTCAAGCTTTGCCCTCCTTGACCCCTGGAAAGGACAAGCCCCACTGCCAGCTGCCTCCCTCTTTTATCCACAAGGCAGCTTACCAGTTTCCTAGCCTTGGCATTCCTGTTCTTGTCTCAGAGTTTCCTGTCTCTGGAAACCTGACAGAGCTGTAGAATGAAAGCAGTTTGCTCACTTCCGGGTTACCGATCTTGGGGTGTCTCCCTCCTCTGTTTCTGTTGTTTCATGTTGTTGTCAACTTCCTTCCCCTCCTCTCCAGCCTCCTGCTTTCTTCCGTGTCTTCTTCCTTCCTTTCTTCTGCCTTTACACTTTCATTACATTTCTTTATTCGCAGTGTGTGTGTGTGTGTGTGAGTGTGTGTGTGTGTGTGTGTGTGTGTGTGTGTGTCTGTGCCCATGTATGTGCAGTGGCACATGTATGCAGGTGAGGACAGCTTGCAGGAGTTGGTAGGTCCTTCCACCATGTAGGCCCCAGGGGTGGAGTTCAGGTTGTCAGGATCAGCAACCGGTGCCCTTACTCACTGAGACATCCTGCCCAGTCCCGTGCTCCCTTTCAAAGTCACCTTTTTCTTCCTAAGTGGGTGAAGTAGTATTGGACATGCTGGGGACACTTGGCTGAAGTGGAGGTGAGTTCCACTCCTCACCAGCAGCCCTGGGGAATCTCTCAGGGACTGCTCTGTCACCTCCCACAGTCACCTGCGCTTCCTCATCTATCCCTATCACTTCCTGAATTCAGCCTTTCCTTCTAGAATCCACACTAGCTCCCTCTGCAGGGCACAGACAAAGGGTAAGGCCAGCTGGATTCCAAATGTTTTCCTCATGACATCCTGCTTTACTTTTCTAAGACTGTGGTTCATAATCCAGAATTATCCCATTCCTTTATTCTTACTGGTATTCTGGGGCCCCAACTACCTCCCATTAGTGGCAAATGTTCCTCATTTATAATTTTCTGGCCCAAGTAGTTGATGGGATACAGTCCAGATCATTGGTGACTATACAACATCAATGACTCCTGTCCTTCCCTGCCAGCTGGGGCTGCCCGCAACTTCCGTCTGTGAAGGTTTTCTAGCTTTCAAAATTGACTTTAATAGCTTCCAGGTTTTTAAAAAAATATAAGTGTGTGTGTGTGTGTGTGTGTGTGTGTATTTGAGATAGGAGTCTCTAACTCACACTGACCTCAAACCCCCAAAGTGGCCAAGAATGACCTTGAAATTCTGATTCTCCTGCCTTGACCTCCTGTGTGATGAGATTACAGGTATGAATGAACATGCCCTGTTTATGCAGTGCCAGAGATTCAGCCAGTGTTGTGTGTGTATAAGCACTCTGTCACCTCAGCCACATTCCCAACCTCTAACGAGACTTGAAACATTTTTTTTTAAACCAGCAAAATGCCTGTGTGGCAGAAGGTATCAATGGATGAGGGCTCAATTGTTCAGAAGGTAATGTGTGTAGGCAGCCACAGGAACTCACACAGAAGTGAGCTGTTTTTATTCTGTAATATTTCCTCCCTTGAAGCTAATAAACAAGCCCACTATACAACTATTATACAATAGAAAACTAGACATCTCAACCACAGCTTCCTGCTGTTCTTAATTCAGACAGGTTCCTGTTATGGAGCCCTGGCTGGCCTTGAATTTGCAATCCTCCTGCCTCTGCCTCCCAAATGCTGGGGTTATGTGCATGTATCACTGTACTTAGTTTTAAAGGCTATCTTACAACTCCTCAAGAAAAAGCCCCTTCATCTTCTCCCTCCATAGATGCCTTCTCCTCCCCTGAAGTGCCCTGCGTTGACCCCTGCCCACCCTCCTTGTCCAGGTACAGGACTTGGATCCTGGCCACTGTACTGCTGGCCGCTGGGAAGCTTCTGCAAAGGACACTCTCAGAATATTGACACAGTGGCCACCCTTTCTGCACTGACTCAGTTGCTTGTGGTATTGACTCTCAAGAGAAAATGCTAGAAATTCCTGTTTGGTTTGTGTTTGGAAGGTCTTCTAATGTGCTGGATCTTGCCAAGGAGATGAAGATGAACTTGACCTCCTGCTTGCACTCCCAAACAATTCATTAAAAAGTAAGTTTTCAGGGCTGGAGAGATGGCTTAGCAGTCAGGAATACACATTGCTCTTGAAGCCTTGAGACTGGTTTCCAGAACCTACAACTGCCTGTATGTAACCCCAGCTGTGAGAGAACTGACAGCTTCTTCTGGCCTGAAAAGGCACCTGCACTCACTTGCACATACCTATATACAGGTGCATACACATATAATTAATAAATCATAAAACACTTTTACTGCAGTACTATTGTTCTATTTCTTAGTAGCTGTTGATCTCTCACTGTGTAACTTATAAATTAAACTTGACCAGAGGCATATGTAGGGCAGACCCAGGCTGTGTAGTCAGTTGCTACTTATAGCTTCAGACATCTACAGGGATCTGAGTGTGGTTATAAAAGGCAACATCTCCTTATGACCAAGGCATGTGATAGGATGAACTCTAACCAAACCCATAAGTGAGCTACCAATGAAGACAGGATACACACAGTGAAGAGGCCATGTGGAGGGCCTGTCTGAATTCCATGGGAGGAGCTGTCAGCCATCCCTCTCTCCCTCTCTTCCTGCCTGGGTGCTGGGGCTGGGTCTTTGGAGAGCACCTTTGGGTATGTCTGGCTATGGCTTCCTCTCGTTCTATAGGTCCATCTGAGAGCTGCATTTTGGACATTTCTGAGACTTTGAATGTATTCTGAGATGTACATTCCTTATCTTTTGATAGTCATGACTGTACATAGCTGTAAATCTTCATTGTGTGAACATGTGTGTGCAGGCCAGAGGCCAATATCAGGCATGCTTCAGGTACTGTCCACTATATTTTTTGAGACAGGGTTTCTCACTGAAGCTGGCGATCACCTATTAGGCCAGGCTGGCTGACCAGTGAGCCCAGAGATCCTCCTGTCTTCTCCTCACTAGCTCCAAGATTATAAACTTGCGCCACCATATCTGACATATTTTTCTTTCTTGGGATAGTCTATGAAGCCCTGGCTGTCCCGAAGCTCACTCTGTAGACCTGGCTGGCCTTGCACTCACAGAGATCCACCTGCCTCTGCCTCCCAGGTGCTAGGATTAAAGCCATACGCCACCAAGCCTGGCCTTACATCTGGCTTTTCATGAGGATTCTAGGGATGAAATGTAGGTCTTCATGCTTGCAGATAGCAGCCTTTACCAACTAAGCTGCCTCTCCAACCCCGTTTTCTATCATTCGAGGGGACTCTGTATTGGTGAAATTATTAAGGCCACTCCATGTAGTTAAAAGGGAGGTTTATTTTGTGGGGTAACTTACAAGTGAAGGGATAGGGTACAGGGTCTGGGAAAGGTGTAGTGCAGTCCAGTGGTGTTCTCTGGAGAACTCTGCTCCGTCTACCTCCAGTGTCCAGGGTCCAGGAACCAAGACAGCTGGTGCATCCGGATCTCGGGTCTTCAGGGTCCTCCCTTGGCCCCGCCTTGTAGGGGTGACAGTTACTGAAGCCTCAGCGGGGGTTGGAACCTCCAGATCAAAGCTGGAATGGCTACCCACCACAACTCTGGGCAGCAGGGACAGGGGCACAGCAGGGGTTTCTATTGGCAGTAGGTAGTTTATTGTACTATTTCTTTGGTTCTTCACATAGTGATGAGGCCCCTTTTATTTTCAAGGCATAACATTTTAGTCATCATCTCAAAGACAATGTAGGGTCTTGAAATGCTAAGGCCAAGTGACACTAAGAGGAGAAAGAACAATTGGGGGTAGTGGTGGCATCCCCAATGACTGCTCACATCTGACAATGAATCTGGGATACAAGCTGGGCGTGGAG
This sequence comes from Peromyscus maniculatus bairdii, assembly GCF_049852395.1. Lineage (NCBI taxonomy): Eukaryota > Metazoa > Chordata > Mammalia > Rodentia > Cricetidae > Peromyscus > Peromyscus maniculatus. The sequence goes on from NC_134856.1 coordinate 133,634,713, forward strand.
GCCACACCTATGGGACCACACTCCTGAGGACCAACCCAAAACAGTGCCAGCCAAGGTTGGGAAGGTGCTCATGGTCTGAGGTCAGCACTCTTCATGGTTCTGGAGATAAACAAAACAACAACAAAAACCTCTTCAGAACAAAAGACTTTCCTTTTCTGCACTTGGTCCTGTTCCTGACGCCTTTGGCATTCCAGAGCGTAGACTCAGCCCATTCTGGATAACTGACTAACACTTTCCTTAATATTTTCACTTTCTTCATGACCGCAATGCTCACTGCCCACACCTCATTAGGAATGACCATGTTTTAATATTAAATCACAGTGTGTGTGTGTGTGTGTGTGCGCGCGCGCGCGTGCATACCATGTGAATGTTGGTGTCTGAGATCACTAGAAGAGGGTGTTGGATCTCTTGGCGTTGAAGTTACAGGTGGTTGTGAGCAGCCCAATGTGGGGGTTGAGAACCAAACTGGATCCTCTGGAAGAGCTTAACTGCTGAGCCATCTATCCAGTCCTTACAGAATGCTTTCCCATCCTAACCAGGCCCAAGCCCTGCTTAGCTTCCAGGATCAGATGAGCTTGGGCCCTTTCTGGATAGTATGGCCATAGGCTGTGTTTTCTGTTGTACCTGAGTGCATCTGCAGTCAGGGGACAACTGTCTGGATGTGTCAACACAGACACAACCTATTCTTTCACAGGGCTCTGACTCAGCAAGCTTGAAGGAATTCCCCTCTCCTTATTGTAATTATTTGTTTTGGTTTTTTTTTCTTCCCTTATTGTGACTTCTGTTTTGTAGCGCTAAGAATTGAATCCAAGGCCCTGCACATTTGAGCTTCGTATGTACTGCCATGCTGTAAGCCCAGCCCTGGATACTTCTTCCCATGTAGGAAAACTCGACATCCTGTTTCTCCTAAAGCTCGTATTGGGGGTGATTCATCCTGTCCCTTCTGGGTTGCTGAAATATTTTGACTCTGCTCTTTCTGTTAGACCTGCTTCTTTACTTTACAGCGTTTGTGGGTAACTGTCACAGGTCTCCGCTCAGCCTGTAATAAGACTGAGAAAAAGCTGGGTAGTGGTGGCGCCTGCCTTTAAGATCAGCATTCAGGAGGCAGAGGCAGGTGGATCTCTGGGAGTTTGAGGCCAGCCTGGTCTACACAGCGAGTTCCAGGACAGCTAAGGAAAAGACTGGAAGAACCTAGATAGAAGTGGAGGCCAGAGCTAAAGGATAAAGCAGGCGGACTGTGTATGTCTGTCTGTGTGGGACAGGAGGTCCCCTGAGCACAAAGTACCACAGTGTAAGTTATGAAAATGCAGAGAACATGGCCTATAACAAGCACCGGGCCTGTCCTGGATGTGGCGAGTCACCAAGACTCCAACAGGGCACACTGCCAGGCCTGTTCTGCCTCCAGGCACTGTGGTTGGCCGTGTGGCACAGGCAAAGAGCAAGCCTGAGTCATAGTGCAATGGTTTCCGTATCCAGCACAGAAAGATGAGTGTGCAGATAGCCCTTGGGTGAGGAGTGACCTACTGGGAACACTGTCCACCACCCACCCACTCCACCTGAGACACAGGACACCACACGGCAGGAGTACAGGGTCTCATGACACTTGCTTCTTGGGGCAGTGGAGAATTCTGGACGAATAACCAGGCCTGGTCTTTTCTCCAATTGCCGGGGATCATGTTTTCTAGACCCATGTGTTATAACTTCTAATGTCTACAGATGGAGAGGTATTATTAATATTTCTCATTAACAGATGCTCCCTACTCCCCTGCCCTGAGATGATGGGGATGGAGTGAGGGCCTCACACGTGCTAGGCAAGTGTTCTGCCACAGAACTCTATCTCGAGCCCATAACTGAGTCATTAAATATTCCTGAATTGTATAGATGTTGGTGTGTGGTAACTGATGGGGTCTCAGAAATGCCTTTAATGACGTCTAAATGGTATTTAGCTTTTCCCTGGAGGGCCATACTCTGGAACTGTTAAGCTTTAGGGTAATGTTTAAACAAAAACAAAACGAAAAACAAAACCCACCTCTTGCATCCTGTGTTTATCCACTTTTAAAAATGGTTTTTCATGCAGTAAAGTGGGTCAGTGACTCAGCCACCCACAAAGGGAGGTGACCAAGGAGAGGCCAACTGCTTGGAGCCTTCCACTCAAGAAAATTAGAGAAAACTCCATCCTAAAGAAACGTACCCAGTGGGGAATAAGTCAGTAATCCAGTCTCCAGCACAGGTACACTCACCGTCTCTCCGCTCTTCTCTCCTCCCTGGGCTGTACAGACCACTCTATTCCCAGTTCCTTTTCTTAGAAAGTTTCTAAACGCACCATAGTTTTGAAAACCAAAACATTCATATTTCGGTTTTTCTCTCATCCTGGGGAAGTTACAACTCCACATTAAGTGAAAGGTAGAATACCTGTTTGTACCTTGGTAGCTTTCGTGTGCGCATGTTTGTGAGTGTGTCAGGTCAGGGGTCCCAGGTCGACGTCGGGAGTCCTCCTCCATCACTCTCCACCTGAGCTTTGATTCAGGGCCTCTCACTGAGCCCTGAGCCTGCCGATTAGGCTAGGCTCTCTGGCAAGTGAAACCTAGGGATCTTCCTGTGTATTGTGTCCCCAGGTATCCCTGCTTCTCTGGAGTTATGGGTATGTGTGTTTCTGTACCTGGCCCTTTATATGCATGCTGGGGACCGAAACCAGGTCCTTTTGGTTATATGGGGAGCACCCTACCCCACTGAGACATCCATCTCCCCAGTCTCTACCTCAAGACACTTCAGTAGCCTTTTCTCTTCCCATCCGATCAAGTGCAACGGAGCCTGTGCTGTGTCTGTCACCAACCCTTTATTGACACTGGCAACATACACACTTTATAATAGAGCAAAAATAATGTTCCATATGTACAGCCTCTGTGGGGGCTATCTGACTATACACCAGGCAGAGTGAGGGCATCAAGTCTTCAGTGTGTGCACACAAGGACACCAGACAGACACCGTGTGCACACTACAGTGAAACGACATCAGAGGTCCAGTGGAAATTCGGCATGGTACCAACAGCATCCTCCTCCACGCACAGCTCGGTCAGTAGTCATTTACCTGGAGTCCGAGGCTGAGATAGGTTGTGTGGCTATGAATCTCTTGAGCGAGACCACCTCTGCGGATAAGTTTGCCATCCCCTGCTTCAAATACAAACTCTCAGCCTCGGAAACCTTATAGCCACTGTCTTTGACTTCCACCACGCCTGTTTTGAAGCTACTCTGAGTTTTGCCATTCAGTTCTTTGTGATGCCAATGTTCCGATTTGAGGGACCAATCTTGAATGTTCGTCACCTGCACCGAGAAAGGAGTGAGGGAGGAATGGACCATACCCGGGGTGCCATGCTTCTCCAGGTCAAAATGTCTTTTGGCCATCACATCTGCAGGTGAGGAGAGTTTCTGCATGCCTTCAAACTCGCTGTCCAAAGCCTCCACTTTGATCTGCATGGCCTTGGCTTTAATTCGGAGCTTGTGTGGCAAGGCAGAAGGGTTTACTTCCGGAACCTTCACCACGGTGGCGTGCACCCGCTGGAGCTCCACCGGAGAGTGGATGGGGCCCTTGGGGACCTGCTGCTCGTCTTCCCCATCAGAGGACTTGCCCACAACACCCTCGTCGGCCTCCGAGGTTCTTGGGGAGTTGCTGGTGGACCCATGGACCTGCAGGAGGGGCGGGGAGTGGGAGAAGGTGGAGAAAGAGCTTCCCATGTAGCTCTGGTAGATGGAGGCGGAATAGGCGCCCCGCTCCTCCCTGGACTCCCTGGAAAAGCTCTCCAGCTCCACCGGCTCCTGCTTGATCACAGGGAACTTGTTCTCAGGGCTCCGGCAGCCACCCTGAGCGGGGCTTTCCTGTGTGTGCTCCACAGAGGACACCTCAGACACATCGGACAGAGAGCTCTGAGGAGAGTGTTTGATGACCGAGATGCAGCTCCCCGCTACCATCGTGGGTTCATGCTCATCCACAAACGAGCTCACAGCAGCCTTGGATGTCTGGTAGTCCTGGAAGTACACAGCTGTGGAATTACTGAGTTTCTGGATTTCTTGGGCATACGCCGTGGAGCTAATTAAACCGAACTTTAATTTGAGAGACAGCAGCTCGGCTTTCAAAGTGGCGTTTTCTTCCCCCAGCGCGATCAGCTTGTTCTCCAAAACCAGGTCGTTGAGTCGGCGCTTCTCCCGAGACCGTTTGGCGGCCTCGTTATTCTTCCTCCTCTTCTCCCAGTACATGGCATCCTTCTTCTCGTCGGGGATGAACTCCCGTTTCCTCCGACACGCGGAGGACTTGCTCTTCCCCACACCCCCTTCGTTCAGGAGCAGATCTTCACCCGAGGCCAGGTCCTCTGCCACCTCGGCTAAGGCAGTGTTCAGCACCATCATCTTGTCTGAGCTGCTGGCAGGATCCAGGGGGGCAGGCTCCTTTTTGATGGTCTGCATTTTCCTCAGCTGCATCAGAGAGGACCTTACCCTACAGACCCGTGGGAGGGGATCACTTTCCCAGCGTTCTTTCCATCGACTCTCCTTCTGTGGTCCAGTCCAGGATAAATCTGTCACGTGCCTTTCGGAAGTGGAGTGAGGTCGTATCGGTTATCTGCAATAAACGAGAACACGGTGAGTCCCCTGGGCAGATGTGTGCCAGCTGCTGGGGGCGGGGCTTGGGGGGGCGGCGGCTGTGCTGAGCAGTCAGGGAGAATGGGCTCCAGTGAGGCTCAGGTCTTTATAAAGAGTGAGCAAGCTGGAAAAAGACGTGAATACACAAACACTTCCACTTCGGCGGCAAAAGACCTCTTTGCAGGGACTGTGTGGTCCAAGAGAGTGAGGAAATGAGTTACTCCGTCACTCACTTACTCACCCAGTCACTAAATCTGTCACTCAACCACCCCTCCCTCCCTCCATTCCTCTACCAACCCATCCTTGATCCATCTAATCCCTTCCTCTAGTCCCTCGCATCCATCCATCCATCCACTCGCATCCATCCATCCACTCGTTCCTCCCTTCCCTCTGCTCTGGGTCAGAGAGAAGAAAGTGGTGTTTAAGAGATGAAAAGGCCACGTGCAAGATTCAGGATGATTCATTACAGGGAGGAAATGACAGATAGCCCATCAATGGTGAGTTCCTAACCAGAACCCGCGCTGGCTGTCCTGTTTCAGAATGACAACAGATGACATGGCTACCATCTGTTAACCTGCCATCCCACCCCTGAGGGCCTGGTGGTCCCCAGTCTCCCCTGGGGACTCCTCTGGCCTCAACATCAAGATGCTACACTTATATACTTATAAGATCTGAAATGCAAAGGCCCTTCAGGCTCACTGACCAGACTTTTAAGATTGACAACCACAGTGCTTTTTGGGGGGTCTTAAAAACTCAGCTTCATAGACTTCAGTTACACATCCCCTTTGGACTAAAACAGTTACTATTCATAGGGGCTTTTGTTTTTTTTTTTTTAAACAGAGCCCTCTTGAAAGTTAAGATTACTTCAAAACTAGAAAATATAATTATGGAAAGAACTTCTTTCAATCTTGCTAATTAGTTTCAAATAAAATATAAGAACCGAAAAATAGAATCATCAACCGTTTTTCACACCCATGAGTAAAATATTTATAATATGAATTGGGTCTTACTGTGTGTGTGGGGGGGGTAGTGTGTGTGTGAGTATGTGCGGGAGGATGGAACTAAGAGAGTGCTAGCTAAGCATTCTACTCCAGGCTTTGCCACAAGATCATAAATCCTTATTATATGCCAATGACTCTCTCCTGGTGCTCTTGGGTCTCCATAAAGCAAAGATGCACACAACCTGCGCACACCATTCCCCAATTCCCCCCTTCAAGGTGTTGCTCATCCCGACACACGACAATTGTGTGTTTTCGCTTCATGCCAGTATTTCTCCCTCTCTGTGCACCTCCGGCAGTGTGCCTGTGCAACGGAAGGTCAGAGGTCACCCTCAGGGGTCATTCCTCAGGCTCTGTCCACCTTGTTTTTTGACTCAGAGTCTTTCACTGGCCTAGATCTTGCCTTGTAGGCGAGGCTGGCTAGCCTGTGAGCTACAGGGATCTTCCTGTCTTTAGCTCCTTAATCGCCTGAACTACCAACTGAGCCCCTCAATGCCTAGCTTCTTTTCGCATGGGTTCCGGGGACCAGGACTCCACGCTTGTGTGGCGAACACCAACACAACTAAGCCATCCATCTCTCCAGCCCTCTCACTCACAGAAGCTGGCCTGTTGCTTCTGTCTTTTCCAGGGAAGCAAGAATGTCAAGGTGCTAAAGACTGGGGTGTCACACAAGGCTCTGTCCACCCAATTGGGCCAGCACACGGGGAGCAGCTCCCCTACTCAAGGAAGCCCAAGGGTTACTAACAGGAGGCTTCTGTTTGCTCTGTGACGATGACACCCTGACAGGCACCACCTCAAGAGAGTGACACCACAGGCCAAAAGACAGCCTTTCATCCTTTAGTGAAAAATACATTCTCTTATCACCTCCGTACAGGCCTTCTCTTCTGATCTGGAAACACTGCCCTCTGCACAGTGCAGGGAATGCTCTCCTCCGCGGTGGTAGGCTTGCAGTCACTCAGGTTGGTCCTCACCCCTAAAGTGAACTGAGCCAGTGGCAAGGCTGGGGGAAGAAAGTACAGCCAAGGAAGGAGGCTGACCCTGGCCTTTCCCGAGTCACAGGTACTAGCTTTTAAATACCACACACCATTTTTTTTGGGGGGGGGGACGACTATCTTTTCTTGATGTGCTACTATTTTCCTCCATGTACTTACTTATCTCAGTTCTTCCTTAAAATATGCATTATATTTCATCTACACACCCCATCATCTGTGAGTTCCTCTCCCTATGAGTCTCACAATTTCTCCACATAGATGAGCTCAGAGATATTTTACACCTTCCTGCCCCAAAAGTGTTCATCGTGTGACTGTATGGATTTGGTAGGGAGGGAGAGAGAGAATGAATGAGTGTGTGTGTGTGTGTGTGTGTGTGTGTGAGAGAGAGAGAGAGAGAGAGAGAGAGAGAGAGAGAGAGAGAGAGAGAGAGAGAGATTGAGATTGCAGGCCACCGTAGCAGGCCACCATGGCCAAGCTGAACTGTTTAACAAAAACCAGCCCTCTCAGTTGAGAAGACGACTCAGATGGTAAAGGCTTTGACTTGCCAGTATGAGGACCTGAGTTCAGTTCCCAGAACCTATGAAGAAAGCTGGTAGCAGGGGCTGTAATCTCAGTGCTGGGAAGACAGAGACAGGAGGATCCTTGGGGCTGACTCCCTGGCCAGTCAGCCTAGCCTACTAGGTGAACCCCAGGTCTGTGGGAGACCATGTCTCAAAAACCAAAGTGGACAGAATGCTGAGGACTCCTCAGGTCTCCATATATGTACATACATATGGACGCACACACTCACTTGTGAACGACTTGGTGACTGTGTATGAAACACCTGTGTACTGGCACCGAGCTAGGCTGAGGACTGTAAGAGGGGGGAGCCAAGCCCTGAAGAATCCAGGTTTTGCAGGCAGGGTGGGGGCCAAACTGAAGAGGACCGACAGAACAGAGACACACGCTTGGGCTTCGATCATGATGGGACCGGAGGTGTTAGCCCTGCCAACGCTTGACATTGACACGACATTGACAGATGTCATTTACTGAGCTTTTGCTAAGTCCTAGGCACTGGAGGTATGACCTGCCTCAGGCCATGCCCTTCCAGCATCTTCAGAGGAGAAAACAAAGGCTCACAAGGCAAGTGCCATGCCTAGGGATCTGCTACTCATGTGATGACCAACTTGAGACCTCAAGCCAGCCTGGACCCTGGCACTGACCCCTCACGGATCTTCCCTACATCCTCCCTTTCATTCCCGGACACACACACACACACACAGCCTCCCTTCATTTCTCTTAGTTTGGAGCCTCACATCTAATTATAAAGCTCCTCTAGGGACAGGAGGGCACCACGGATCTGGAGCTCACCCCACAAGTTGGCTGCATCATGAAGGACTGCCCAGAGCTGCCTTCAGTCAGCCTGAAATAGTGAGAAAGACATACAGCTACTGGCCTTGAATTTGTGATTATCCTCCAGGTATCTACACTTGCTCCAACCCTCCTTACTATCATTACTTTACCTTTAAAAGAATATGTTTATTGGTGTGTTTCTGTGTGCAATGTGAGAGCCAGTGCCTGCAAAGGCCAGAGGCTCCAGGTCCCCCGGAATTGGAGTTACGAGAGTTCGTAAGCTGCCCACCGTGTGTGCTGAGAACCAAACTCTGGTCCCCCACAAGAACAATATGATAAGTTATCTCTCTAGCCCCTATTATTATCTTTGTTGTTTTTCAACTCACTATGTAGACAGACAATGTTGGTCTCAAACTCACAGAGCTCTTCCTGCCCCTGCCTCCTGAGAGCTGGGGTTAAAGGCATGTGCCACCACCACCACCACCCAGCTTAAAGATTTATTTATTTTATGAGTACTCTATCTACATGTATGCCTGCACACCAGAAGAAGGTATCAGATCCCATTATAGATGGTTGTGAGCCACCATGTGTTGCTGGAAATTGAATTCAGGACCTCTAGAAGAGCTGCCAGTGCTCTTAACCATTGAGCCATCTTTCCAGCTCCCCTATTATTACCTTAAAAAAAAAAAAGATTATAATTGTATGAATGTTTTGCCTGCCTGGTACCCTTGGAGGTCAGAGGGCATTGGATCCCCAGAACTGAACTCACGGATGGTCATGAGCCGCTATGTAGGTGCTGGGAACTGAACCCAGGTCCTCTGCAAGAGCAACAAGTGCTCTTAACTGCTGAGCCAACTCTCCAGCCCCATTATCATCTTTTAAACAAAACCCAAAGTGTATCTATTTCAACAAGGGGTGAGCATTTCTCTGACCCAATGATTTGGTAGAGTGTCTTAGTTACAGTTTCTATAGCTGTGATGAAACACCATGACCAAAGCAACTTGGGGAGGAAAGGGTTTATTTGGCTCACACTTCCACATCACAGTTCATCATCATAGGGAGTCAGGACAGGAACTCAAACAGGTCAGAAACCTGGAGACAGGAGCTGATGCAGAGGCCATGGAGGGGTGCTGCTTACTGGCTTGCTCCTCATGGCTTGCTCACCCTGCTTTCTTATAGAACCCAGGACCGCCTGCCTCGGAATGTCCCCCCCACCATGGGCTGCGCCCCCCCAATCACTGACTAAGAAAATGCCCTACAAGCTTGCCTAGAGCCCCGTCTTCTGGAGGCGTTTCTCACTTGATGCTCCCTCCTCTCCAGCGAGTCTAGCTTGTGTTGACACAAAACTGGCCAGCACTCAGAGTAAGCTGCTAACAGACAGAAAGGCTGAGCAACTAGCCGGAGACCACACAGCTGGTAAAAACAGACGGCTAGGGAGTCCAGTTCCTCGACAATGGATGCAGGCAAATGGAGCTGACAGCATCTTTTTGTTTTTATCACAATACCCATGAAGTGCATGTGTGTGTGTGAAGGCTGGAGGCTAACTCTGGGATCTCGCCGTTACTACCTGTCTACCTTTTTAAAGCAGAGTCTCTCAGTGGACCTGGAGATTCTTGTTTCTACAGACAGGCTGCCTAGCAAGCTCCTAGGATCTGCCTGGCTCTGCTCTGTCTCCCCAGCGCTGGGATTACAGGCATGCTCTACTGGCCCACGGGTTCTGGGAATTCAGGTCCGCACACTCAATGGCAGGCACTTTACCCAGTGAGCCATTTCCTCCGCACAGTGGAGGCCACCTTCTGAAACCATCAGCATTCATCCTGACTGCTTCGGATCCCAGCATCTCTCTTTAGGATTAGTCAAACCATGACTTCACCCATGTGTCACTGTTTGAAATCAACACCGACTGCCGGGGCACCTTAGTCACTATTTGTGTTTCTTTTTTGGTGAATAACTGACATGAAATACCAATTCTATGATGTTACCTCTGTCAGCGCCATTAACTCCATTACACCCATTAGCTGATCTGACTGCTTAAAGACACAAATAAAAAAGAGAAATTTAAGAGCAGGCATCGCGTCATGCCAGCTGACATACTTTCCCACGCCTACTGTGAAGAAGACACCATCACTGCTGCCGCCCGCTTTTTTATAACCTGCTAGAGGCAGGAGCTGTATTTCATAAGCGCAGATCCTCGGAGTTTATTTAAGTCAGATGACCTAAATACTCTCTGCAATTAAAATGAGACCTGACCTAAGAAAAGTCCGCAAGAGAATCCAATCGACAACATAGATTCTAAACAGTTTACCCCACAGGGGTTTCCCCATGGTCATAACAGAAATGCGTGTGCAGCTCTAACCTCTGACCTCTCAGAGATCAGAGTGACAGTTCAGACTCTGCTGAGGCAGAAGTGAACAAGCACTCTGCACCGATCACAGAGCGCCTTCCTTGTTTAGATACCTAAGTCCACGACGATGAGGCTGGCTGTGAGCTGCCCGATGTGGTGCTGGGGACTGAACATGGGTTCTAGGCAAGACCAGCAAGAGCTCTGAACCCCGAGCCTTCTCTCTAGTGAAAGTTCTGGAAAGTGAATTGATCACTTCATCACCTCCTTAGAGGTAAGCTTAGAGAAAAGGCCTTTTATTTTTATTTATTTTATTAATTATTATTGTGTGGTGGGATCAGAGCCAACTTTCAGAAGTCAGTTCTCTCCTTCCACAGTGGAACCTGGAGACTGAATTCAGGTCATCGGGTTTGTGCAGGACCACTTTGATCCACTGAGAATGAAACACTCTAGCTCCTGAGTGTCCAGCTCAGGGCCTGTAGTCACTTAGCAGTCCAAAGTACACCCAGGGCCAGGAGAAACACGTGCTTGGTGCACACGTGGGGCACATACACATGAGCCATCTCTTACACTGCCAGATTAGCCCTATCTCAGCAACAAACTGACCCACTTTTTCTGTTTGGATGCATCTGTAAATAAATGTGTCAAAACCTGATCCAGCTTACAGGAAAGGAAAAGATTCCAAGTTCAACAATGGGTTACTTGAAAATTAGATTTAAATTTAATAAATCGGATGACAGGTTTGCATTTTATTAATAGATCCATCTACTTTGCTGATTGAAATATGAACTAGTGTAACCGACAGTCTCCACAGGAGCAAGTGTTTGTAACATAACACAGTGAGTCTAAAGATGGACACAAGCAGGGTACACAGGGTCACCCCCTAAAACAACTTCACAGCTTGAGAAAATGGAGCCCATGGAGAGAGTTGTGAGAGAGAGAGAGAGAGAGAGAGAGAGAGAGAGAGAGAGAGAGAGAGAGAGGAGAGTGTTGTGTGTGGGGGTGTGTACAGAAATGTGGTTTTTTTTTTTTAACCTAATAGAGAAGCTTCAAAATGGGAACCGTTACTATCCAAGAAAAAAAGTCTTAAAAAAGTATTGTTTTATTTGTGTGTGTGACTGTGTTGAGTGTCTGCCACTTGTGGCCAGTGCCTGTGGAGGTCAGAAGAGTATTGGATCCCCTGAAGCTGGAGTTACAGTCAGCTGTGAGCTGCGTGGTGTGAGGCCTCAACCACATTCAGGTTGTCTGGAGTAAAACAGTGGCTCTTACCCACGGAGCCACTCTCCAGTCCCTACTATTTGTGACACTTTTGAAAAGATAATCCATTTAGTAACTCCTCGGGAGTCTTGCTATGACAATGAGCTTCTGATCCTCCTGCCTTCTCCACATAAGTGATGGGACTAGAGGTGCACACTGACATTGGGTGAGGGGCGCTGGACAGAGGACCCAGGGCACTGGGAATGCACAGCAAACATTGCCAACTGAGCTTCAATCCCAGTGTCGCCTAAGTCTTGGGGACACCAACATCATACACAGTCAACTAGTTTATAGCGTAACAGGAAAAAAAAACCAAAACAACATCAGTTACAAAAAAAGAAGCATGCTGGGGACGGGGCATGGCAGAAAGGGTTCTTGAATGTTCCCAACCTCCCTGGCCTGGTTTTTAACATTCTTGTTCACTTTCTTAATCAGCACATGACTGTGAGTGCCATTTATTGTGCTGTGTGCCTTACGACTAGAGTGGAAGGTTTATTTGAAGGCTACTTAATTACATTTAAGATCCCTAGAAAGTTAATAAACTACACCGTGTTCTGATAATTGAAAGGCTTATAAACACCCAAACTTCAGCAAAACCACGTCCTCAAAGCCCGGCTTATTAACGAATGGCATCTAGTAAATCCCCGCTAAACTTAAAAAACAAGCTCAAACTCTAATTAAAGCCATACGAGAAGCCAAATCCTCCCCCCTTCATAACTACAGGAAAACGAGTTGCAAAGAAATGTGAGAGGTAAGTGGGGGTGGTGGCAATAAAAACTCATTTTGAAACTGAAAAAAAAAACCTCTTATGTAATTATGATCAAAGGTCAGTATCTTTCGACATTCACTGTGAGTCCGATCTGGATAAAAATCAACTCAAATAAAATTTAGAAAAATAACAGGATATCAAACAATGTGCTAACCCTGTGAAATGCGGGCATACCTGACAAAAACAAGAAGTGAACATTATAGGAAATCTCAATTACATTGTTTGTTATGTTTGACTTGAATCCCAAGCGTGCTCTCATTCCCCAATACAAATTAAAAATAAACAACTTTTAACAGCACCGATGCCATCTGGGTTACAGTGGAAACAGTGAGGCATGTGTGATTTTGAAGTTGGGTAAAAATAACGCTGAGCACTCTGACCGCGCCTTTCCATCCCACGCTTCAATTAGACCTGCATCTCGGAACCCACTGATGACCATGGCAAGGTCAGCTAGAAAACTCCACTGGCGGGCGTGAGTCAGGGCCCTTGCTCAACCAGCGCACAAGCCTTTCACAAAGGGCTTTAATTTGCAGGCCGTTGCATCATGGTGATGTTATAATTGCCAAGATAAGCCCTCAACACAGAAAAGGAAACTGTTTCACAAAGTACAGTGAGCTTGTGTTCACTCTCATTGAAGGGACAGACAGGATGGTGGAGGAGAGCGGGCATGGCTGACAGAGCTCCCATCTTTGAAGCCCTGGCCTGGGCTGCTAACCAGCTTCTCTAAGTGCAGGCACTTTTGTTACATGAGGGTGCTGAGGGGATCCTCCACCTGCCTTGTTTAGTAACCGCCCTTCTTATTTCTGAAGAATGATCGAGGCAGGTCCCAGCCCTTTCTGCGAAGTACTGTTCTAGACTGCTGCTGCCGCCGGTTCTTCAGACCCAGGTCTCTTCAACAAGATTAAGAACCATCAATCTAACAGGACCCGGTTTTTGTTGTCAACCACACAGCTACGTGCACCCTCTAAAATGGCATATGTATATACGTGCATGTGAGGACAGCCATTGCTGATCTCAGACCAGAGGCAAGCATCAGCCAGCCCCAAGAACACAAGTCACAGAGAGTTCCAGGGATTTGGAAAGGTCAGCCTATTCCTGCTGTGGGGACTCATCATCTCTGTTCCTTCAGACACTTCCCTAAGATGTGAACCCAGTTACTTGGAACGCTGAATTGCTTCGATGTTGTCAAGAACTCCCTTGGTACAGACATTAATTAACAACATATACAAGTCAAGAGTATTCAGGAACAAAAAAAAAGTTGGCTCTTTACAGACCCAATACCAATCCCATTCTCATCTTTCCTGTGAGATTCCGGTTCAGTAAAGGAAAGTGAGCCCAGACACAAGCATTCTGGAAACATTTACTGAGTTTCTTCTAACTGTCCAGCTCCACAGGTTTCCCCTGGATTCCCTAGAGGCTAGTGAGGGTCGAGCATATACCCAGAGGCCTGGGCAGCACCTGTGCCTGTCCTCTTTGCACCTCCCAAAGCTGTCTCCAGTTGAAAGAGGGTCCCTAGGGTGTCCGATAGCGTCCTCTGAAGCTGAATTCCAGATTTACCATCCAGAGAGCAGCCTGATCACCCTCCAACACCTGGATGCTTCGCCTGAGTGACACCAGAAGCCCACCCAGGGAAACCAGCAGCTGGGATGAAAGCGCAGGGAGGCACTTTCACAGAGGGACAGCTGCATCTATGTGGGTGATTTAGCGTTAGGGACCCTTGACCATTTATATAATCTTGGGCCTTTGACCATATAAACTTTAGATACAAGAAACAGAAAAACGTGGGCTCAACTGGCCACGTTCAAGCAGGGACCCTCCTTCCCATCGCAATCAAGACTGCCCTCCCCCATTTCTAAAGCCATTTAGAGGTCTCGCTTTTTCACTCCATGAATGGAGAAGAGCTTGGCTCGGAAATACAACGAAGACTCCAGGCACAAAGGTGTCTGTGGGGTCACGGCTAGCGATGCTGCTGCTGCGGAGTGGAGTCTGCCCCTGGCTGTGACGCCCGAGGCTGCTCTGTCCCAAGGCCCTTCTCCGCTGGAGCCTGCGCCCAGGAGGCACGTCCGCTCTCCGCCTCCGGCCTCCCGGCGCCGGGCGAGCGCAGCGAAGCGCACGGGGCCCCGCGAGCCTCCGCCCCGCTCCGCGGCCGCGCCCCCACGCCGCGCCGCTCCCCAGGCCCGCCTCCCGCCGGGTGGGCGGCGCAGCGGGGCCTCGGCGCCGCGAGGACCCCCGCGCCAGAACAAAGGAATGCGGGGAGGGGGCGGGGAGGCGCGCGGGCCACCGCGAGGCGCGTCCAGCGGCTGCCCAGGGGCGCGTCTCGGGCCGAGGTCCCCGCCTGCCACCGCCAGGCGCGTGCACGGTCCCTGGGGCGGGAGCGAGGGGCGCAAGGACGCTTGATGGAAGGTGGCGCTGCAAAGACCCCCGCAGGCCTGGGTCTCCCACCCCAACTCGCAAAGTGGGTCGGGGGGTGGGGGTGGCAAGCCCAACTGCAGCGTCTTGGAAAACGGCTGAAATAGGGGTAATAATAATATGTTCCAGGGGTCAATATCTAGAATGTGTCCACCCCTTAAAATAATACTGTAGTTCAATTATGTAAATGTTACGCTAAGAAAAATACACCTCACAGACACTATTAAATACGTATATTCACACATCATTACACTAAGTAAGAGTCCGGGAAGAAATTTAATATCCAGATACTTAACATATTCATCTATCCCCGATGAATAAAACTAGGTTACACAGGCAAAAATACAATCTACTAACCTATATATGCTTCCCACAACTCATATTTGATCTGGGGGGAAATCACGATGTGAAATAAATACTTCTGACCTCATTAGCTGTTGTTATTTACAAAAGCCAGAGAGAAGATGACTCTTGGCCATTCCCTGGTGGCCTCTGAGCAGCAGCAGTTCCTCCAAAGTGTCCTTTAAAATGATAAATGGGGCCCCCGCGATCAGCAGTCACTGGGCGCTGCGAAATGCCTTCCTAAAAATACGGTCTTATCAGAGGTCTTGGAAGGCTGGAGTTAAAACTACAGCAAATGGCCTTGAGCTTGTATTTGCACACAGCCCTGGAGACACCAGAAATAGCACTGAGGCCACGATTGTTAAAATGTGATAGGGCTAAATTTAGAAAGACGTACATTTCATTTAGGGCAAAAGACACACATTTGGCAAGCCTGGGCTAAGTCAGAGCTTAGTCGGTTGTCACTTTCCGACTTAAAATATCCTTAAAAAGAACCAACAAAACCCCTGTTGATAGTGACATTCTTAAACGCTGAGATTGCCCTACTTTCTTTGTGGCAAATTATAAAATCACGTAATTAGCTCTCTTTCTATGCTCAACAGCCAGCAAATTCGGCAGTTACATAACCTAACATTTCCAGGAATCTATTAATGATCTGTCTTGTGGTGTCTGAAAAAAAAAAACCAATGACGATAAGGTGAGAAAAAAGCTGATGGAACGGAACGCATTCCAGTTGGGAAAGTGGGGAGACAAACGTCACAATGGCTCGTCCGGGTCTTAAAAATAACACCTCGAACATTTAAGGAGCCCCCCTCCCCCGCGCGTATCCGCATCTAACACTAGGAATTCTCCTTTCTTAATAATGAATTCCGTAGGATCGTTTTTAAACCATGCTTATTTGGGACGATACAGAGGTACCAATAAGGATCTAATACCCAACGCTGCGCTGAAATGACCAAATCATTGCAAACATACGCGCATATTCCCACATCAGCTAGTCCTCGGTGCCCACGTTTCACCGCGGGCCCATTATGCAATGTAAGAAAGGACACATCCCTCCACCTTCCCGAGGGCTCGTAAAACACGCTGACGACAAACAGGGTGGAAAAACGTCGGTGCAGACACAGCGCCTGACACAAACAAACGCCGCGCAGGCATCTCCGAATGCCGTCACCGTTCGCACTCCCAACCCTCCTTCTAAGCAAATCAAGACGGTTCCCCGTGACTCAACCCTCCCCCTGGCCGGCCCAGAGAGGGGACCAGCACGGAGAGACCCCGGAGAGCAGGGCACGTCGTCTGGCTGCTAGGGGGATTGGCCTCCGCTCCGCCTCCCCGGCGCGCTCTTCTCCACCGAAACATCAATTTTCCTGAAATCCGGAGACATTATGCAATAGCGGGGAGGGGGAGGGAGCGCGCGGCAGTCAGGGCTACGTGCCGGCGCCAGGGCGCTGCAATCAAAGCAGCTACCTTAAGGTGGCGAGTCCCCCTCCTGCCAAGGCAGCAAAAGTTTATGTAATGCATGCCCCGCGCACACTCGCCACCTCCCGCCATCCCTGCGCCGCGCCCGCCCGCGTCCCGCGCCCCACGCCCGCCGGCCGCGCGCTCCGAGAGCGGGCGCGGAACGGAGCCGGGCCCCCCGGGCCGCCGGTGGGCGGAGCGCTTACCGTGATTCTGCTCCCTGGCCCGAGAGGGGAAAGAAAGGGTGGCCGGGATCTAGCTAGCTGCGCCTGAGCGCGATCCGGGCTCTGCCGGGCCCTCAGCGGGCGGTGGCGAGGGCGCGGCGCGGGAGACTGGCGGGCGCGCCGGGTCCGCGGGCGCCGTGGCCGCGCCGAGAGATGTGTGTTAGTAGGTCAGTTCCGAGCGCCGCGCTACGTCGCCGCCCGCCAGCCCCGCCGTGACGGGCGGCCGCCGCCCCAATCGCCGCGCCCGCGCCCGCCCCCGGCCCGCAGCCACTGGCCGCGCCGACAGGGGCGGGCTCCCCGCCGCCCCGCCCCGGCCCGCCCCGTCCTCTCCGCCGCGGCGCCACCGCCAGTCCGCGTCCTTCCCTGGCCGCGGTCGCAGCTGCTTCCCGTTGTCCACGGGGACCCACGCCGAGCGCTGCGTTGCGCAACGGGACGCACCGCGGAGCCACCGAGGCGCGCCAGGGAGGAGCCCAGGACCCCTTTGCCCGTTGCTGGCCGCGCCCTCCGTGGCCACCGCGTTCGCTCAGTGCACCTTTTTGTTTGTTTGTTTGTTTCCCCGAGAGCCACAGCGGGCTGGGCTACCTGTTGCCAACAGAACCCCAAGCGAGGACTGCGGGGACCCGGGCGTGGCGGGGACCTTGGCCTCCTTGTGTCCACGGTCCCCTTGAGACCGGGAAGGGGCGCGGCGGCGGGGCTGAGCTATGACTGAAATGTCCCGCTCCTTTCCCCGCAGCACGGTATCAGCCAGGAGTAGCCGAGAGAGCTCCACACACAAACACCACCCCGGGCACAATTAGGGCAAAGACGACCCCTGCGAAGTTGTTGCGTAACACGAGTAGGAAACCAGGCTGGATGTGGTCGGTCTGCGTCCTCAACCACGTGGAGAGGTGGCCGCTGTCTCCGAGGACCTGAAGGTCCGCGGCCCGAGTGCGCCCGTCTGGGACGCCCACCTGCCTTCGGTGCCCGGGTTTGAGCGAGCCATAGAGGGCACTCCAAGAAGGATCTTGAACTGGTAGCTCTCCTGTCCTTTCTGTCCCCCAGTGAACACGCCAATCCCCCTCCCCCTAATTCCCGGGTTGCACAAAAGACATAAGGAAATGGGAGACAGGGCATCTGGCAGCATGTTCTTAAGTCAGTCACCAGGTCGGCTATTGTAAAGGAACGTGGCATACACACCCCGCGTTTACAGACACGTAAGATTAGTGCCGGCCTTGGCAAAGGGAGCCATATTCCTGACAGTGACGCACGCGCTTGCCCAAATACGGAATGTGGCAGGTGGCGAGGTCCTTGAGCGGTCTCCTGCTCTGCTCATACTGTGGGCGCTGGGCTCGAATGACTCCCTCATTCTACTTTTTTGCCTTTCGTTTATTTTAGAGACAGCAACCCCCAAAGTAAAGAGCGAACGCGCGGGTCTCCCACCCAGAACTTCTCACTGAGTGCGTCTCTTTCCATGCACCCCAGGCACACATTACAAAGATAATCTTGGAGGCACACACAGTGCTAGTTTAATTACCTTTCACCAGTTGGACTTTTGGACGCCTTCAAAGGGCAATAAATTGATGGGGTCTCTCTGGTAAAAAATACCCTTTAACCGGTAAGCCCCCCCCCCAACACAGATGGGCAATACGGTAAACCTCCTTTCCCAGGTGCTGACCGGTTCAAGAAACATACCACCCCTTTACACGTTTATTTCGAAGAACTGACTACCTTGATGTAAACGAATCTTGATTTAGTTAATCGGTTCCACTTTTCTCGAATTTACTGATGTCATAGGATCCCGAAGTAGGTAGAAATAAGGAGTAACGTTTTCACAAAAAGTCAAATGAACTTGCCTGACTCACCGGAGGCTGACAGCGGAGGAACGGACGCTCTGACCCCCAAAGCTGTTCTTTAGACTGAATTTTGAAATCCGATGCCTGTCTTCATTCCCCGGGGCAGTTTACACTACGCCTCCACCTCATTTGTGCTTCCGTCATTGTCATCTAACTTGGAAATCAGAGGAAGTGTAAAAGATGCATCTGATACCAACTTGGAAAATAACTCTCTAGCGCCCCCTGGTGCTTAGAAAACAGCTCAACGAGGCGTCGGAGGCTCTGTCCCGGGACCTGGGTGATGGTGTGTCCAGGGTTACACTCTGGAGGGTCCACCTAGTGGGCACGTACTCGCAATTAATTGAACTGGAAGAAAACTGAAGCATAACCCTAGGGTGGGAGGACTTTCCCCAAGCCGCCAGTGTGCTGATTTCAGATCAAGTTGTAAGTAGGGTCTCCTGAGGAGGGAGAGGATGGAGGGATCCGACTCAAGCATGGAGTCCAAAGTTGAGTTTTTTGAAAGTTCTAGGGGTTGAACCCCAGGCGTACTGCAGGCTAAGCAAGTGCTTAATAGGTGCGCTACCTTCCCAGCTGAAACTCAAAACGTTCTTACTCTTAGCAGCTGGTTTCTTTTAATGCTGGAATTGGGATTGACTGGACGCAGGAGCCCAGGAGAGGTGACCTGGACCAGCGGAAAACGATCACCAATGGCTTTGTTTTCATACACTGCTGATATGCTCTTTGTAGAAAATGTAGCAGGTGTAAGCTGAGAACAGTGAGAATGTGAGTCTTCCTGAGAAAAGCTTCAGGGCGTGTCCAGTCGGAAGGTCTAGACAGCTCATATCTAGGCATCCAGAGGGGTTCCTGGTTCATTGTAGTGCCCGGCATGGAACCCAGGCCTAACCCCAGTTAGACAACTTCAGCCCAGTGTCCAGAGCTTTTGCCCTGGACCTTGCTAGACCTAGCTAGCTGAAGTTAGCTACTTTATGAGGGTTCAGGAGGTGAGCTCCGTGTGGACTGTGACAAGAGAGAAGATGCCTTCGTTGCTGCGGTACCAGAGCAGGGGGTCATGGCTCCAATTTTTCGAAGGTTGACATTAAAAATAGCTCTTAAAAATTATTTATTTATTATACATAGAGTGTTCTGCCTGCAGCCCTGCAGGCCAGAAGAGGGCACCAGATTTCATTACAGAGGGCTGTAAACCATCAAGTGGCTGCTGGGAATTGAACTCAGGACCTATGGAAGAACAGTCAGTGCTCTCAACCTCCGAACCATCTCTCCAGTCCCTAAAAATACCCCGTGTGTGTGTGTGTGTGTGTGTGTGTGTGTGTGTGTGTGTGTGTGTGTGTTTGTGTAACATCCTGCTTTTCAATGTTGGCAAGGAAGTCATTTTTTTTTTTTTTTAAATTGATGCTGGTGAGATGTCTTAGTGGATAAAAGCACTTGCCACCAAGCCTGACACCTGAGTCTGAGCTCCAGGATTCAAATGGTGGAAGGGGAGAGCAGAGCCCTAAATGTTGTCCTGTGGCCTCCATACATGCACTATGGCATGGATTTGAGGGATGCCCCCCCCCACATACATGCATGCATGCATGCACGCGCGCACGCATACACACACACCATAAATAAATAAATGAATAAATGGGATACATTTAAAAACAAAATATTGGGCCAGGATGTAGCTCAGTTGGTAAGGTGCTTGCCTATCATGCACAAAGCCCTGGGTTCAGTTCCCAGCACCACATAAACCAGACATGGTGCATGTATGCCTATAATCTCAGCACTCAGAGGGTACAGGCAGCAAGATCAAAAATTCAAAGTCGTTTTTAACTATAATGTCAGCTCCAGGCTAGCCGAGGCTATGTGAACCTTTCCTTTGTTTATAACTGAATGAATGAATGAATGAATGAATGGGTCTAGGGCTTATCTGACTGGAGCCTAGAGATGGAAAATGAAGTCCTTTGGATGTGGCTGAAAGGATGGTCACAGGGCTGACTGGCAGATGAGTGACAAACCAAGTCTGCAGCTCTGTCTCTGCTTTGTGGACCAGATTTCTGAATTTCTTTGTGGAAAAGCTCCATTTACTATGCACCCTTTGGGGGCCACAGCCCTCATTTGGTGACCATGGCCAGTGTGAAAACTCACCACCTGCATGGTACTGTGTTTATTGACCATCTAGTACCTTGTATTTATTTTTAATTTCTCAAAGATTTTTTTTATTTTATGCATATGAGTCTATGCATGTATGTCTATGCATGGCATGTGTGCCTGGTGCCTACAGAAACCATAGAAGGCATCCAATCCCCTGGGATTGGAGATGGTTGTGAGCTGTCATGAGCGTCTGATAACTGAACCCCAGGTCCTCTGGAAGAGCAGTCAGGGCTCTTAACTGGCGTGCCCCCTCTCCAGCTTTATCTTGTTACTTTTAACTTTGCAAAGCACAAGTTCCCATAGTTCCTAGAGATCTATCTGTAGATTGTCATTTGCTTGTTTTGCTTTCAGTTAAGGCTTTACAGTGAGGGCGGGTATGCCTCCCACCAGCACATGGTTTAGGAGAGTATTTCTGCTTTGACTTTTGGATTCCTTTGTCCCACCAAACATGGACTCTCTCCATGCCTGAGTATGAAGCTTAGAGAGTCCTGCTGTCCCCCAGCCTCTCCCTACCTCCTCCCACCCATCCCCCTCACCCTGCCAGACTCCCGCTGTGTGTTTCCATCATCTAGACTTAACACCAAATATGCCTGGCCTGATTCTCCAAACACCGGTTTTGTTTTGGGGGAGGAAATTGAGTAATAGAAGAGCGTCAAATAACAGTCCCTAGAGAAGGGACAGCTTTAAAGCATGGGCAGCCAGAAGGTGGAATAGCTCCGTTCAAGCTCAAATAGAAAGATCTCTATGCTGGCTACAGGCTCTCCCCAGAGGAGAGCAGCTGGGGGTTCGAACGCATTTCAAAGGCTTTCCAAATGACTCAGGGAATGTTGTAAGCACGGTATTGCAAAAAACGGAAGCATGTTTTCAAATTCAGCCACACATGGTACACATGTCAGTCACGGAGAGCTTCTCTGCCCGTTCAGATTAAACTGTGGATGGGGTTGATGGTGCCGGGGGAAGGGAGAGAGACCCCAGAGGATGAGCGAGTCGGGGCTCCATTGAAATGGTCAGGACTTTGGAAGCAGCTGATGCTGTCCATTGCAAAACATTGTCGATGGAGCAAGTCTGTGGCAGCGGTGGACAACCAGGGCAGAGCTAGCTGTGTTTCAAGGATATGAAATCCACAATTGTGAAACGTGTTCTAGCAGAAATCATCTTACTAAGAATAAGAGATGACACATCCACTCTGCGATACAGCTCAGACCAAGAAGGTGTAAAGCTTATCTAAACGTTTCTGTGAAGTCCTGCCCAGAGTGCTTTACTGGAAAGAGATATGGCTGCCAAGCGGAGGCCCGGGTTCCAGAATGTTCTGTACTCCAGTCTCACCTAGGGGATCCCTGCATGTCACTGAGGGTCTGTTCTGTCATCTGGCGCTACAGGAGTATAAACAGACACCGCAGCAGGAAGGATCCTCTGCTCCAGCCCCTGCCAATGTACAGCAGGGAGAATGAAGACACCGGCTTTGGGAGAAGCTGCTCCAGGTGGGAGCCTCCTCGGTTCACACCTTCACGCTGCCTCTGTTCCACTGCTGCACACCAGCGGACTCGGAGTCAAAGCTGTCTCCTGTAGTTTGGTTCAGGGAGTGCTGAAGGCGAGTACTCTGGTAAAGGCTCTTAGAAGCCAGGAAGCCGGGTGCTTGACCACACTTCTGGTCTTCTGAGAAGTTTCCAGTTTCAGAGGCTCCGGGCGGGCAACTCTGCAGAAGTGCTTGGGGTTCAGCTGCTGTTGCTCAGTCAATCGCACATGCCACAGTCACACATGCTTGGGGGTATCAGCTGCAGATCATCACACATGCCACAGTCACACATGCTTGGGGGTATCAGCTGCAGATCATCACACATGCCACAGTCACACATATTCAGGGACATTAGCTGCAGACTGTCACACATGCTATAGTCACACACTCAGGGTTCAGCTGGGACGATCACACATACTGTAGTCACCCACTCAGGGTTCAGCTGCAGACAAGGCTACCGTCACACACACTCAAGGACATCGTGCCAGGCTGTGCACTGTCAAAATGATAGAAAATCAGGCTCTCTGTCCACCACTAAAGGATGCAGGCAACAGTGCCCAGTGGTGGCTGCGGAGATGGAAGCCCCTGCCTCCATCCCACCTCCCCTGCCTCGACTCACCAGCACTGTGGTTGGGGCAGGATACATTCCTCCATTGCCTCTGCCTCAGTCCTCAGTTTCCCTTTTTGGTGGTCATTTATGATAATAATATTGATCCTAACATGTTTTGAGAATAGAATCACTGAGGTCGCCCTTGCTTAGGTAAGGATTTGAAACACAGACTGGCATGTGTTAGGGGTTCCTACCCTTAGCTCCAGCAAAGCTCAGTCTGGGGCTGGGGGTGCAGCTTAGTTGGAAGAATGATTGCCTACGATGCAGGAGGCCTTGATCTGATCCCCAGCCCGGGAATGAACTGTTGTGGTGGCTCTCTCTCCCCGGTAACTCCAGCACTCGGGAGAGAGGGGCAGGAGGATCTAGAATTCAAGGTCATCCTTTGCTGGACAGGGAGTTCTAGGCCAGCTTGAGTTAGAGATCTTGTTTAAAAACAAACAGATACACAAGCAACACCCAGTCTTCATCAGGGAAACTACATCATCAGCCATGACATGTATACACACGCATATACCAAGTGTGTGTGTGTGTGTGTGTGTGTGTGTGTGTGTGTGTGTGTGTGTGTGTGCAGACTAGCTAGACATGAACAGTGAATTTCCTTACAGTGCCAAGTCCTTCTTCAATTCCACTGAACAAGTGAGTGTCCATAACTACAAAGCAACATCCCAGAAAGAAATAAGGGTGTTAGGTCACTAATTATTCCATTTATCGAGCACCTGCTAGGTGTCAGGCATTCCTAATACCTCCGGTAGACAAAGACCACGTTCTTTCTTTCATTGGACACACTCTGGCCCATGGAGACTCTTGGGGCAATGGGGAGGGATGATGGATTAAAAGCAAACCCAGATCACTCTTACAGTGTGATAATGGTCGCTCAAAAGCCCAGGCTATGTTCCAGTTGTCCGAGGAAAGAAAGAGCCTCCGGCCCATGGCACGGAGCAGAAGCACTTCTTGAAGGCTTTGTCTGAAGTTTTGTAAGTGGGTAAGAGATCATGGACAGGAGCCACAGTGGAGGACCATGGGAAGGCTTGCCAAGCCCTGGGGGCTAAAGGGAGACTGTGAGGCTCACAGAGAACTTGTTGGGAACCTTGAGGGTGAAGAAGAGGCAGGACAGATCCTGTCCCCAGAGACCAGAAGAACCTGAATGGACTGACAAGTCAGATGGGAAAGACAGAAGCTTTGGGGGCACATTTTACAGCAGGGGCACATGAGTTACATTTGCTGTTTTGTTTACTTGTTTTGAGACAGGGTCTGATGTGGCATGTAGTCTGTGCTGGCCTTGAACTTCTGGTCTCCCTGCTTCCACTTCCCACATGCTGGGATTATAGGTGTGTGCCCTGTCGCCTGGCTTATGCCGTGATATGGAAAACCCAGGGCCACACACGAGCTAGATAAGATAAGCACGTTATCGACTGAGCTTTATTTTATTTTAAAGCAGTGTGTGTGTGTGTGTGTGTGTGTGTGTGTGTGTGTGTGTGTGTGTGTGTGTGTGTGCTATAACATCCACATAGAGGTTCCAGGACAGCGTGTGGAAGCCGACCTGTTTCTTCCACTGTGAGTGATGGAGTTTGAACTCAGGTCACCAGTCTTAGCGGCAAGCTCCTCTACCCACTGAACCATCTCAGTGGCTCCCAACTGAGCTTTTCGTGACGAATGTCCTGTGCACAGTAAGAATCAGTTCAGTGACTCTGAGGTTGGGGCTTAGTGATAGAGTGCTTGCCTAGAACACATTAGGCCCTGGGTTCCATCTCCAGCACCAGAGAATAAATAAAAAAATACTGTAGGGACTTAGCTGGGACTCCGTGTGACGTGAGATCCTAAAGCCTCAGTTTACTCATCTGAAAAGCTCGCACACTGTGTCTGTGCTTCAGCTCTCTGTCTGTACAGGAGCAGTAAGGAACGGCCCAGGCAGCAAGAACAAGCTCACACCCTTTCAGGGAATCCCATATATTGAGGACTCCCACCCCTTGCCACTCCACAAAGAGGCAATGGGTGTCTAGAAGAGGAAGCAGGCTCAGCTCTGGGAGTTGTGCGCTGCTAGGGTGGAGCCCCTGCATCCTTCCCAGGGAAGCCCTGTAGGAAGCATCTGAGCTGGAGACAGGGAGGTGTGGCCCAGGGTTCCAGTAATGTTGCATCTGAATGTGCCTGTTCCCATAGGCTCATGGATTTGAACACGAGTCTCCAGCTAGTGGCAGTGTTTTGGAAAGCTGTGGAACCTTTAGGAAGGGGAGCCGCGCTGGAGGAAGTGGGCTGCTGTGTGTGGGACGTGAGGTTTTATAGCTCAGGCCAACTTCCTTTTCACTCTCTCTGCTTCCGGAGTACAGAGCAGCTATGACCGCGGCCTCAGGCTCCTGCCACCATGCCTCTCCGCCATGGTGAACTGTATTCTCTAAAACTAAGTCAAAAGAAAGGTTTTTTTGTTTCCCTTTAAATTGCTTATTGCCAGGCATTTTGTCATGGTAACAGGAAAAGTAACAAATACAAGTGAGTTGGCCAAAGCTGAGACCACATGGACCTCCCCATCAATCACTAATTAAGAAAATGCCCTCCAGCCAGATCTTATGGAGGTATTTTCTCAATTGAGGTTCCCTTCTTTCAGATGGTTTTAGCTTGTGTCAAGATGACACAAAACTAGCCAGGACACTTGGGTTGTGTGGAGTTCCAGAACTCTCCTGGAACCCCTGAGGTTCAGCAATCCCGGGCCTTGATGCCTGCCCTCTGGTGTGGCCATCTTGGAGCCTTAACATCTGGAACCGCTGCCAGCAAGTCTGACTTTAGCTACCTTGCTTCATCTGGGCTTTCCTGTTGCAGCAAGCTGGATTTTATAGATCCCAAAGCAGACAGGGCACTTCCTATCACCTGAAAACTTGCACCAGGGCAAGAGACTGGGTGTCTGTTTTCCTTAGGGACCACAGAGCATCACAAGGCAGATTGTGAGGGATGACAGAATACCTCCCAGTGTTTGGCAGTGAGGCCTGTGTCTTGGGAAGGTCTGGTCATCAGGGCACCAAATCCCCTGGTCCCAGTGTTTTCCTTCCGCTATGTCTCCCCTCCCCCTCCCTCTTTCCCATCCTCCCCTTCTCTGGGTCTTCCCTTCCCCTCCCCCTCTTTCCCATCCTCCTTGCAGTTCTGGGACCAGCCCTCCCTGGAGACCCCTATGACTCCAGCTCCCATTTCTGGGAAACCCAGGCCCCACCGACTTCTTTCACTCTTCCTGAAAACACAGATGTCCAACTCAGCTCTGTTCTTGAAACTCCGTTTTCTGATAAGGAGCCCTTCACTAAGAACAGCAGAGAGAGGTGGTTCGGGGAGCCGCTGGCAATGTTGGGGAACTCCTTCCTGACCTCCAAAAACCTACACATCCAGTAACCCTGCTCACCTTCTTGTCAGGGCTGCTGAACTCTGCTGTCATAAGGTGAGCCTGCTAGTGCTGTGGCCCGGCATGGGGGGGGGGGGCAGACACAAGAGGAACCGTGAACCCACTGACCAGCCAGCCTAGCTGGTCTCCATGTTCTCCACGTTCTGAGAGGGACTGTCTCAAAAACCAGGTGGAGGACAGCTGGGGAAGATGCCCCCACGTGAGCATACCCACACTTGTACCTGCACACTCTTGTGCGCATGCATGCCCCCCCATATACATTAAAGGAAAAGAGGTAGAACGGAACAGATGTGTGTTTTGTAATCACACATAGGAGGGTGTTGGGGAAGGGCTTTTGTTCAGGCTGTGATAACTTGGCTGGGCAGTAGTAAGATGTGATTTTGTACACATTTTAATGCGGCAAAGGAAGGTCTGGATAGCACAGACTGGAAAACAAGGCGACTTTCTTGTTAGTGAAAATCATCTACTTCTACTATTGGCAATCTGAAGATTTTTTTTTTTTTAATTTCCTCTGTTCCCGTGTGTGTGTGTGTGTGTGTGTGTGTGTGTGTGTGTGTGTGTGTTCACCTGAAGCAGTATTAGAATGTGCTACCCCAGTTTCCATTTCATTGCTGGCACCTCTCCAGACTTATCCAATGTGTTCTGTGTCAGAAGCACGTTAGCAAACAGTGTCCTAGTGGGGACAGCGGGGACCAAGAGCTCGTCTGTGCTCTTCCAAGATCCATCCTTCTGGTTTGGAACTGGTTCCCATGGCTGGGCACTTGCAGGAAAACCAAAGTTGTTTGACTGTGTCCAGACAGTAAGTATACCTTTATTGTTACAGGAAATGGAGACTCTGATTCATGCATTTATTTTCATGGAGTATTCTTTTTTTAAAAAAAAAAAAAAAAAACTATTTTAGCTTTTAAAATGTATGTGTATGAGTGTGTGTGTTTGGGAGGGATTTGTGCCCTTGGAGGCCTGAAGAGAGCATTGGAGCCACCCCAGGAGCTGGAGTTACAGGGTGTTGTGAGACATCTGTGAGTGCCGGGAACCTACCAAGCTGAAGCCCTTTATAAGAGCGGTAAGCACTCCTGACTGCTGAGTCAGGTCTCTAGCCTGGCTATCCCTGTCCTCCCCCCTCCGTAAAGATGTAACAGGGACACAGGAAGGCCCTTCATACTGAAGTTGGAAGACAAACACGAAACTATCAATTACCTGATGACACTTTGAAGACTGCAGCCAATGCAATGAGATGGGAAAAATAAATAAATAAATAAATAAATAAATAAATAAATAAATAAATAAAAAGGAACATCACAAAGATGACAGGATTCCTGTGCTCATTTCTCCTAACGCATGCTGGGCGCTGAAACTCACAATAGCAGAGCTCAATTGTGGAGCTGAACCAAATGCTGGTGTTTCAAAGCAGAAGTTTTCTGACGTCAGAAAGGTGTTCGTAGGGGAATAGTTAAGGCATGCGTCCTATGATTACTGTTACTTGACCGTGACAAACCGCCGAGACCCTTCCTTATCCAGTTTCCTCTTCTCCACGTTTGGGATCTCAGCCATCCCATCCCTAAAAGGGCTTTGGTGAGGACGTCAGGAATGGGAGTCATGGTAGCTTGACTTGTCCAACACCCACCTCCAAGTTTATTCATTAAATCTGTGTCTACTCCCAGGATCTGAAGATATCAAGAGATCTCTCCAGATTTGCTCTGAGGAAAAGGTGCCGATAGTTCAGGCTAAACAGGGTCCTAAGAAGCTGTAGGTGGTGCCCGTGTTCCTGTCTGCGCTAAACATGTGTGTGACGCTGTGAGCTGGGCAGTCACTGTGACAGGCAGGCTGGCGGACGCTGCCGGTGGCCACAACCACGGTGTCTCGGGCCCCATCACGTCCATCCGTCAGCAGAATGGCGTTTTGCGACCTTCAGAATTTTGTCTGTGTTTGAAGAAGTAAGGAGCGTAAATACTACCTCTGGTGCCTAGGTAGTGTTTCTAAACTTTTTATTTTATTTGCGTGTATCTGTTGTGTCTGAGACTATGTCACATGTATTCTGGTGCCTGCAGGGACATTGGACCTGTAGTCACAGGTTTCTGTGAGTCACCTGATGTGCACGCATGCTGGGAACCGAACTCAGACCCTCGGCAAAAGCAGCAAGCGTTTTTAAACTTTGAGCTCTCTCCTCCACTCCCCAGGCGGTGTTTAATAAATGGTAGCTTTTATTATAGTTTAAGATAGGCTTGAACGTTTGGATATCATCAGGGAAATGCGTTGTTTGTAAAACAAAAACTATTATAATGAATGCTACACCAAATGGAAAAGTAAAACTGATCTATGCAAATAAATGATTAAAGGGGGCCTTCAAGAGGGCCAGAGAGACGGTGCCACAGAGGGAGGTGCTTGAGGCACAAGCTTGGCAACTTGATTCTGCTCAAACCCAAGTTTGATCCGAGGAACCCACTTAAAGATGGAAGGAAACCGACTGACCAAAGTTGGCCTGTGACCTCCACGTGTGGGCTATGTCACACGTGCGCCATGTCACACATGCCTACATATGTCATGCACACAGTAATAATTAAAAAAAAACTTTAAAGAGATGATTAAGCATTGAATAGTGACATAACAATAGAGCCCTAAATGAAGAAATTAAGCATATTTCTGGATAAAAAGAACCACTGTTCTAGAGAGAATAATTGCATGCAAATGCCAATGAGTGGCTTCTCATCAGCTCTCAGATATTTAAATGAATTAAAACAACACAATGTTGTAGAATGAGCTGGTGATATAGCTCAGTAGTAGATATTTTCTAAACATGTGCTGAGTCTGGAGTTCAAGTCCCTAAACCTGCCCCCCTCCTCCCACAGAGTAGAAAGGAAAGGAAGATTGATGAAACAGAATAGTCTAGAAGTAGATTAATATATATATATATATTGATAAATATAATTTTTGATAATTAATAATAATGATAAATATAATTTTTGAAATCAGGAGCTGTAAAGATGGCTCAGTGGTTAGAATAGTCCACTGCTCTTGCACAGGGCCTGTGTTTGGTTCTTAGCATGCACAAGGCAGTCACAACTTCCTGTAACACCCACTCCAGGGTGTCTGATGCCCTCTTCTGGTCTCTGTAGGCTACTGCATGCACATGGTGCACATACATGTATGCAGACTCACACACACACATAAATTAAAAAAAAAACTAAATCTTTAAAAAATAAGTATTGAGGGACTCAGTGGTTAAGGGCACTGACTGCTCTTCCAGAGGACCCAGGTTCAATTTCCAGCACCCACATGGCAGTTCACAACTGTCTGTAACTCTAGTTCCAGGGGATCTAACACCCTCACACATACATGTAGGCAAAACACCAATGCACATAAGAAAATAAAAAGAAATCTAGAAAAAAATAATCATTGAGGTCAAAGAGCGTATCAGCTGGGAACTTATGCAGGAAGCAGATGTTAATGTGGGCATCTTGTGCAGAAGGTCATCTTTACGGGGCTTAGTCATCCTTAATTGGTATGACGGTGCTAGGTGGACTGACCATCGGCCAATCCAATGGCTCCACACATTGTCACTGATGCTTGAAAGTAAATGAGAAACCTTGCCAGGGCCTCTCATGTTCAGGAATCTGGACCACGGAGCCCAGAGCCATGAACTGGAATTGTGACTTACATGTCAAGGTTACCTCCTCCCTTCCCAGGTACCGTGAAGCCGCATGTTTTCTGGTTCCCTCACCAGTGGCATTGTTCAGGAGCCACAGGGCAGGGAGAGGGGGACGGCTCACCCTGCCTTCGAAGCCTCTCATGAGTGCTTCCCGGACCTCGGGCTCAGGGGAAGGGTCTTTAGCATGTCAGTGTTCTCAGAGCAGCTGAGAAATTTGAGGCAGAGTATCAACCAGCACAGAGAAAAATGCATAGGCTAGACTCTTACCTCATCCCAAGCAGAAAAATACTCCCACAAGTTAAAGATCGAAGGGACCTAACCAAGGAAAGCCAGATGTGAACTCTGGGCGAGAAGTTATACAAGAAAGATAAACATACTTGAACAAGTAAAATCAATCTACTTTTGTCTGATTAAGTTGTTAAAAATTGTAGCTGGAGGGATGGCTCAGCAGTTAAGAACGCTTGTTGCTCTTTTGAAGATCTGTGTTCAATTGGACGACTCACAGTTGCCGGTAACCTCAGCCTAGGGGATCTAATGCCCTCTTTTGGCCTTCGAAGGTACTGCTCCAATGTGCACATACACCCATAAATAAAAATTACAATAATTCTTAATTGTTGAAATTAAAGCTTGAAGGAAATGCTTTGAACTTTTCTTTTAGAGATACTCGGGGTATAAAGTATAAAATATGTTAACTTTTTTTGGTGTGATATGTTGATACATCCACAAGAGCAAGAGAGCATCTAGCATCAAATTAGGGAAATGATGCAAATGAATTAAGTTTGGAAAAGGTCAAGTATGAAGAACTTTGAAGGATATGGAAACAGATCAGCTCCATTAATAATGGAAACATGGAAATAAAACAAGGTGTTTAAAAATATTTAATTGTGTGTGTGTGTGTGTGTGTGTGTGTGTGTGTGTGTGTGTGTGTGTTCATGCCACATATGTGTGGGTGCCAACAGAGGCCAGAAGAGAGAATTGGACCCTGGAGCTGGAGTTACATTCAGTTGTGAGCTGCCTGACATGGGTGCTGGGAACCGAGCTCAGGTCCTCTGGGAGAGCAGCAAGCGCTCCTAACCACTAAGCCCTGTTGTCTCCAGGCCTGGGGTGGTTTTTATGTAAACAACCAAGGGAGGGTGCTGAGGAACGACGGCGCCCCCTGCTGGTGACTTTGCATCGGGTTTGAAGCTGAGCCTCCGTCTTCACCAAGAGGTGAAGCTACTTCCGGACCGAGCAACGGTGTTTCAGACTCTGGCCCAGAAATGATCAAGTGTGCAAATATGTACACAAGGCTGCCTCTGCAGTGTTATCCGTGAGAGGGAAGATGGGAAGCCACCAACCATGCCACCAGGGGCCTCTAAGGAATCAGCTGTAGATGAATTGGTGCTGAAGAAAACTGGGAGTAAAGCTGGGTGTCTGCTTGCAAAGGCAAAGAACACTTTCTTATGCTTTATTACATACTTACAATCAGATGGGCTATGCAGCCGCTGGCTCTTGGTGACTCCGTCTGGGTCCCTGGCAGGGAGGGCATGTCATTTAAAACTTCCCTGTAAAGTTTATACGACTTGACAGCTGATATAATGGTGCACTCTGTAATCCCAGCACTCAAGAAGTGGAGGCAGGAGGATACTGAGTTCAAGGGCAGCCTGGGCTACGTAGCAAAACCTTTCTATCTCAGGAGACACTTTCTGAAAATTTAAAACACACATACATCAGGAATGGGGACACACACCTTTAATCCTAGAACTTGGGAGGCAGCGGCAGCTGAGTTTGAGACCAGCCTGGTCTACATAATGGATTCTAGGTCCAGAGCTACATAGTGGAACATTTTCTCAAATTAAATAATAAATAAACACACACACACTATCTATCATGCAAAGCTTACATTAATTTTTTTTTTAACATTTTATGTGTTTATGCCTGGTACCTGTGGAGGCCAGAAGAGGATGTCAGATCCCCTGAAACCAGAGTGATGGATGGTCGTGAACTGACATGTAGATGCTGGGAACTGAACCCTGGATCCTCTGGAAGAGCAGCCAGTGCTCTTAATTGCTGAGTCACTTTTTATAGCTCCCAAAGCTTGTATTTTTTAAGAATATTTTTATGTATTCTTGGAGAATTTCACACATGTATAACAATGTGCTCTGATGGTATCTACCCGCCGCCACCCCTAACTCCTTCTGAAGCCTCCACTGCATCCTCCTCCAAACGTTAAAGCTCTTCTTCGGCTCTTTGATTCTCTCAAATGTTACCTTATCTTTGTGGTCATTGCTCTATTGTACCATCGATATATTTTCTTGGATTCCATCATAGATGTTATGCTGCATAAAATTCTTCTTTGAATCCAGTCTCACTTGAAATAAAATCTACTGTTTGGTACTTTACTTCAAAAGGATTTTGGACATAACAGGTTTCTGAGTTTTCTGTGATTTGTTGTTGTTGCTTGTTTTTAAATCATTGTTAAGATGTTAGAATCACAAGGTATCAAGAAAGGCTGTGCTGTGTGACTGAGTATAATAAAATGTGCCCTGAGTTTGGTGTCTCCTATATGCTGTGTGACCTTGAGGAAGTTGCTTGCGTTCTCTGGGCTTCAGTTGTCTCATCTGTGATTTTTGTGTAATTGCGTGACCAGTGAAGTTGTTCCTTCTCTCTCACCTCTCATCTCCCTGCTCCCTGCTCAGACCTGGGAAGTCCCCAGTCCTCTGCCCTCATGGAGAAAGAACTTGAAATTCCCTCCATATCCCAGTGAGTAGAGCAGCTGTTACCAAATCCGCAACCACCTCTATCTATATCTGACACCCTGGGGAAGGGGCCCTGGGTCCCAAGGCCCGGGTCTGGATATGGTGGTGACCTCCTCTGTGGTAGGGAGGGCATTCTCTCTCCAGCATCTGCTACTAATCAGTATGTCATCAGCGCCTGAACTTAAGGTCGCCAACATCCCATTTGGGCAGGGAATGTGGGGACTTCGAATAATGAAACAGGATGAACTAATCACCCTGCCCTGACTCTGTTTTGAACCATCACACCGTGTGGTCCCTCCTCTCTAATCTCCCGTGTGTGTGTGTGTGTGTGTGTGTGTGTGTGTGTGTGTGTGTGTGTGTGTGCGTTTGTGTGTGTGAGTGTGTGTGTGTTCACGTGGAAGCTGGAGGTCAGCATAGGTGTCTTACTCTATTTTTCTCCTCGTTAGTTTTTGAGACAGGGTCTCTTACTGAACCTGCAGCTCACTAGCTGGCTAGACTAGCTGGCCAGTGAGCACCCGAGACCCACCAGGGTCTCCCCACTGTGTGCCCAGTGCCTGGCTTCTTACTTGGGTCCCCATGCTTGCCCATCAGGTGCTTGCTCCACCGAGCCAGCTCCCCAGAGGCATCACATTCTGTTTAGACCGGATGCTGACAGCGTGTTGCGTGGTCACTCACTTCCTAGGGACTTGTACAACAGGAAGCTGGGTGGCGGATGAAGAAGCACCAAGAGTCCGAAGCCGCCTTTGAGGCTCACCTAGGCTGCAGATGGCCCAGCAGCAGCGCTGCCGACTGAGCCCCTGCCCTCTGCCCCCCTCACCGGCTGACATGACTGAACCTCATGCACCGAGATGGCTAAGGCTGGACACAGGAGGGATAGGATGAGTCAGCCCAAAATGGCTGACACTGGGTGCTGGGGAAACCCAACGTAAACAGTGATGTAATCTGTTACATGTTGTTTGAATTTCTAAAGGTCTTATAATAAAAAACCCAGAGCCTGATATGGGGGTAAATGCTGAAGGATCAGAGAGACAAAGGAACAAGCCACTGCCACGTCTCACCTCGCCAACTCCATGAATCCTCTGCTGAATGCCTCTCTGTCCTCAGCCAAAACGTCTCTAGCCGAAAGAGCTTCCTCAGCCGAAAAGCCTTTAGTTCCTGTCTCCTCACGCCTCATATACCTTTATCCGCCCACCCATCACTTCCTGGGATTAATGGCGTGTGTGCTTCCCAGTACTGAGATTAAAGGTGTGTGCCACCACTGCCTGACTCTGTTTCTCTCCTGGACTGAGTCAATCTCATGTAGTCCAGGGTGGCTTTGAACTCACAGAGATCCAGACGGATCTCTGCCTCCCGAGTGCTAGGAATGAAGGTGTGTGCCACCACTGCCTGGCCTCTATGTTTAATCTAGTGACTTGTTCTGTTCTCTGATCTTAAGACAAATTTTATCAGGGTACACAATATATCACCACAGTTACATAACCAGTTTTGGCAATGTGCCACCTTTGTGTGGGTCATGTATAGATACGATTTTGAGGTCACAGATGTGAGCCTTAGTCAGAACCTTCAGTAGTGTCTTCAGCAGCCTGCCTGCACGTGTGTCTGTCTGTAGACCTTTGTGCCTGTCTCTGTTTGGCCTGTGTGCCGGCCTGCATGTGTATACATGTATACATGTGTATACATCCCCACTCTCATGACAAGGTCAAGCTCCCTTGACCATTATGGCTTTGTAAGACAATTTTAGATTGGTAAGTGTGATTCTTGCAACTCCGTTTTCTTCCTCAGAACTCTTTTCACTAGTCTGT
This sequence comes from Peromyscus maniculatus bairdii, assembly GCF_049852395.1. Lineage (NCBI taxonomy): Eukaryota > Metazoa > Chordata > Mammalia > Rodentia > Cricetidae > Peromyscus > Peromyscus maniculatus. The sequence continues at coordinate 133,669,119 of NC_134856.1, forward strand.
GTCTTTTATGATTCCATGGGAATTTCAGAATTAGTTTTTCTTTCCTTCTATTTTTGGTAACAGTGTTATTGGGAATTAGACAGGGTGGCACATGTCTGGGGTCTCAGCTCTCTCAGAAGCAGGAGAATTGCTGGAACCCAAAAATTCAAGGACAACTTGAGCAATATAACAAGACCCTGTGGTAACCTCTCCAGAGAGAATGTCTCCGGACTTTCCAGTAACCAAACAACAAGAAAAGCATAAACCAGTAAGCAAGCAAAAAACGCATTCAAGTCATACACACACACACACACACACACACACACACACACACACACGCACACGCACACGCACACACACACGCACACGCACACGCTTGAGAGCACACTGAAAATCAGCTCTTTGCAGATGATATGATCCCATTTGTGGCTACTCCCAAGTTCACCAAAGAGAAAATTCTCAGAATTAGCAAATGAATTCAGCAAAGCTGAGGGAACATACAAAGGGCAGCATCATTTGTTATAAGCTGAGCTGAGTCTTCATAATGCTGGGCTTCCCCTGACATCAGCTCTTCTGGCTCACATTCGTGGGTGTCTGCCTGTTTACTTTAATCTTTCAGAGTCTTCAGTGTACAGACCTCTTGCCTCCTTAGCTAATTTTTTTCTGAAGTATTTTCTAGTAATTTTTACAGAGGCTGTTGTAGATGACTCTGGTTTCTTGATTTCTTTTTCGGTTAGGTTGTTACTCATGTATAAAAAGGAAGCCGACTTTTGTGGGCTGGTAAGAAGGCTGAACAGGTAAAGGCGCCTGCAATGTAAGCTTGACGCTCTGTCCCTGGAACCCATAAAGGGGAAAGGAGAGCGCCAACTCCACAAAGGTGTCCTCTGATGAGTGCCACACGAGTGCTGTGCACGCCCCCACACGCATTGAGCGTGTACACACACACACACACACACACACACACACACACACACAAATACAAATAACGACATTGGTTTCATGTATTGATCTTGTTCTCTCAGCTTTGCTGAATTTATTTCCTAGTTCTGAGGGGTTTGTCTTTGGTGGACTCTTTGGGGGAGCAGCCATCACAGGGTCAGATCATATGCAAATAAGGATGCTTCATTTGTGACTTAACTGCTTATTTTTGTTTGTTTGCTGGCTTATGTATCTTGTTTGGTGGCTCCCTCTGCCTAAGGCTTCCTGTCGTAGGCTGATTTAAATGGAGTAATGGGCATCTTAGCCTGGGAATGGATCTTGCTGGAAAATCTTTTAGCTTTTCTCCATGATTTTAATACCAGTTCTTTTCTTTCTTTCTTTTTTTTTTTTTTATAATGGCTGCTATGATGAAGAAGAACTTTAATACCTTAGCTACTGAGCACTTGAAAGCCAGCTAGCCCTGGTGTCCCGTCAGCAAACAACCAAAGAAGAATGTATATGTTTCCCTCCTTAAAAGATTCATTAAATAAAACACTTCACGGTTTCAAAACACTGGAGAATATTCTGTGTGTTTAGGAAGCGTGTGTTCTCTGCTGCTGTTGCACAGAATGTTCTGAACATGTCAATTAGGGCCATTTGGCTTAACGTGCAATTTGAAGGCCCGTGACGTGACTCAGAAGGTGAACTCATTAGTTGCTAAGACTCAGGACTTGAGTTCAAACCTTGGGAGCCACATCAGAGAAGGAGAAACCGACTCCTGCAAGTTGCCTTCTGTCTTCCACACCAGGGTGGTGGCATGAGTATGCATGCCCACACACACATACAAAATTTAAAAATGTAAAATAACCTTTGGGGCCTGGAGGAGATGGGTTAGAGTTTCAGAGTGCTTGCTCTGTAGTACCTGACTCACGTTCTAGCCTGTAACCCCAGCTCCAGGGAAATCTGGGGTTTTCTTCTGGCCTCCGTGGGCACCCAAACACACATGTGCAGATATACCCATATGCGCAGAAATAAAAAGAAAACAAATAAAAAAGCACAGCTAAAGTCCAATATTTCCTCCTTACTTTTCTGTCTCCATGGCCTCTCTGTGAAAACCCCTATTCTGCATTGCTGTGTGTTTCTCCAGACCCACTAATGCTTGCCTCGTGCATTTGTGTGCTCCAATACTGGGTGTGCGCATGTTTATTATATTCTCTTGAAGACTTGACTAGTTCATCATTTGTAATGACATTTTGTCTCTTGACAGTTTCGACTTGAAGATTTCTGGCCCTTCTTTGTTACCATTTGCATGGGGTGGGAGTGGGGGTAGGGGGTAGGGCAGGGACCTTCATCTTTTTTTTTTTTTTTTGGTTTTTCGAGACAGGGTTTCTCTGTGTAGCTTTGCGCCTTTCCTGGAGCTCACTTGGTAGCCCAGGCTGGCCTTGAACTCACAGAGATCCGCCTGGCTCTGCCTCCCGAGTGCTGGGATTAAAGGCGTGTGCCACCAACGCCCGGCCTGACCTTCATCTTTTTATCCTCAGGCTGTGTGTCCTCAAAGCTGGCGTGGGTTTCCTGGCTGGGAGATGCTCAGTAGCTACAGGGCTCACTGTGCAAGTATGAAGAGCTGACTTTGGATCTCCAGCACCCACAGAAATGCTGGGTGGGTGAGCCAGTCTGTCAGTAATTCAGTGCTTGGAAGATGGGGATGGGGGGGATGAGGGTCCTACAGCAGGTTAGCAAACTAGACTAACCACCAAGTTAGACAGCAGGTTAGCAAACTAGACTAACCACCAAGTTAGACAGCAGGTTAGCAAACTAGACTAACCACCAAGTTAGACAGCAGGTCAGCAAACTAGACTAACCATCAAGTTAAACTAAACTAGACTAAGCACAAAGTTAGACTAAATTAACAGACAAGCTCTAGTCTCAAGGGAGAGGCCTGACCCTAGTGAGAAGTGACCTAGGATCACTTAAGGTCAATTTAGCTTCCACACATGTATTCACGCATATGAAAACACACATGCATATACACCACACACTTTAAAAAAAATTCTATTGTGTATTTCTTGTAGGAAGCATACCCTTGCATCAAAAAATAGTGTTCTTTAAAAAAGTATTATTATCATCATCATCATCATCATCACAGTGTGTGTGTGTGTGTGTGTGTGTGTGTGTGTGTGTGTGTGTGTGTGTGTGTACATGCTGCAGCTCACATGTGGAAGTCAAAGGACAACGTAAGGAGTTGGTTCTCTCCTTCCATGTAGGTCCTGGGGATAGCACTCGGGGCCTCAGTCTTGGTGACAGGCACCTTTGCCCTCTCTGTCTTTTGACTGACATGTTTGATTCATTTGCATGCAAGACTTCCGTCCGTTTCTTACTGTTTCCTGGCTGGCTGAAGTCCCTTTCGCCTCTCTCTTCCTCTCCGCCTCCAGCGTGACCCGCTAACTTTCTGTCATGCTTAGCGTCAGGGATCCCGGTCTCTGCGCTACTTCGGCGTTTGTGGCCATCAGGAGGTTTTCAGAAAACATCAGATAATCAAATATTTTAAGCTGATAACAACTTGACTTCTGCTGCATGTAAACACTAGGTGTTTAGGCCTCTGTCTGTGTGTCCCTATCATGGCCCGGGCCTGGATGCCTCCATGGCCCCAGACATGGCTCTCGGCAGCAGCCCAGGCCTGGATGACACCATGGCCCTGGGTGACAGCGCAGCCACTCAGGCCAGCATGGCCCCAACAGTGGCATGGCCCTTGGGCACCCTCACGACCATAGTTTGTGGGCAGACTCCAGGCATCTCTGTGGTCTTTGGTGGCAACCTGAACCACGGACATTAATACATGCCCTGGCTGTGGTAGGACCATAAACCCAGACATGGTCCTAGGCAGCAGCCTGGGCCCAGATGTCGCGTGGCCTCAAGTGGCAGTTCAGACCCTAGCATCAGCACGGCCTTCAATGGTCTTAGGAACTGTGGACATCAACGCAGAACCTGATGGCGGTGAGGCCACGGACCCAGACACAGCCCTCTGCAGCAGCCCCGGTCGGATGATACCATGGCTCCAGGTGACAGCACAGGCCACTCACATCAGCCTGGGCCTGGCAATGGCACAGCCCTCGGACACCAATGTGGCCACAGACTGCAGCCCACAGCCTGGGCAACATGGGCCAGGGACATTAACACAGACCGCAGCTGCAGTAGGACCACAGACCCAGACATGGTCCTCGGCAGCCCAGGATAGGATGTCACCATGGCCCCAGGTGGCAGTGCAGGCCACCCAGACCGGCAAGGCCCCTGAGGCAGCATGGCCCTCAGAAACATAGGCCCAGGTGGTAGTCCAGACTACAGGCCCCTCAGGGGCAACAAGAGCCACAGACATCAATCAACACATGCCCCCTCTTGGCTGCTTTAGGGCCTCAGACCAAGACCTGGCCCGTGGCAATAGCCCAGGCCCGGACATCACCTTGGACTCAGGAGGCTATCAGGCAACTCACATCAGCCTGCTTCTCATCGTCCTCACCTCTTCAGATCCACCTCTCTCTCCAGGCCGCGAACTGTTCTGCCTCTCTCTCCTTTCCAATCTCTCTCTTTTCCATTTCCCCACCCTGTACTCACTCACCACAGTGGTGGTACCTGACTGCCCGGCACCAGAGGTCTTGGTTGAGTCCAGCCCACTCTAGCTTCAAGGCATGGCACAGAGCTGTTACTTTTCTTCTCTTGAATGCCTGAGCCTAGGAACCTCGGGCAACGCTTGGTATGGCCGAGCTGCTCCTGGGTGATTGTGCTCCCTTCAGACCCAGAAGTCTTGGGGGGCCGTCTGTGTTCTCCACAGGCTCTGGCATTTTCTTGAGTAGTGGTTGATGAGAGAGGAGGACACAGCCACTCCTGGGCTGCTGGTCCTGGGTTCTATAAGAAAGCAGGCTGAGCAAGCCATGGGGAGCAAGCCAGCAAGCGGCATCTTTCCACGGCCTCTGCTCTGGTTCCTGCCTCCAGGTTCCTGTCTTCAGCTCCTGCCCTGACTTCCCTCAAGGGATGGATTATGACCTGGGAGTTATAAAATGCAGGAAACCCTTCCCACCCATAAGTTGCCTTTGGCCAGTGTTTTATCCTCTCAACACAGAAGCGAACTAAAATAATCGACAAAGACAAAGACATTAACCAATTCTGGGGGGATCAAGACATGGATCAATCTTTGGGGGAACAACCATTCAACACTACAGGAATTCCTTGAATGGGCTATAGAAATAGACAAGTCTGATAGCTTGATTGAGGAAAAAGAAAAAAATAAAAAAAGACACTGCCCCCTCCCCACAGAGAGCAGTAATAACAGCAGAGATTCAGATTTCCATGCCAAGGAGAGGAAAAGGAGCAGAAGAAAATGTTTAGCTTTCTTCCAGCAAATGAAAAAGAAAAAGGAAATAAAATTGTCATGTTCTTAAGATCTTCTACCTTGCCCAAATCAACTCAAGAGGACATAGAATAACTAATAGTCCACTAAAAGGATTCCCAGCAGCCCTTGCGCGGCTCCTGCAGTTATATGAGAGGTGTCGCCTCTCAGGTGATCTTACGGGGATTTGTGCAGACCCTTCAGGGAAGATATGTTTTTATCCTACGTCCTAAACGCCAGAGAGCCGAACAAATCAAACACCCGGCTTTACAACAACAGCAGAGACCTGATGTCGAGCAACAGAAGTAGAAGTTGATAAATCAGTCCATCTCGCAGGTGAGCACAGAGAGAAGCTGCTAAAGTAGTCGATGAAATAACCTTATGAAAAGAAGAGACGGCTTTTCTCCCTTCAGTATATTTAATACAGCATAGTAGTATATTATTTTCAATTTGCTAAAATGTGACACCTGCAATAAAAGAGACAGCAAATGCTGAGAAAAACGAATAACATCAGGAGACTGATGAAGCCTATGGTGTCCAGTGACACTGTGTGGGAACGTGCAGGTGTGCCCGCCCACACATGCACACGGGCAGGAGGAGGGCATTGGGCGCCCTGCTCTTCCACTCTCTGCCTTCCTCTCTTGAGATGGGGTCTCTCACTGAACCCGGAGCTAGGCTGGTCCACCAGCCCGGCAACCATCCTATTTCACCGCCCACAGAGCTGCACTACCCTTGATTCAGATTTGAACCCAGGTCCTCACGTTGGTGCAGCAACTGCAACCGCTGAGCCGCCTCCCCGGCAGTCCCCATAGGAATTTATAGCAGAAAAGAGAGCCATTCTGATTCACTTCAGAAGTGAAGCAGTGCGTCACTTGATAACGATAGGAAGGCAGGAAAAGCGCAGTGTGACGTGAGCAACAGTGGCTTTACCGAGACCGAGGACGCACACATGCAGGGGGCCTGTCAGATGATAGTGCAGCTGTCACAGCCACCACGGTGAAGTCAGTATCAAATTCCCCCTCTCATGTGTACGCGCGCTCTCGTGTGCGCGTGCGTGCGTGTGTGTGTGTGTGTGTGTGTGTGTGTGTGTGTGTGTGTGTGTGTGTATGTCTCTGTGTGCAAACATCTGCGTGTCTGTATGTATGTATGTCTCTGTGTGTGTGTATGTGCATGTCTGTGTATGTACGTATGTCTCTGTGAGTATGTGTGTGCATGTGTATGTGTATAAATGTGTGTGTATGTTGATGCTAATTCCAAGTCCCTGACTGTGTCTCCAGTCAGGAGCACAAAGATACAGGTTGTGTACAGAGCACAGCACTTGGTAATGTTGACAGGCAAATATAGTTTATTTGTTTCTTCGTTGTTATTCTTTATATTCTTTTTTTTTTTTTTAAGATAGGGTCTCATGTAGCCCAGGCTAGTCTCAAAGTCCTCCTGTCTTCACCTCCCGAGTGCTGGGCTTGCAGGTGTGCATCACATGCCTGGTTTTTACAGCGTTGGGGACAGATCATGAGGCTTTGTGCATGCTAAGCAGGCTTTCTACCAACCGCTCCACATTCCCAGCTCCTGGCTGATGCCTTTACTCCCCTCTCAGTCTTTAGTTAACTGTCTTTCCCTGAAGGCAGAACTTCCTGTAAACAGTGCGCCTCAGCAGCTGGCAGCAGCTGTAAACACTCGCTGGCTCTGCGGCTCTTGACGGCTGCGGGCGTTGAGAGGTGACATCCAGTGCCTGCCCCAGCCCTCTTTGTTGTGAAAGCACACTGAGGTTGGTACAGAGACGATGCTGTCTCAGAACACATCCCCGTTGTTCACGACTCTCGACTGTGTTGTTGAGAAGAGAGGCAAACATTACTGAATGAGTTAGCGGAAAATCTTAACAAATAGAAAACCGAGTCATTCTATTCCCAGCCTTAATGTGACATCCAAAGGCTAATGATCAAGCACTCAGCTGGCTTCCCCGCGGTCATTAATAAATTAGTACCCTGTTTTAAAAGATTGGACTTCTATTCAGATGTGAAAACAAGTTTGTCATGGCACACCTTGTTCATCACCCAGCATGCATTCGCCTACCTAATTGCTAACACTCCTGAAGCTTTTGGGGTGCTGACATCCTCAACTTTTCAAATTACTTCTCTCTTCAGAGAGGTCCGCAAATGTAGCTCTATCTACTCAGATTTAAGAAAAGACTTGTGAGACTTTTGAAGTTTCTTGACAAGCAGGCTCCATTCAGGTTAGAGATCATTTTCCCCTTTGCCCTGCTCCTTCCTATTGTCTGTGAGAGATGTCTAGGTACCCGCTGGCCTGCTGGCAATTGTGAAATCCCAAGTCACAGGTGAACAGGGGGCAAGTGGTCCTCGGTGGGACTTGTCCTGCCTGACACTTGCCAGCTCTGACCTGCACCTGGTAGATTTGGTCACAATTGGCTCTACTTGACGGAGTCATTCTTGTGAGAATTTTGGGACATGTAGCCAATCAGTCTGATGCGATCATAGCTGTTGCTTTATGAAGACAGAATGGTTCTGACAGAGCCAGCAACATGACCTACAGAACCCAACAGTCCTAAGCCAGCCCCATGTCCGTACAGGGATGTGCATAAGGCAATGACACTAGATGTCACATCAGTGAGGAAAGAATAGGGAAGGGATTATGTTGTCCACCCATTTCAGAAAAGACATTTAGCTCTTTACTTCATGCAAATGGGACAAATGATTCTTAGCAGGGTTCATCTCTAGTGATAGTCATGTGTCCGGGCTTTAAGCTTTCCACTCAACTTGGTGTAGGATACTTACTTTCCAAAACATAGAAGAGTGAGATCAGGAGGAAAAAGTAATAGAGAGTGGGATGGAAAAAAAATCTTCCAGACCCCAGTGGAGGGGTGTGATTATCCATCAGGGGAGATGGGGCTGGCAGGCTGGGCTGGCCCAACAGACAGGGCTGTGAGCCCAGATCTTGGGAGAGAGCTGCGGAGCCTGCCCGCTGCTGAGTGTGGATTACTCCTGGCAGTGACCTGTTTCACACAGACTATTAATTCCACACCAAACTCCAGTGAGGTCACATCTCATCCCAAGGTGTCAAAGGAGATTGAGAAAGCTGCGGCTCTCCAGGGCTTGAATGAGAGGTTCTGGGGACTGTGGCTGCACATGAGCCAAAGCACAGTGGTGTATTTGAAGTGAGGAAACGAACTTCTCACGTGGACACAAAGTTTGCCTCAGTTACCGTTGTCATAACCTCTCATGGACTGATCACTTCTTCAAGCATCTTGGCAGCTCTCCGCAGGGAAAACTGTTCCACAACCAGCATTGTACACAAAGGCTTTCCAAGAGTCCATCAAGTCCCGAAGCATGGATTTTTACAATACAGGAATAAACAAACATTTCTCATTGGCAAGGATGTATTGTGTGTAGTTGCTATTTTGATGACTAATGACTTGAGCCTAGTTACAATGATTTAAAACTCACAGTCTGAGATGCAGCTCCTTTTGCACACAGACAAAATTTAACATCATATTTTCCGCCTTTTTTTTTTTTTATGGATTACTCTGGTAGGGCTTTCAGCGCTATGAAAAAAGAAATGGTGAGTGGACAGCTTTGTCTTGCTTCCGTATTGGAGGGAAAGCTTTTAACTTCCCATAATTGAGTAGGGTCTTAGCTATGGGCTTGTCTTCTACAGACTTTAATATGTTGAAGTGCATATCTTCCATACTTAATCGCTCAAGAAGTTTTATCACAAAAGCATGTTAATCTTGGCGAATGTGTTTTCTGCTTCTGTTGAGAGAGGAACATGGAGTTTTGTTTTTGTTTTTTTTCATTCTATTAATCTTGCACAGCACATTGATGATTCGTGGCAATTGAACTGTCCTTGTATTCCAGAGGTACGCTGCATCTAATCATGACCAAGGGTTCTCCTAAGGTGCTGTTGAACTTTGGCTTGCTAGTATCGGGTTAGGGATTTTGCATTATCAGAATACCAGCTTGCAGTGGTTTTTGTTTGCTTTATTTTATTGCTCCCCCCCACCATGGTATCATTTTCTGGTTTTGCTATCGGGGTAATGCTACCCTTGGCAAAGAAAAGTAGGAGCATTGCTTCTTCAATTCTCAGGAAAGGCTGAAGATGGGAATCAGTCCCTCTTTAGATGTTTGGTGAGACCAAGCAAGGCGTCCAGGCTCTCCAGTATACCACTATGGAAGTCCTGCCCCCAGCAATCTGTATTCTCCCAGGCTAGTCATGTTTTTTGTTTTGTTTTGTTTTGTTTATTGGTTCATTTATTTAGATGTGCTTGAAGTTTGGGAATTAATAACAGGAATGAACCCTTCTTTTACCTAAGACAACTTCCTCTCTCATGTAGAAGGCCCCATCTCTCTCCATACTTGAGAACATGGGTCTTTGCTCTTCTCTGACATGGCTGCACTCAGGACAATCCTAGACTTTCTTGATTTCCAGGCGCTTTCACACATTCATACTTTACCTCTTCACCCCTTTAGAGTATGCTTGAACTCCATTTTCACTGTCCCTTTCCTTCGCTACTTCATATAACATTGTAATTCTTATTTTAAGTGCTAATTATTTTTGCTTGTTTATTCCTACTTGAAGATTTGCTTCAATGGGTAGGAAGGAGTCTTTGTCCATTTCGTTTACTGATGTACTCAGGGTGTCTAAAATATGCCTGGAGCATGAGTGATGGGTTTACTAACTGCAAGTGCACCTTGAAGGGAAGCATTAGTATGCGGAGTGGACATTCCAGTCAGCTAAGCACTTGCTTTACAAATCTGAGGACCTGGGTTCAATTCCCAGAACCCATGTAAAAAAAGTTGTACGTCATGGCAAACATTTGTGACCCCAGCACTTAGCAAACAGAGACAGACAGATTCCCCCTTGTCTCACTGGCCAACCAGTTTAGCTGTTTGATGAGTTCCAGGTTATTTAGAGAACTTGTCTCAAAAAGAAAAGAAAAAACAAGACCAAGATGGATGGCACTTGAGGAATGATGATACCCAAGGCTGCCCCCTGACCTCTGCACAAGCAGGCATACATGTGCCCATATACACACATGCACCTCCATGTGAATGTGCATAATACCCATACTCATACACTCTCACACACAAAGAAACACTGGGGTCCTTTACAGAATGTGGTGCCTAGGATTCAATTATTGGACAAAATTGGGGATGATGCCTTATCAAAATTCTAAGTAGTCAGGGCTTCTCAGTAAGAGTACTCGCTGCTCTATGAGCCTGACTTTGGTTCTCAGCACCCACATGGGGCAGCTCACAACTATCTGTAGCTCTGGTTCAGCTCCAAGTGATCTAGTGCCCTCGTCTGGACTTTATGGACACTGCACAATGTGACATATACTCTCACACACATACACATAAACAAAATGAAACAAAAATGAAATAAATCTTTTTAAAAATTCAAGTGGTCACACAGATATCACTTTTCGATGAGTCTTGGCAGGGCTGGAAAACATGAGAGGGGTGTCATTGTTTTCTGATATACTGTATTCCTTCCATGCCTAGCAGTTTTATTATGCTTTGGGGGACTTGCAATACTGGTTTCTTCTGTTTTCCAGTTGGCATCTCACTGTGGAGGGAAGGCCCTCTCTCCACAGAAGCTCTGTGTGATCAGACCCCCCGGCCTTTTCTCCTGTCATTTCCAGGTGAGACACTGTCATCTCAGATGGAAAGGTTTGTTGTAGAATATTATTTTGAGGGGTGTTACTTTTGCTTATGTTGCATTTGTTTAACTCTGTGAGGCTGTGTTACTGTGCCTGTCTAAAATACCTGGCCTAATAAAGAATTGTCAATAGCAAGGCAGGAGAAAGGATAGGCAGGGCTTGCAGGCAGAAAGAATATATAGAAGGAGAAATCTGGGATGAGAGAGCTAGGAGCCAGAGAAGGAGGAGGGCTCCAGGGGCCAGTCACCCCGCTACACAGCAAACCCTGGAGTAAGAAACAAAGAAAGGTATACAAGAATAGAAAAGGAAGTCAGGCGGTGGTGGCACATGCTTTAATCCCAGCACTTGGGAGGCAGAGCCAGGCAGATCTTTGTGAGTCTGAGGCCAGCCTGGTCTACAGAGCGAGATCCAGGAAAGGCACAAAGCTACACAGAGAAACCCTGTCTCAAAAAATTAAAAAATAAAAAATAAATAAATAAAAAAAAGGATAGAAAAGGAAAAGCCCAGAGGCAAAAGGTAGATGGGAGAAGTTAAGTTAAGGAAAGCTGGCTAGAAAGTAAGCCAAGCTAAGGCCGGGCATTGATAAGTAATAATAAGCCTCCATGTGTGAATTTACTTGGAAGCTGGGTGCCCCCCCCAAAAGAGTAAAAGAGTGAAAAACCACCACCACCAAAGGCTGGGACAGGTTGGGGCAGGACTGGCTTTGTTTTACTGCCCCAGATGCAAAGTATGGAAACTGACCTCAGTGCAGGAAGGCCAGAGCGGGCCTCTTGGGCCCCCATCACTGGCACATGGTCATCACAGCCCCTATTTCCTGTCTACCTTAGGTCATTGCTTCTGGAAAATGGGATCTTCAGTCTCTCAGTGGTCCCTAAAGTCACCGCCCCCCCATGCTTCCTTCCCTAAAAGCCAGTGGACGGCTTCATTTTCCACTTGTTCAACTCAACACAAGGCTGCGGGTGGGGGGTGGGGGCAAAAGACAGACCAGATGAAAGGGCTATGTAACTTCCTAAAAGTCTGGCTTATAAGAAGCCACGCAGACAGTGCAGGAAGTACTGTACTCAGTTCCCAGCATCTTCCAGTACTAACAGCTTGCATAACAGAGAACAGGATCACATCCAGGAAACTGGCATTGGTACAAGGTCACAGGCCAGCTTTATATACCCTTATGCACCATTCTCTCTCTCTCTCTCTCTCTCTCTCTCTCTCTCTCTCTCTCTCTCTCTCTCCCCCCTCTCTCCCCCTCTCCTCCCCTCCCACCCTCCCTCTCTCTCACTCTTTCCTTCCCTTCCTCCCATTTCCATTTTTGTATTTCTTGACTGGATCTCATTTATCCCAGCTTGGCCTTGTACTCACTACATAGCAGAGGATGAGCCCCTGCCTCCACCTCCCACATGCTGGAATTACAGGTGTGTACCACCATGCCTGGTTTAGGTGGTTGGTTCTGGGGTGGAACCAAGGGAACCAAGGCCTGTGAGCTTGTTCATGCTGGGCAAAGGCTCTACCAGCTGAGTCACATCCCCCAGGACCCAGAGAAAAAAATTAAATGAAAATAAAAGAGCAAATTCCAAACACTTGTTTCAGTTTCAGTTTTAGTTTTTCAAACGCCCATAATTGAATTTAGTAATGGGAGTGATGTCATTGTTGTATAAGTTTGTTAGTTTCCTGTTGCTATCATAGCAAATTCCTGCATGTGTGATGTTATTTCAGGGAGAAATTTTTCCCTTACAGCTCTGAAGGCTAGATGCTCAACATTATGCTCAACAGGATGAAGCCAAGGGACTGAGCCAGGTGTAGAGGCCATGCTGTAATCAAGCCTTGGGAGAGGCTGAGGCAGGAGCATTATGAGTTCTGGGTCAGTCTGGGACATGAGGTTTAACTCTATCTAAAAAAAAACAAAACACACACAAACAAACTCTTCCAAAAAAACAAAACAAAACAAACGGAAACCCCCAAACAAACAAGAAAGAAAAAAAGGAAAAAAGAGAGGGCGGGGAGAGGGAGGGAGGGAGGGAGGGAGGAGATGAGGGTGAGGATGAGGATGGGGGAGGAAGAAGTGGAGGGCAGGGCGGGCTCTGTGCTCTGTCGATTCTTCCATTTGTACGAGCATTCTGTGGCTTCTGGCCACTCCAGTCCCATCCCTGCCACCCCCTGCACATGGCCGTCCTGGTTCTGATGCATTTGCAGGACACTTGTGACAAGCATAGGTCCCACCTCTCCAGCTCAGGATTCTCTCCTCACAGCGAGCTCCTTCCCATCATGACAGCCACAGAAGCCCCCTTTCTGTGTAAGTAACATTTATTGGACAGAGACAGGGAAGACTGGCATTCGGCCTGCCCTGCAGGCAGCATCAGGACGGAAGAGGGGCAACTCCATCCTCCGCGCAGCTGGAGCTCTGTCCCTGAATGCGTCTCACCGCAGACTAAACGGCTAAGCAGCGGGTGTTGGTTTCTTTGTACTGTACTGACTTGTGACACTTCAAAACCCAGACGTGGGCAAGACTTTCCGCACTTGAACTCCAGCACTTCTTCCACATTTTCTTCCTTTTCAGGGGGTCATTTTGATAGTGAAACCTGAAGCCACTGGCGGTGGGTGGGTCTGAGGCTGCACTGACAGGCTGAGGAGGCAGAGAAGGTGGCAGAGGGTCTCCTGGGCTGCGCAGTGACTCATCGCAGATCAGCTCCAAGTCTGAGACAGGCGATTGCTTCCTACGGAGAAATGTCCTCACGAGATGACGTCAGGAAGCCCTCAACCTCGGGTGACAGAATGAGAGCGGGTCAGAGGAAGACAAAGGCTGCTTCTGTAACCAGCTCTTCCTGCCCTGCAACACGATGACCTCACTGCTGACCTCATCCCTGGGGGAGCCCAGTCTTGCTCCAGCTTGTTTCTCCACAGGATGACATGAGGGTTGCTTGAAGTCAGCTTTCTCGTGTTGTGTGGGGCTCTGTCAGCATGACCATTCCTGCCTGCGATTTTGGTCAGTTTTGTGTCTATGAAGAAATCCCAAACTGACCTTTTTCATTTTCCAGTCTGACTTCCTAATTCATGATTTAAAAAACAAAACAAAACAACAACAACAAAAACCCCCACTGTGTCCTCAGGTATTAAGTGTCTTTGCTTCTTCATGCCGTAAGTAACCTTCTTTTATATTGTGTCAATTGGGTTGATAATTTTTTTTGGACAGGGTCTCACTATGTAGCTCCAATTGGCCTGAAACTTAACTCTGTAGACCAAACTGGACTCCAACTCACAGAAATCCTCCTGCCTCTGTCTCTTGAGTGCTGGGCTTAAAAGCATATTCCCACATGCCTGGCCCTGGGTTGACACTTTCTTATTAATTAAAATATTATATATTATAACATATTATATATATTAATTAAAATATCCTCGACTATATGGCTGAAGCATTAAAATAAATTGGAACTTTTAATATGAGTATGAGGGGCACAGTAGTGCACACCTTTAATCTCAGCACTTGCAGGGCAGAAGCAGGCAGATCTCTGTGAGTTTGAGCCCAGCTTGGTCTACATAGGGAGTTCCAGGCCAGCCAGGGATACCTTGAGAGACCCCATCTCAAAACAAACCACCAAGGAGCCAAACTAAGCCAAAGCAAATAAACCCCCAAACCTAAAATGAGTATGTGCTTGTTAGTATTTTATAAAAACACTTCAGGGATCTAAATTCATTAATTTTCCTAGCAGTCAATTAAAATGACTTGAAGAATGAGTAATAGCCAAGAAAGAGTAATAGCCGACTTTCTTTTCTGCTGTTTTCATTGAAAATACCCAGAAACATTCAGAAGGATGGCTGCCAAATGATACATTTCTGCTTAAACACCATCAATCAACTTCCATAGGTCACTTCCAGCTTCTAGGTATTTGTTTTTTAAATAAAAAGGTGATAAATGGTCTGTGGATGCAGTGCAGTTGGTAGAGCGCCACATAGCTTGCAAGAAGCCCTGGGTACCATTCCCAGCACCTGTATAAATGGAATATGGTAGCTCATATCTCCCAACTCATGAATGCAGAGGCACGAGGATCAGGAATAAGTGGTCTACCTTGCCTACATAGTGAGTTCAAGGCCAGCCTGAGCTACTTGAGACCCTGCATCAAAACAAACAACAACAACAAAATGGTAACAAGACTTTCTAGGGTCCTGTCCAAAGTCCTGGCCTCGAGTGTCCACATCTGGTATTGCAGGGGAACCAGGCTATGAGTAAAGAGGAAGATTCTTGGTCTCAGTGCATACTGACCGCCCCAAGGTAACCCTCATGCCCCATGATTGTCCTCAGGTCCCAGCTGTGCTCAGACATGTGCTGCTGACCACATAAGCCTGCACCCGTGGACGGGATCACAGAGACGGGTGAAAAAGTCCTTCCAGACAACAGCCCTGGGTTAAAGCCACTGCTGTCCCCTACAACCCGCCCTTTCTCACTGGTTTCTTAGCAAGTCACTAATCCACAGGGGACTCTCCTCATTAGCCGAACACTCCCTGTAGATGTAACCAACCATCTTATTAAATAAGAAACACAGAACCAACGCAAAGAAGAAAGCCAAGAGGTCAGAGCTAAGAGCCTTACCCTTCCTCCTGCGGTGGTCCTACCTCTCCAAACCAGAGCTAATTCCTGTGTGTTTGTCTTTTTATAGTGTTTTTGTTCTGCCTTCTCATTGGTTGTAAACCCAACCACATGACCGCCTCCTCACGGCCCGTCTGTATAGACCTCCAGGTTTTCTATTGATTGGTATTGAGATTAAAGGCAGGTGTATCCAATACTGGCTGTATCCCTGAACACACAGAGACTTACCTAGCTCTGCCTACCAAGTGCTGGGATTACAAGCATACGCCACCACTGCCCTGCTTTCCTATGGCTTGCTAATAGCTCTGACCTCTGGGCAACTTTATTTATTAACATACAAATAACATTTGAATACAAATAAAATATTACCATATTTCCCCTTTTCTATTTTAATAAAAAGAAAAAAGGAAAAAGCTTATAACTAACATAAGAAAAACTATATACAAAAGTACAATAACTATATACAATATATACAAGCAATAAATACCTAAACAATGTCTAGTTCATTTCTCTGAATGAGAAAACAATTCCATTATCTATTCTATTGTATAGGATAGATACAGAAGGGGATGGGAACACCAACAAAGGCAAGGAAGAACGAATGAGTAAGACAGAAAATAAGAAGCAGCATTCCTCCAGGGACTCCAAGCAATCAAGTCACACTGACCTAAGAGCTCAAAGGACGCATAGCACGTCACAGAAGAGACAGTAGGGCAGCAGAAGGATGTGAAGGGTTAGCAGGGGGGACTGGACATGCCACTGACTTGGCGGAGTGACTAGAGTCTAACATGTGTGCAGAGCCCTGGGTTTGATCCCCAGCACCAAATAGATCAGGCATGGTGGCTCACACTTGTAATCTCAGCACACAGCAGGTGGAGACAGAAGTTCAAGGTCATGCTTAGCTACATACTGAGTTCACGGCTAGCCTGAACTACTTGAGACCCTGTCTTAGTTAGAGTTTCTATTTAACACTAACACTTTGCTCCTGACCACACAGCCCTGACCAAAAGCAACTCAGGCAGCAAAGGGTTTATTTCATCTTACAGCCTGTAGTCCACCATCCAGGGAAGACAGGGCAGGAACTCAAGGCAGGAACCTGGAGGCAGGAGCCGATACAGAGGACACAAAGAGGTGCTCCTCCTGGCTTACTCATCTTGCGTTCTTATACCACCCAGGACCACCAGCCCACGGGTAGAACTGCCCACGATGGGCTGGGTCCTCCCACGTCAATCACTAATTAAGACAATGCCCCAGGGGTTTGCCGATAGGACAGTCTTATGGAGGCATTTTCTCACTTGTGGCTCCTTCTTCTCAGGTAACTCCAGCTTGTGTCAAGTTGACAACTTGATTATTTCATAGTCAGCATAGACTTTGATAAGGATAAAAGCACAACGTTTCCCCATGGTGGAGTCTTTCACCCTCGAGATCACTACAGTGACGAGCCAGCACCCCGTTATTGTCAGTATTCCCCAAGGCTGAAACAAGACAGACACTTAGACGTCCACACAAGTAGTGATAATGGCTGACTTCTTCCCGTGAGTGTGGGATTCATTCGGCCGGTGCTGTTTTTATTTTCTGTTTATTCTGGGCTATTTCTGTTGCCTCTCTCTCTTTCTTTTTCCATACTGAGCCATACAGGGTTGTTGAAAGTGTGACAGGATTTTTCTCAGCTCTGTGGCTCTTGACCCGAGAGGGTGTCAGACATCCACATTCACTAAAGGTTGACTTGGGACAGGGACTCTCAAGTTTGCTGTCTCGTGCCAATGATGAGTAAAGGTGTGGACAGTCCAGGGAGGAAGCAAAGGAGAAATAAGCTTCATTAAGGAGAATCACAGGAAAGTGACAGAAACTCCTGAGAGGAGGATTTCCCAAGAGAGAAAACTGTGGAGTTTCCTTGTGGAGGGCTTTGGAGGGCTGTGCCAGACACAGGAAAACAGCTGAGGTCACTGCTGTGAGATTGGTCAATTCCCTCGGTGGATTGTAGACTGGCAGGCTTAGCGTGACCACCCTGGCCCACTGAGGATGACCACATACTATTGATGTGGCCCACCAGGTGGAGTGGTTGAGAGTCTGCTCTGTTCACCGTGACTTTGGCTTGGTTAGTTATGGACCCCGACTGTCGGCCAGCTGTTTCCCACGGCTGTGTTAGACCTTCCCACTTTGCAGACGAATGGCTGCTAATCCTGTTACACTCTCCATGTCCTAGCTCACTTCTTGTCTGGGGGTTGTCTGGGGTCTCTCTCCTCAGATAGATGGAGGCTTTCTTGGCTCTCTCTATGCAGCCTGTTACAGTTAGCTGCCTTGGAAGCAAGGATACAGGAAAGAACAGTTCACTATGGGCCTCTTCCCTTCCTGCCCACAGAGAGCTGGCTCCTACATCAAAAGCATCTGCGTGCTTGGTGAAAAATGTAAATGGTAAAGTCGTGGGTAGAAACCTCACCAGTGGTGCCAAGCAGCTCACAGTAGTGGCCCAAGCCATGGCTGTGTTTCAGTTGTCTGTCAATCTCTGGTCGTACCAGGCTCAGAGGAGGATTGGTGTTTCAGTCCTGTCCCTACCTCACACAGCCCATGACGCATCCCAGGAAGACATCAAGGCACAGACTTTGAGTCAGTCATACTTTTGTCTTACAGTTATGCATAAAGTTGAGAGCTTTCTTTCTTAAAAATAACTTTTCTTTTTTCCGAGAAAGGGTTTCTTTGGGTAGCCTTGGCTGGCCTGGAACTTACTCTAGAGACCAGGCTCGCCTCGAACTCACAGAGATCCGTCTGCCTCTGCTTCCTGGGATTAAAGGCGTGCGCCACCACCATCCCCACCATCCAGCTTTTAATAATCTTTTAAATGTGTTGAATATGGTTTTATTTTCTGACTACACGTATGTCTGTGCATCACGTGTGACTGGTGCCAGAAGAGGCAAAGATCCCCCGGGACCGGAGTTACAGACAGTTGCAAGTCACCATGAGGGTGCTGGGAATTGAACACGAGAAGAGCAGCCTGTGGTCTTAACCACTGAACCAGCTCTCCAGCCCCAGGTTTCTTTTCTTTTCTTTTTCTAATTATCACTTGCGCAGCTCTGATAACAGCTGAACCGGAGGAAGACGTCGCAGAAAATGACTAAATGACCTCACTGTATGGCTACTGGTACAAAAATCTGAGACACGCATCACCATCAAACCCACGACTTTTATTGAATTGGAAAGATTTGGCTACATTTATTTATGGTGTGTGTATGTGTGTGTGTGTGTGTGTGTGTCTGTGTGTCTGTGTGTCTGTGTGCGCGCGCGCGCGAGCACCACAGCAGCCTTGCAGAGATTAGAGGACAACTTGTAGGAGTTGGTTTTCTCCCTCCACCATGAAACTCAGCACACTTATTAAAAGTAAAATAAACCATTGTCAAGCAAATTTATTTGGGGGTGGCTTAATCTTTGAAAAATTCTACAACAAAATTTATCATAGCACTTACAAAACTATAAAAATTATGAAATATGTAGAAACCCGGGGACATTGTGCACAAATTTAAGTACTAATTTAATAAATAACTAAGTATATGAATTAGTTTATTCCTAGTATCAATTATTTCCTAGAAAGACAGGGCCTGGGCCAGCAATATGAGTCAGCACATAAAGGTCTTTACCAGCAAGTCTAATGACCTGAGTTTGATCCCCAGGACCCACAGGGGGTGGAAGAAAGAGAACTGACTTCTGCAAATTGTCCTCTGCATTCTATATGTGACAGAGTGTGCAAACACATGGGCACACATACGTGTACACACACACATGTGCATCCACACTATAACTAACTAATAAAATAAAATAAAGCAAAATAAAGGTAGGTTCTTATTCTGTATTCTACACTGGCCTGGAACTCATGGTGATTCTCCTGTCTTAGTCTTCTGAGTGTTGGGATTACAGGCATGTGCCATGCCACCATTCCTGAGTTTTGAAATCCTGATACTTTTTCTTAAGGAAGGAACATGTTAGTTCAGTAACAAATGTGGAAATGCCCTTAATAAAGAATATTTCTCAAAGACAGGCAGAATATTGTTCCTAATAGTATAACATGGGCTAAGTGGTTTAGAGTACCAGCTACTCTTGCAGAGGACTTGGTTTCAACTCCTAGCACCCACATATTGTGGCTCATAACCCTCTGTAACCCCAGTCTCAGGGGACCTGAGGCCCTCTTCTGGTTTCTGTGGGCACTGCATACACATGGTGTACACACATACATGCTCACAAAACACACATACACATGAAATAAAAATGAGTAAATATTTAAAAGAAAAGATTACAAAGCATCTCTCCCTTATTTTAAGGATATTTCCAAGGACCTCATTGCTGTGAGCATTTTGGAAGTCATCTTAATCCAGTCTTCCTCAAATTTAGCCAATAACAGGTTTCAATAGGAACCATTTCTCCATCTCAAAATGCATCTCTACAGAAGAAGACACCTGGTTTATGATCTTCAGACATGATTTCCAGGTGGCTCTGGAAAGATGGTGATCTAAGCCCTGTGCCCATCCACCAAGTTTGACTTTACAGTGTGACTTACTCTCCAGGAGTTGCTTTGGGAAGTGACTTCTCAACCTTGGAGTTCATAGTACTCCTGTATGTTCCTCAGAGGTTTTAGTTCCTGGAGACATCGTTATCATTCAACTGATGTATGTGGAGCATGATCTGGGGATTTGAAACTTCTCACAAAGGTCTGGATCCTTAACTCACACATGAGTACAGGTTTATGGGCGGTGCATGGATATCTGGTCTTAGGGACCACGTGATGGCAAGCCTCCCCCACAACCCTCTGAGTTTGTGGGCAAGTTGCATATGCCAGAATGTGTTTTTCTTAAGTGACATTTCTCCTTATTCTGCCACAGACCCATGACAGCTTCTGAGGTTGCTGAGTCTGGGCCATGAATATGTGCCACTTTTTGCAGCTACTGACATGATTATATATTTTTTATACTTTTACTGTTAATGTGGTAAATTACATGAGTTGATTTGATTATGGGGTATTCCATCTTCCCCATGTGAATTCCTGGGGTAACCCCTGATGAGTAAGACATGTTGTCATTTTTATAATTACTTGCATTTGATCTGCTAATATTTCAGTCAACAATTCTTATGTATATGTACTTGGGCAATACTGACTTCTGTAACTTTCTGTGCTTACAACACCTTTGCTTAGTTTTCATACTGAGGGCACTGACCTCACTTAACAGGGTCATTCCCTCTCTCTCCAGAAGTCCTCCCTCATCCTTTGCTTCCTAGAGGAAGTGCTTATCTTTGGCAGTGGTTGTCATTTCCCTACAGGGGAGAGAACTCCTTCAAGGTACCTTATAGTGCAAGTCTGCGGGAGATGGATGCTCTTCCCGAGACGCTGTTTCACCCCTGAAGGATCTATTGTGGAGGGCTTGACCAGAGAGCGGGATGTTTCCTCGTTCCTCCAGGAAGCCAGCGCCTGTCCACAGGAGGCCCGTGGCTACAACTGGTGGAAACTGCCCTGCATGTCAGAAGAGTGGCCCCACACACTACAAAAGGACACATGTGGTGATGACACAGATAGTCCCCCCTACACCCACAAAATGAGCTCTGTGTGTTAAAAGGCTTGGTCCCCAGTGGGTGCTGTAGGGGAGTGGTATGGGGAGACCTTTGGTCATTTGACACGTGGCTTTGAAGGATCTTGTGGGACCCCAGGCTCTTTATCTATTGCCCCCAGTCGTGAACTCAGTGGTTCCTCCAGTCGCTAGCCCCCGCCCACCATTGACATCTGGTACACCCCAAAGAGGCCAAAATCAATGAGTCCAGCCACTCTCAAGAAAATCCTAAGCTGAGCCCAAATAGCCTTTCCTCTTTACACAATTGTTGCCTTGGATATTTTATAATAGTGAGAGATGCAGACCAATGCACTAAGGAATGTATTGGAAAAGGAAGGGGTAATAAATGTGACTGTGCCATGTTGTATATTCCTGAAGACACTGGAAAAGAGGACCCTTTGGTCTGAGAGTCAAGTAGGGGCGCAAGTTCCCTCAAACAGACCTCAGAGGATGCTTTAGGTACACACAGGTAAAACATGCGGCCATCTTGTTTCCTAGCAGGTTCTTCACTGAGGCAGTAGTATAACCAAGGAAATTGGGGGTCCCTTGGAAATTGGAGTTCCCTTGTGTAGATTCTTAGTCTCATTAATAAAATAATTTTAAAATGAGCTCAGAAGGAAGCTCAGGGATCGTTTTGATCGTTTTGGGAGGAAGACAACAGGGCCAGGAGGCTGAAGGGAGTGGATATGAGAGAGAAAGAGACAGCTACCTACGCTCTGGGATTAGGGTCCAAGAAGGCAGGCAGGTTCAGCAACGGAGACCAGCAAGCAGTTACATGGCGGGGAAAGAGTGAATGTCGGGGGTCTGGGAAAGAGACCGTTTACAGCACCCCGAGAATGGGAGTGGGTAATGAGCAGAGAGGAAGGCCCCAAATGCCCCAGACCACACGGCACATGGCCTTTTACCAGGCATTCACACAGCACCCATTCTCTTTCTTTTGAGTGTCACAGGCTTCTTCCTGCATGCTGCGTTCGTGAGAGGAAGCTCAGGAAAGGAAGGGTTTTCAGTCCTTGTCTGCACACTTGCCTGAGCAGGCTTCCCTCCTATGAAGCCTGGGTATCTCTTGCAGACTGGCTTCCTTATAAATTAATCTTGATGCTCTCCCTACCCCAGTCTCTATTCTCCTGTGACAGCAGGGAGCATCAGTGTTGAACCCTGAGACCGGTAGCCACAGGTTCAGCATCCTTCACAGGAGACTTCTCAGCAGTCCTGTGAACTCAGAGCTACCAAAGGAGCTCTTCCCCTTGAACCCGGTCCCTGTGACACACCTGAACCAAGAGAATTTGGTGGAAATGTTTCACCAAGCCTACCTCTAGCTTTAAGAAAGCCTTGAGGGGACTGGAGAGATGGATCAACAGTAAAGAACACTGGCTGCTCTTCCAGAGGACCCAGGTTCAATTCCCAGCACCCACATGGCAGCTTACATATATAACTCCAGTTCTAGGGGATCCACTGCCCTCTCTGGCCTCCTTGGGCATCAGGCACTCATGTGATGCACAGATGTACACTCAGGCAAAACATTATATTATATATAATATAATATAATATAATATAATATAATATAATATAATATAATATAATATAATATAATATAATATAATATAATATAATATAATATGATATAATATTTTTTAAAAGGTTCCTCACTCAAGCTTCCTCATTCAAGCTCTGAGGAAAGCTAGTAATTATAAAAAGCCCAGTTTCTGCCAGGCAGTGGTGCACACACCTTTAATCCCATCACCTGGGAGGCAGAGGCAGGCGGATCTCTGTAGGTTCCAGACCAGCCTGGTCTACAAAGGGAGATCCAGGACAGTCAGAGCTGTTACATAGAGAAACCCTGTCTCAAACAACAACAACAACAAAACAAAACAAAAAACAAAAAGAAAGAAAGAAAAGAAAAGAAAAAGAAAAACAAACAAAACCAACCCTCCAACCCCCAGTTTCCCTGAGATTTCCGTACTATTATGCCCTACCATAGCACATGGAGGCCTCCCAGAGGGACACTGAGGCCTCTTTTCAGTAGCACTGGAAAGGATGCTCACAACTGGCACCAAACAGTCCAGTCACACGAGCGGTCCATCTTAGAGGCGGATCACACAGCTCAGGCAAACTGTCCCACTAACACACACAATGGGGAGTCAAGCTGTCTTCAGCAGGCCCTGCCGAGCATTCAAAACCATGAATAAGAATACTGTAGAATTATGAACAAGTTAAGGGGCCAGGGGTAGTGGTGCATGCTCGTCATCCAGCACTAGGGAGGCTGAGGATCCCAGTGAGGAGCCAGCGTAGGTCGCATGGTGACATTCTGGTCTCAAACAACAGAGATGAACACATCAGTGACTGTTTTTAAAGCACCAAGCTTCACAGTCACACTTTTATGGAGCAGACGTACTGGAGATTCAGCACGGAGCGGGGCAGGTTGTAGCAGTCGGAGAGCTAGCCATGGTGGTGTGAGAGGGTTTCCTGTCTTCAGGAGCAGACAAGAGTGGGACAGACGCGTGGAGAGTGGATGTCGCTTCCGAACACAGGGACGGTGATTTCATGTCAGCGGACTTCACAGGTGGGAGTAAAGGAGGGGTCCTTCAGAAGACCCCGTGAGAACCATCTGAGACCGGAGATGGCAGAAACAATGAATAACTTCCAGAGCACCCTCACACAGGCCGTGTGTGACGGTCTGGAAGGAAAAGACCAGCTATGAAATACCATTCGGGTAGCAGACAGGGATGGATTTCATGGATATCATTAAAATGTCCCAGCACAGATCTGTCTACTTAAAAGTGTGAGGGTTTTATTTACTTTCTTAAATCTCTTTATCAGTCTTTGAGACAGGTTTCCCCACTGTGTGTATGTGGGGGGGGGGATATGTATATGTGTTTGTGTATATGTATGAGTGTGTGTGTGGTGGTATTGTGTTCCCCAAAATATTGTGTACCCTAATAAACTTATCTGGGGTCAGAGAACAGAAAAGCCACTAAATACTTAGGATAGGCAGTGGTAGCACACGCCTTTAATCCTAGCATTCCAGAGGCAGAAATCCATGTGTTCAAGGATACAGCCAAGCATGGTGACTCACGCCTTTAATCCCAGAAAGTGAGCCTTTAATCCCAGGGAGTGGTGGTAGAAAGCAGAAAGGTATATAAGGCGTGAGGACCAGAAACTAGGAGCATTTGGCTGGTTAAGCATTTGGCTGGTTAAGCTTTTAGGTTTTGAGCAGCACAGTTCAGCTGAGAGCCATTCGGATATGAGGACACAGAGGCTTCCAGTCTGAGGAAAGAAGATCAGCTGAGAAGTTGGCCAGGTGAGGTTAGCTGTGGCTTGTTCTGTCTCTCTGATCTTCCAGTGCTCACCCCAATACCTGGCTCAGGTTTTGTTTTATTAATAAAGACTCTTTAAGAGTCATGCTATGTGTGTGTATGAGTGAGTATATGTGTATGTGTGTACATATGTGTGTGGTGTGTGTATGTATGTGGTGTGAGTATATGTGCATGTGAGTATATGAGTGTGTAGTGTGTATGAGTATATGTATATGTGAGTGTGTGTGTGTGTGTGTGTGTGTGTGTGTGTGTGTGTGATGCTCACATTTGTGCAGACACATCAGGCACCATCTGTTCTGTTCACGCACCCCCTTTTTTCTCCAAGACAGGGTCTCAATGGCCTGGAGCTCACCCAGCAGTCCAGGCTGGCCGGCCAGGGAGACTCAGGGACTCACCAGTCTCTGCTTCCCCAACACTAAGACTACAAAACACACTGCCAAACCGTCAAAATAAAATAATTCAGAGTTTTAAAAAGATTTATTAATTTTTTTTTATGTATGAGTACCACGTGCATGCAGTACCCGAGGAGACTAGAAGAGGACATCTGATGCCCGGAACTGAAATTGTAGCTGAACGGTAGCTGCCATGTGAGTGCTGACTTAGAACCAAACTCTGTTCCTCTGCCAGAACAGCCGGTGCTGTTAACACTGAGCCATCTTGGGTCTCCTCTTCACTCGGTTTTTATGGTGCTTGATTGCTGCTGTTAAGCACACATCCAACACCGAGCTTCAGCTGCTGCCCCAAGTGGACAGTCTTTCTCCAGTTGATGTCTGTAACCATTCATCATGTCCCACCTGTGCCTGCTGGGAGCCTCTCTGACCAAACATCTTTGTTCTGTTTTGTTCAGCAGCGTTCTTGCCTTCTGGTCCAGCAGCGTGTTCCCAGCTCCTGTGTTGGTCTCCCATGGTGGACACTTATGTACATAAAACATTATAAACTGGGGTACCATGTGTAACTTTGAACATGAATTAATTTACACTATAGTATCTCAAAAGAAAATTCTAAGAAGAAAGAGTGCATGATTAAAATATAGGTAAACTCTTTGCTATGTAAGCATAATGCTGTGGGATATTCTGTATGTCCTGTGGGAGCCTGTTCTCGGGTTCCTCATGGCTTTACCCAGCAGGTCCACATAGAGGATGATTAGGACCATGGGCCTGAGTGCAGGTGTCTGAGATGATCTGTACTTGGCTGTGCTGGGGGATGGTCTGTATGTCAAATTGCTCTGATTGGTCAATAAATAAAACCTGATTGGCTATGGCTAGGCAGGAAGTATAGGCAGGACTAACAGAGAGGAGAAATAAAAGAACAGGAAGGCAGAAGGAGTCACTGCCTGCAGCAGCCTCCAGGACAAAGAAGATGTAAAGTCCTGGTAAGTCATGAGCCGCGTGGCAGGGTATAGATTTGTAGAAATGGATTAATTTAAGCTATAAGAACAGTTAGCAAGAAGCCTGCCACAGCCATACAGTTTGAAGCAAAATAAGTCTCTGTATTTACTTGGTTGGGTCTGAGCGGCTGTGGGACTGGCGGGTGACAAAGATTTATCCTGACTGTGGGCAAGGCAGGAAAACTCTAGCTACAGCATAAGGACTTGAATTTCATCTCTAGCATCTGTGTGAGAACAGGGCATGGGAGTGTGTGTTTATAATCCTGGTGCTGGAAAGGCAGACACAGCCAGATCCCTGGGGGTTTGCTGGCCAGTGAGAAATGAGGTCTTGTAGCCTGAAGTTTCTCTGGATGAATCTCTCTCATGTGTGATCCAGCAGCCAGTTATAAAATAATCATTCAGAGGCTTATATTAATTACAAACTGTATGGCCTATCAGGATTCTTGTTAGCTAATCCTTACATCTTAACTCAACCCATTCCTATTACTTTATGTTTTGCCACATGGCTTTGTGGCATTACCTGTTCTCGCACATCTTCCCCTGGTGGCAGCTCGCAGCATCTCCCTGACTCCACCCTTCTTCTCCATCTTCAGTTTATATGTATTGCCTAACCTTATTCTGCCTTGCCATTGGCCAAACAGCTTTATTTATCAACCAGTGAGAGTAACACATATTCACAGCGTACAGAAAGACATCCCACAGCAAGGTCTTAAGACATAGGTGTGCAGTGATTGAGGAAGACATATGACACTAACCATTGGTTTCTACATGTTTACACACATGGATAACACACACAGAGATAACACATACACATAGATAACACATACACACACAACACTGATGATAACACACACACACACACACACACACACACACACACACACACAGAGATAAATTTCTATGCTGTTTTGCTAGAAAATGTCAAAGAAGCCAGGCGGTGGTGGTGCACACCTTTAATCCCAGCACTCAGGAGGCAGAGGCAGGCGGAGCTCTGTGAGTTCAAGGCCAGCCTGGTCTACAGAACAAGATCCAGGAAAGACGCAAAGCTACACAGAGAAACCCTGTCTTAAAAAAAAAAAAAAGAAAGAAAAAGAACTAGAGAAAGTTCACACTTGGATTGCTATTAGCAGCAGACAGGAGGCAGCCTCCGTGTTTTATAGTCAGTCCTCAAAGTAAGTTTTTCTTTCTGAACGATCACTTGATACTTTTGCAATTCCATTTTTATAATTGCTTTAATTCCCCTCCTTTTAAGTAGTTTCATTAAGCAGTTTCATTCTTAGCAAATCTTTGCCATGTGTGATTATATTTGAGGGATTTTTAATCCCAATTTTTACTTTACTTATTATAAAATAATACACACTCAGTTATTTGATGTTATTTTTAGAAAATGAAACTCATCAGAGCAAATACAGTTTGACTTCATAGAACATGTGCAAAGCAGGTGGGATCCCTCTGGTTGGTACTGCATTTTTAGTGTGGTCACGGAGTGACATCAATTTTATATAATTAGGCTTTGAAACCTGTTCTCAAAGACAGATTGTAAAACTGTTTTTTTCTTCGCTTTTTTTAATGAACATTTTTTCCTCTATTTTACATACCGACCAGTTCCCCCTCCCTCCTCTCCTCCTATTCCCTCCCGTCTCCACTCTCACCTGCCCCCTCCCCTTCTTCCTTCTCCATCTCCATTCAGAAAGGGGCAGGCCTCCATGGGCTTGAGCAAAGCATGGCACATCAAGGTGAGGTAGGACCGAGCTCCTCCCCCTGCATCAAGGCTGGGCACGGTCATCCAGCATGGGGAACAGGTTCCCAGAAGCCAGCTAAGCGCCAGGGACAGGCCCTGATCTCACCACTACAAGTCTTAGTACAGACCAAGCTACACAACAGTCACACACATGCAGTGGGCCTAGGTCTGTCCCCTGCAGGATCCCTAACTGTTGGTCCAGAGTCCATTTGCTCCTACGAGCTTAGGTCAGCTGTCTCCGTGGGTTCCTGTCATGACCTCCCCCAGCTCACAATCCCTCCTCCCTTTCTTCAGGGGGATTCCCAAGAGCTCAGCCCAGTGCTCAGCTGTGGATCTCTGCATCTGCTTTTATCAGTTACTGGATAGAGTATCTCTGATGACAATTAGGGTAGTCATCAGTCTGATTACAGTAGATGGCCAGTTCAGGTCCCCTCTCCACAATTTCTAGGGGTCTTAGTTGGGGTCATCCTTGTGGGTTCCTGGGAGTTTCCCTGGTACCAGTCTCCCTAGCCCTCCATCCTGACTCCAAACTGCCTCCTGCACCCAGCCCACCCAACCTGCTCCCTCAAGTTCCCATCCCCCCACTCTCCCACCCCCCACCCCTAGTTTACCCAGGAGATTTCCCCTTCCCAGGGAAATCCATGCGTCCCTCTTTGGGCCCTCTTTGTTATCTAGCCTCTCTGGGGCTGTGGATTGTAAGTTGGTTATTCTGTACTTTACTCCTAATATCCACTTAGGAGTGCATGCCATCTTTGTCTTTCTGGGTCTGGATTACCTCACTATTTTTGAGCAATTTTGGCATCACTTGAATAAATTTATGGCTTTCTATAGTAATGTCTTGAAAGATAACATGGTTTGAAGTACATCAATATTGCTGTTGAGTTTTTTTTCCCTTTCTTCATAACTCTTCTAGAATTTATGTGCTCATGACAGACACAATCACACAAGCCCAGCATAAGAATAAAAAACACAAAATATTCCATTTAATCGTTTTCTTCTGCCAACTTTTTGTGTGTGTGGTACATATGTTTTTGCACAGATGAGGAGGTGAGTGTGCATATGGAGGTTGATGTTGAGACTCACCCTTGATATCTCTTTTAACCTATTCATTGAGCAGGATCTCACAATCAGACTCAGAGCTCACTGACACTTGTGTGAGACTCCAGCTTGCTCTGGGGAGTCCCTGTCTCTACCATCCTAAGCTGGAACGATGGGCAGGCTGTCACACCTACTCAGCATTACCTGGACTCCTAAAGATCTCAACATGGGTTCTCACACTTGTGCAACTTAATGGATATGACACCTTCTCAGTCCTCTTCCATTTTAAAGAAATAACTCTTGTCCCAGAAGGACAGACACTGCCGACATGCTGTTCACAGGACCGCCTCCATAGGACTTTATGATTTGCATCAGCACCAAGCCTGAGCTCAGGAGCTGAGGAATCCCCTGTCCCCAGGCTTTGCCGAGAAGCCTAACTGTGCCTTGGATTGTGCTCAGGTTACATCTCAGTTTCTCTCTCATTGAGACTCAGCATTATTCACTCACAGAACTCCACAGCCTGGGCTGTTTGTAGCAATCTTTCCCTTCCATTCCCCAAACACTATTATTGCTTAAGACACATTTGAATGCGAAATCAAAGCGAAAAGTAGCTATCCTGAAATTTCCATGCAGTCGGTTGCCCTAGAAAAAAGATAGAAGTATTTAGATAATGCACTAGATGTGGTGGTGAATGCCTATAATCCCGGCATTTGAGAAGTGGAGGCAGAAGGTCACCCTGGCTGCTTGGCAAGTTGGTGACCAGCCTGTGCTACACAAGCCCCTGTCCCGAAGAGTAAAAGACAAATGTTTGGTCATCCTCCCATTTTAATTCTCCTTCAGGAATATTTTTTTAGCAGATAAGGATGCATTTACTGTATTAGCTATATAATGTTTATGTATGCTTTCCACAAACTATAGTACCTGTTTTAAATAACCAAAGACAAAATACCACCTAATTATTGACCTTTGAACTTTCTTTTTTAAGATTTATTTGTTATGTATACAGTGTTCTGCCTACATGCCAGAAGAAGGTACCAGATCGAATTATAGATGGTTGTGAGCCACCATGTGGTTGCTGAGAATTGAACTCAGGACCTCTGGAAGAGCAGTCCGTGCTCTTAACCTCTGAGCCATCTCTCCAGCCCGATACGGCAAACTTAACAAAAGTAGAAAAATCAAGTTCTTTCCAAGTTCCAAGAATATGGTTCTCCATTATGGAAAGTATGTTTACCACATTTTAGTCAATAAGAACATTGCCTCTTCCTTGGGGGATAAAAATGAACCTTTCTGACCTCCACAGTAGAGATTATGAAACGTTCTGGGTGTCCAGTCTTTTTAAAGCTTCATAAAGTGAAATCCAAAACTGTAACTGAACAGTTTGGAGACAGATGACTAATTTCCTAAACTATTTTTGGATTTTTCCCTTCATCCTTTGCAGCTTCCAGAGAAAATTTCCCTGTGAAGTCTGCTGCCCCCTCAAACCCCCTTCTCCCCTGAGTGATAGGAAGCGAAGGGTTTCTAAGGAAACCAGTAAAAATGCCCCACCCCCACCCGGGGCGCTGCCTCCTCTTCACTGGTAAGGAATGTGGTCATGCTTATGGAGCCAAGGTTAGTCTAAAGGAATGTCCCTTTACATCAGGATTGCATTACATCAGGGGATCGTCCCTGAAATCCATGGAGACTTTCCGAAACAGCCCGCTCACCACTCCCGGGTCTGCTCAGTGTTGGCATGCTTCTGCACGACTGCATTGAACGTGCCAGTGAGCTAGTGTGCAATACCAGGGGGAGGTAACGCGCATCCTGCCATGCACTAAGGCTGAGAAATAGAGCCACAGTGCAAAGCTGCCTGAGTCATCCGAAACTTGGCAGGAATCGCTCCCTCAGCCCATTCATTTAAGCAAATGTTGGTGAGCACTGAGGGCTGAGCAAGAGAGCAATGCAAAGACACCCTGAGATAGAAACGTCCAGGCCCGACACCGAGGCTGAAGATGCTGGCTGCTCACAGGCAGTGAGGTGGCTCTAGCTGATTCTGTACTCCCTGGTGTGGTGGCTTCGGGGGAGGCAATGCTACGAATCTGAATTCAGTCCACATGCCTTAGCACACTCATGTGTTGGGCTTACCTAACTCTGGAAAAGTGAGCTTGGAATGTGGGGTGGGGAGTCCTGTGAAGAAGACTTAAAAGGGAAACCAGGTATGAGTTCTGATGAGCCAATGTCTTCTGAGATCTTCTATTTGATTGTAACCGCTTCACATCCCCCTGCAGAGCTCCTGCCCTGAGGATCACGGTGGCCAGCCTGCACCCTGGCTTCTTTTCCCAGAGAGCTCAGAAACAAACAGCTCCTTGCTGTGCCTTACAGGTTTTCTGCCTTGGCCCGTCTGGCCATGTCTACACTCAATGTCTGTTCTCTCTTCAGCTGCTTCCAGCCCGGCACACCCACCCTCTTCTCCAGGTATTCAAATGAAAGGGGTTGTCTGCTCTGCATCCTGAACTATTCCATGGGACCCTGGGGCAGGCTGGTGCCAGGCTTCATTCCCACAGGCCATCACCTGTACTTTTGCCCCCCCCCCTCTAGCCCTTGGCTGCCCTTTGAACACAGGACTAGCAGGCAGGAAGGGCCGTCCACGTGCCACTGAGGGCTAATGAAGGGATCGAGTCTCAGACATGGGAAGGAAGAGAGAGTGGTTAAACAGAATCACAGAAAGATCTAAGAGCATTTAAAGCTAAGTGAGGAAATGACTGTTCTGAGAATCCAGGGAAATTATCAAAACCTCAACATTTCCCCCAAGCTCTCTTGTGCAGAATAGCCTAGCTCAGCAGTCAGACCTCTTTGAGAAACACATCTGGATTGCCGTCAGTAACACTTTTTTTTTTCTTTTTCTTTTCTTTTTTCTTTTTTGGAGGTGCTGGCTCTACAGTGTTCTTGGTGCTGGTCTTTTCTATTACTGTGTCTCTGTAGGTGGTGGTTTGGATGAGAATGGCTTATAAATCTGAATGCCTGATCTCCAGTTGGTGGAACTGTTTGGGAAGGATTAGGGGGTGTGGCCTAGTTGGAGAATGTGTGTCACTAAAGGCAGGTTTTGGGGTTTAAAAAGACCATCCCCAGTGTATTTGTCTCCTACCTTGTGGTTGTGGCTCAAGATGTAAGCTCTCAGCTACTGTTCCAGTATTAGGCCTGCAGGCCAGCTACCCTGCTCCCCACCATGCTGGTCCTGGACTCTGACCCTCTGAAACTGTAAGGCCCCAAGTAAACTCTTTCTTCCATAAGTTGCCTTGGGCATGGGTCTTAACACAACAATTGAAAAGTAACTAAGACACTGTACATGCCTTCTTGTGTCCCCCTTCTCAGGCATCACTGTTCCAGGAGACCTCAGCTGAATTAACGGGCCGTGAGTGCCCCCTCCTTCCCTTTGGGCATGCTCTGTTGGTTACTGTCATCATTATTGCAATGCTGGGGGTGGAACCCAGGGCCCTGCAGGCGCTAAGCAAGGCTCTTCTACTGAGTTCTACCTCCAAACCCATGTTATTATCATTATTTTCCCACATCATTTTTTGTCTGAATCATGTGACAGAAAGATTTATCCAGGGCTGGCAAGAAGGCTAAGTGGGTAAAGGTGATTGCTGCCAACCCTAGGGGTCTGAGTTCAACCCCCAGGACCCACCTGATGGAAGGTGAGCATTGACTCCTACATGTAGTCATCTGACCTCTATACGTGTGTTGTCACACACCCTACAACAATCTGCACAAATAAATGCATGAGCATTCGTTTTTAAAAATAAAGTTTCAAGCAGAGTCCCCTCTGCCCCTAAAAGATTCAGTGTGGAATTCCTAAAAAATAAGATTTTTTTTTAAAAAAATATAATACAAATATTAAGATCAGAAAGTTAGCATTGATATAAAGTTATCTAATTTCCAGACCTTACTTAAATGTCAACATATGTCCTTCACCACAAAAGAAAAAAAAAAAAAAAGTTCTGTGCTTGAGATTTCATGTTGGAGGTAGATTTGTGTCCTTGAATCTGGACAGACTGGCTCCTTGGCTTTCACAAGATTAGGATGTTTAGGCTATTTGCTTTGTTAAATGTCCCCTGGTGTAGATTAAAGCAAGAACAAGAGCGCCGTCCTTGGCAATGGTCAGCTTGATCACGTGATTTTCAATGGCTGTGTGCATCAGCAGCCGAAGGCTGAGGAGCAGCAGGAACAGCAGCCTCACTCATCCTAAACTCTTCTGGTGGTGGTGGCTGTTTCCAAAGATCAACAGGTGATCCAAAAATAGTGGAAAATTCCAGAAATAAGCACCACGCAAGGCTCAGGGCTGCTGAGATGAGTGGAGCCAGGTTCTATCCACAACCTGGAATCAGGTCCCCTTTGCCAGGTGTGGGGCGTGGTTTTGCAGAGCAAGCTGTAGGAATTCCAGTGAAGGGCCATTAGAAGTCACTGGAATTAATCTCTTGTTTGTGCATCTGCAACAATTTCAGAGTGGAAACTTTCTCAAATGCACGGTCGCTTTGAACTGAATGTGTGCTTGGCTCTGATTGACAAAGGAATCCTTACCTTGTGGGTAAGTGGCAGGGGCCGGCTTTTCTTTGGGAACACCCTAAGGGAGCAGGATAATCCCATCCCACCTCTGACAGGTGCAAAGCCATGAGGATTCCTTGGCAAAAACCTAAGCCCCATCCCCCAAAACACATGATCTAGAAGAATGGCTCTCACAGTCATTTGCTCATGCCTCCACTGATGACTTCTGGGCATAACGTTGCCACGGCCACAGAACTGTGTTTTGTCTCGGTCTTCTGAAGCAGATCTCTTCAGAGTCTTAGTTCCCATGTTTACCGTGTAGCACAGTGAAGCCTGCATCTACCAGGTCCTACAATGAAGGACAAACAGCCAAGCAGATGGGTTCTGTCCTATGCCTAAGTTCCGTCCCCATAGGGCAACCACAACAAAAGCTCTAAGCCAGTGTGCTCACCTACCCAGAAGGTGACCTCAACCTACAGAGGAAGAATTGAGTCCCCACTTGGATTTTTGAACCCCCACTGTGTCTTGGGATGGCTCCTTTGCTGTTGCATTCTATCAGGAAGCCTTGGAATGGGGCTCTGGTTTGGATTTCTCTGGCTTTGGTCAAAGATGTTCACAGGGACAAGCTGCCAGGCCACATGCTTCCAGCAGCTCTTCTTCGTGGGTGGGAAAAGGTTCATCCAGGACAGTTGCTGGCCTTTTGCAGCCCTTTCCCACCCTGTCCACTGAGCCCTTCTCCAGAAAGAACACAAAATTGAGTATGTGCTAAGAAAACAGATGTACTGCCCATACACCAATAACTCCGCTATATTAATAGATTACCACAGTCAACTGGACTCCCTTGGGGTCTGTCCTTCTGAGCTATTTGTGCTTTGTCTGCCTTTTCCCTGGGCTTCTTGCGGGACCAGCTGGGTAACTTACACATAAGGTCATGGAGCTCTGATGACCCTGTGGGGGTGGGCTTGCCCCAGCCGGTGCCGCTGAACTTGGGAGTGTGGAGCATGTGCCCTAGAGACAAACCCATGCAACCCAACTTTTCAGATGGATCAACAGAAATTCAGTGAAGGCCATGCTTGTTACTTTTCTCCCTGCTGCAATGAAATACATGATGAAGGAGCTTCATTTGTCTTTGGATCCCCTCTGTGCCTGTCGGATGCCGTGTGTGTGTGTGTGTGTGTGTGTGTGTGTGTGTGTGTGTGTGTGTGTGTGTGTGACACACGTTTGTCCCCGAGGTCCTCTCAGTTTGCAGACATGCACTGATTTCTGCAGGAGGTAATGACTAAGTTTATTAAGGAACTTGCCCTTGAGGTGTTGAGGGGTTGGTTATGACATGCTGAAGCTTTATCCCCCAAAGGTAAGACTTCATTAACAAGGAAGTTAATGCCAAAGCACTTGACAGGAAACCTTAGACTGCAGCACAAAATATAATCAGCTTATATATGTTGTGACCAATGCTTTCAATAGGGTGAAAAATAATCCATTAGAAATGAGTGAACTCAAATCCGTAAAATAACATACTCACCCCTAGCTTTTTTCATTTTTGATTTTTTTTTTATTTTTGAGATTATAACATAATCATATCAATTCCCCTTTTCCCTTTCCCCCTTCCAAACCCTCCCATATAATCATCCTTGCTCTTTTTCAAATTCTTGGCTTCTGTTTTAGTTAATTGTTGTACATGTGTATGTATATATACATATATTCCTAAGTACAATCTGCTCAGACTGTATAATGTTTCTTGTATGTATATTTTCAGGGGCTGACCACTTGGTATTGGATAATCAGCTAGTGGGCTCTTGGCCTGGAGAAGACTAGTTCTCCCATTCTGTGCATTTCTTAGTCACCTGTAGTTATTTGTGTGGGGTTGAGGCCTCTTGGGCTTTCCCCGGTCCACTTTGGCCTGCCTGTTGTCACTGTCCTTGCTTAGACTGCCATGTCAGTGACACTTCATGGGTGTGGCTTCTGACATCAGCAGGAGACACAGTGTCACAGCAAACTCCCCGATCCAGCTCTTACAGTCTTTCCACTCTCTTGTCCACAATGTTCCCTAAGCCTTAGTGAGGATGTGTTTTATAGATGTATCCACTGGGACTGGGCTCCACAACTCTGCATTTTGATGGGTTCTAGTTTTCTATAATGGTTTCTGTCTGTTGCAAAGAAAAGTTTCTTTGATGCGTGATCAGGACTGCTTTTATCCGTGGATATAAAGAAAAATATTTAGAATGTAGTTAGGGATTATGCTGGTTTAGTGAACTGGTGAATTTAGGTTCCTCCAAGATCCATGACTTTACTCTCCCCGGGTAGCTGGTTAGGTTTCTGGGACCAGGCATGGTTCCTCTCTTGTTGAGTTGGTGTTGAGTCCAATTAGAGAGCTGTTGTTTGCTGCTGTGGGGTCCGCGTCACGGCTGCACCCTGAAGGTTACAATGCCATGCTGGGGCTGCTGTACTTCACAGATGCCATAGCTGGGTAGAACTGTCGGTGGTTTCCCGCCTTTGGAAGCTTGCATGGCATCTTCTTCTATCATGAATGCTAGTCCTCACGGAGGAGGCCTACAGGAAAGTTCCATCTCAGGGGCCCTGGGCCCTGTCTCTGAAGTGATTGGTGTCTTCAGCAATAGGGACTTATCTTCCACCTCTGGCATGCAACCAAAGGCAACAGCAATAGTCTGCAATGTTTTGAGAGTCTCTTGCACAACCCTGACCAACATCTCAGGAAGGGGCTTCTCATACCTGATGTTGTTGTGGGGTTTGTTGCTGTTGTTAGGTGGTCTTTGGATCCTGGAGGGAACGTTGTCAGCCCAGACGAGAAAATTTCATTTAAACTATGTATGAATATTTACATATAGACTTTTATATATTACAGGGTTTTTAGGGAGATAGTTAACAGTTTGATTCCTTATGATTTTTGCAGAAATTCTTACTGTTATTTTACACTTTCCCCTCCCTAATTAGAGCCCTCTTCTCTTCCTTTCTTCTGATTAGACTACCCCACTATTTCCCTCTCTATGTCCCCCACTCTCCTACCCTGGCAGTGGTCCCTTTGTGTTCTCCCAGTTTCTGAAATTACACCAGGAAAAGCACTCACATCTGCAGACCTTGAGCTAGGAGCCTAGGAGAGAGACATGTGATGTTTGTTTTTCTGGGTCTGGGCTACCTCACTCAGGATGATCCTTTGTGGTGGTATTGTATTCCCCAAAATATTGTGCACCCTAATAAACTTATCTGGGGTCAGAGAACAGAAAAGCCACTAGATACTTAAGATAGGCAGTGGTAGCACACGCCTTTAATCCTAGCATTCCAGAGGCAGAAATCCATGTGTTCAAGGATACAGCCAAGCATGGTGACTCACTCCTTTAATCCCAGAAAGCAAGCCTTTAATCCCAGGGAGTGATGGTAGAAGGCAGAAAGATATATAAGCCGTGAGGACCAGGAACTAGAAGCATTTGGCTGGTTAAGCTTTCAGGCTTTCCAGCAGCACAGTTCTGCTGAGATTCATTCTGAATGAGGACACAGAGGTTTCCAGTCTGAGGAAATAGGATCAGCTGAGAAACTGGCAAGGTGAGGAAGCTGTGGCTTGTTCTGCTTCTCTGATTTTCCAGCATTCACCCCAATACCTGCCTCAGGTTTGATTTTATTAATAAGAACTTTTAAGATTCATGCTACAATCCTTTCTAGCTCCATCCGTTTACCTGAAAAGTTCATCTTTCTTTACATTCCATGGTGTATGTATACTACATTTTCCTTATCCGTTCCTCAGCTGAAGGACAGTTAGGTGGTTTCCATTTCCTAGCTATTGTGACTAGAGCAGCAGTGAACATGGCGGAGCAGGAATCTGTGGAGTAGGATGTCCAGTCCAGTGGGTGTATGTCAAGGGGTGGTATAGCTGAGTCATAGGATGGGTTTAGTTCTAACTTTTAGAAAGTTCTCCACACTGGTTCCCACAGTGGTTCCAGCAGTTTGCAGTCCCACCGACACTGAGTGAGGTTTGCCTCCCCTCCCCTCCCCTCCAGCATCTGTTGCTTGTTGCTGTGTTGATCTTTACCATTCTAATTGGTGTTAGATAAAACCTCACAGTTGTTTTGATTTGAATTTCCCCAGTTGCTAGAAATGATGAACATTTTTCTGTGATATTTCTTAATCACTTACTTTCTTTGAGAACTCTCTGTTCAGGTCCCAAGGCCATTTTTCTTGAATGGGTTTTTTTTTTAATTCAAATTTGAATATATATACATATATAATATAATATAATATAATATAATATAATATAATATAATATAATATAATATAATATAATATAATATAATAATATAATATAATATAATATAATATAATATAATATAATATAATATAATATAATAATATAACATAATATAACATAATATAACATAATATAACATAATATAACATAATATAACATAATATAACATAATATAACATAATATAACATAATATATATCCTGGATATTAATTCCCTGTCAGATGAATAGCTGGCAAAGAATCTCTCCCATTCTGTGGGTTTCTCTTTTACCTGGTTGATTGTTTCTTTAGCCGCACAGAAGCTTTTTAGTTTTAGGATGTCCCACCTGTCAATTGTTGGCCTTAATTCTTGGACAAATGAACCTTTATTCAGAATGTCCTTTGTAGGGCACTGCCTTACATTTTCTTCTAGAAATTTTGGTGTTTCAAGTTTCACATTTAGGTCTTTAACCCATTTGAAATTTGTCTTGTGCAGGGTGATAGACACAGACACCCTTCTATATGGGCGTCCAGTTTTCCCAGCACCATGGTGGAAATGCTCTCTTCTCTTCATGTTTTGGCATCTTGTCAAACACTGAGTGGCTGAAGTTGTGTGTGCTCAGTTTTGAGTTTTCAGTTTTGTTCTGTTGGCCAACATGTCTGTTTTGTACCAGTACCATATTAATTTTGTTACTATGGCTCTACAATATATCTTAAGATCTGGAATTGTAATTCCTATAGAATTGTTCATTTTATTCAGGATTATTTTGGCTATCTGGGGTCTTTTGTAGTTCCACATAAATTTTAGGATAGTTTTTTTTTCTATTTCTGTGAAGAATGAAATGAGGATTTTGACTGGAATTGTATTGCATTATAAATATCTTTTGGTAAAATTGTCATTTTTATAATGTTAATTCTACCAATCCATTAGCATAAGATATCTTTCTGTTTTCTAATGTCTTTACCTCTTTCTTTAGAAGTTTCAAATTTTCACTGTAGAGGCCCTTCATTTCTTTGGTTAGGTATATTTCTAGACATTTTATTTTCTTCAATGCCATTGTGAATGGGAGCATGTCCATGGTCTCCCTCTCTGTATGCTTATTGTCAGTGTATAGAAAAGGTATTGATTTGTTCAAGTTAATTCTGTATCTTGCCACATTGCTGAATTTGTTTATCATTTCTAGAAGTTTTCTGGTAGAATTTTTGGGATCTCTAATGTCTAGTATCGTATCATCTGCAAATAGGTCTAGTCTGAC
This sequence comes from Peromyscus maniculatus bairdii, assembly GCF_049852395.1. Lineage (NCBI taxonomy): Eukaryota > Metazoa > Chordata > Mammalia > Rodentia > Cricetidae > Peromyscus > Peromyscus maniculatus. The sequence goes on from NC_134856.1 coordinate 133,707,725, forward strand.
TTCTTCTTTCCCTATTTGTATCCCTTTCATTTCCTTGTCCTGCTTTATTGCTCCAGCTAGTCCTTGGAGTTGAATATTGAATATTGAATTTCAACAATATTGAAAAGAGTGGGGATGGTGGACAGCCCTGTCTCGTTCCTGACTTCAGTGAGATTGTGTCAAGCTTTTCCCCGTTTAGGATGATGATGGTTGTGGGTTTCTCATGTACAGCTTTTATGATGTTGAGGCATGTTCCCTCAAGTCCTGTATTCTCTAGGGCTTTTACCATGAGGATGTGTTGTGTTTTTGTCAAAGGTCTTTCTGTGTCTGTTGAGATGATCATGTGACTTAAGTTTGGGTCTTCTCTCTTTTTCTGTTGGTTAGTTGGGTTAAGGGCTTGCTGATCTTGTAAATCTTCCCAAAGAACCAGCTCTTAGATTCATTGATTTATTTGTATTGTTTTCTTTGTTCTATTTTTATTGATTTCTGTTCTCAGTTTTATTATTTCTTGCCACCAACTGGGTTTGGATTTGCTTTGTTCTTTCTTTTTCAAATGTTTGACTTGTGTTTGTGCTCTTTTTGATTTTTAATGGAGGCACTTAGTGTTGTAAATCTCTCGGCTATGACTGCTTTCAATGTGTCCCAAAGCTTTGGTTGTGTTGTTTCCATTTTTATTTAAAGCCAGGAGGTTTTTTATTATTATTAATTAACTTTTTTCCCAATCCAATAACAATTTCTCCTTTCTCCCCCCCCTCTTCCAGTCCCTTCCCTAGTCCCCCAACTGCCATCACCCACTCCTCCTTTCTCTTCAGAAAATGCAGGCCTCCTATCCAGATCAGCCAAACATGGTCTATCAAGTTGCAGTATGACTAGGCACCTCCTCTCCTACTAAGGCTGGATGAGGCAACCCAGTAAGAGGAAAGAGTCCCAAAAGCAGGTAACAGAGTCAGAGACAGCCCCTGCTCTCACTGCTAGGAGTCCCATAAGAAGATCAAGCTGCACAACTGTAACATGTGTGCAGAGGGCCTGGGTCAGTCCCATGCAAATTCTCTGCTTGGCAGTTCAGTCTCTGTGAGTATCTATGAGCCCAGGTTAGTTGATTCTGTGGGTTTTCTTGAGGTATCCTTGGCTCCTCTGGCTCCTACAATCCTTCCTCACCCCTCTGGCACAGGATTCCCTGATGTTCACCTAATGTTTGGCTGTGGGTCTCTGCATCTGTTTCCATCAGTTTAAAGGCAGGCGTTTTTAAATTTCTTTTGTTGACCCATTCATCATTCAGCAGTGAGTTGTTTAATCTCTGTGAGTTTGTGTACTGACTAGAAACTTGTTTACTGGCATTTTTTATTGTATGTGGTCAGATAGGATGCAATGGGTTATGTCAATCTTTCTGAATTTGTAAGAATCTGTTTTGTGTCCCAGGATGTGGTCTACTTTAGAAAGTTTCCACATGCTGCTGAGTAGAATGTGTGTTCTTTGCTGTTTGGGTGAAATAGTCTGTAGACATCTGTTAAGTCCATTTGACGCATGATGCCAATTAACTCTCATGTTTCTCTGTTTATTTTTTGTCCGGATGACCTGTCTATTAGAGAAAGTGGGGTATTGAAATCATCCACTATTAATGGATTGATGTTCAATTTAACTGATGTTGAATCTAGTAATACATTTTATTTTTTATGAAATTGTATGCAAGAGAGCTTGATGCATACATGTTTAAGATAGCAATGTCTTCTTGGTTAACTGTTCCCTTGATTAGAATGAAGTGTCCCTCTTTATATCATCTGACTAGTTTCAGTTTGAAGTCTATTTTGTCAGATATTAGGATGGTGATGCTTGCTTGCTTCCTGGTGCCATTTGATTGGAGTACTTTTATCCATCCTTTTACTCTAAGGTAGTGTCTGTCTTTCAAGCCAAGATGTGTTTCTTGTAGACAACAGACAGATAGATTTTGTTTTTTTGATTCTTCAGCCTGTGTCATTTGATTGGAGATTGAGAATGAGGCTTGGCTGACATAAATGATGTATCTCCTGGTACATGCCTGGAGTGTGGGGGTAGATCTCACTGGCTAGAAAGGTTGGTAGTAGCATGGGAGCAGCCTGTGAGTTGGGAGTTAGGTAGGGAGGGTCCTGATATAAGCCTGGAGATTGGTTGTGGTATAGGCAGGAGAGGGCAGACTAGGCCAAGATAGTGGACTTGGAACCTGGGCCATATCTGGAAGCTTGGGAAGGTTGTATGGACAGGGAGGGTCAGGGAGACTCAATGGGCCAGACCATGGGGAAGGATGTCCTTAGCTCTTTTTAAACAAATTTAATTTTATTTGTTATTGTGGCTGTCGTGTGTGTGTGAGTGCAGGCATGCTTATGCAGTGGGGCACAGGTGGAGTTTGGAAGACAACTTTCAGGAGTTGGTTCTCTCTCTCCACTTGGGGTTCTGGGGATGTCAAACTCAGGATATTAGGCTTATTCAGAAGGCCCTTCTATCCCCATAGCGATCTCATAAGCACCACTAGCTCTTCTGAGAACCTTATAGGCCTGGTCATTCTTTAGTGGAGGAACACATTACCTCATTTTTTAAAATCCCCTTCATTTATGTCTATGACAGTGTCGTCAACTTGGCAGGATCTAGAATCACCTAGGATGTGGGCCTCTGGGCATGCCTTGAGGGGTTAATTGAGGTGGGAAGACCTACCCACTGTGGGTGGCACTATTCCCTGGGCTGAAAATTCAGGACTGGATAAGAAGGAGAAGGTGAGCTGAGCATCAGCATTCCTCATTCTCTGCTTCCTGACTGTGGGTGTCATGTGACCAGCTCCCGCTGCTGTGATGTCACTGTGATGGCAAACTGTACCTCTGTGAGCCCAAATAACACCTTTCTCCCTAACTCTGCTTCTGTCAAGGCATTTTATCACAGCAACAGAAAAATAATTAAGACACCATCTGGAATTATCATTCTTAAATCCTGAAGCTACAAGAAATGATGCAAATAATCAATTGAGTATTTACATGCTCGTCACCCATATCCACCCATTGTCTTCCCATGGAGTACTCAGCTGTAAGTGGGACATTTGTATCACACCCCTTCCCCACAAGGCTAAGAAAACTTTGTAGAAGAGGGGATGGAAAGACTCTAAGGGTCAGAGGTTGGGAAGACTAAACAAAAACAGTTCTCCTGGACATGACAGGGAACTGCACTCATGGACTCACAGCAGCTTGGCTGCCTGAACAAGACCTGCACAAGATCAAGCCAGTTAGCACCATTCCAGCATGGATACTTGAAGGTCACACAAGCCCCCACCCCCATCTGAGGAGCTGTGGATAGTGGCTGTTGGAGGAGGGAGAGACAATTTTCTTCAGGGGTCTGGTCTCCAGCAGGCTGACCATGCTCTGGTGGAGGGCCCTACATGGTCAGCATTCACTGGACTTGGTAACTTATAAGGGGGATGCTGGGGGATGGTCTGTATGGCAAATGTGTTGCTCTGATTAGTCAATAAATAAAACACTGATTGGCCAGTGGCCAGGCAGGAAGTATAGGCAGGACTAACAGAGAGGAGAAAAGAAAGAACAGGAAGGCAGAAGGAGTCACTGCCAGCTGCCACCATGACAAGCAGCATGTGAAGATGCTGGTAAGCCATGAGCCATATGGCAAGGTATAGATTTATGGAAATGGATTAATTTAAGATATAAGAACAGTTAGCAAGAAGCCTGCCATGGCCATACAGTTTGTATGCAATATAAGTCTCTGTGTTTACTTGGTTGTGTCTGAGCGGCTGTGGGACTGGCAGGTGAGAGAGATTTGTCCTGACTGTGGGCCAGGCAGGAAAACTCCAGCTACAGGGGGAAAAGGATGAAATTGAAAGAGAAACTTGGGGAGGAGAATCTGGGTGGAACTGGAGTGGGTGATAGTGGCTGGATCAAAATACATTGCGTATTTCAGCAGTTCTCAACCTTCCCAATGCTGTGGCCCTTTAATACAGTTCTTCATGCTGTGGTGACTCCCAATCATAAAATTATTTTGTTGTTACCTCATAACTGTAATTTTGATACTGTTATGAATCATAATGTAAATATCTAATATGCAGGATATCTGATATGTGATCCCCAAAGGGTTCATGACCCACAGGTTGAGAACCATTGGTATATTTGTATGAAATTATCAAATAATAAATAAGAATATTATATTAAAAGGAAAACACTTATTTCCAATCGTCCTGAACATGCATATGCATAACATATATGTGGCAAAAGTGTCTTCCATAGCAGTCGTCTTCCATTAAACTCACTCACTTTGGAGAATCTAACAATGCTTAAGTCGATGAATCTCAAAGACCACCAGCTATGTCCAAATGCCCTTGTGTGACAGCTGACAGCCAAAGGCAGGACTGTGAGCAGAAACAGAAGGTGCATAATTAATCCGTAACTTATTGTACAAAGTAGTGGTACTCTTCCAGGCGGAGGAGTAATGTATGTAGGACAACACAGCAAAACGCCACTAAAAAAGGATACAGCCCAAGAAGTCACTCAAGTGGGCAGGTGGAAGCCTTCCCTTCTCCGTGACATCTTCTTAGCAAGGAGCAGGCAATGTACATTCCAGGACAGCAACAGGAGGTAGTCAGTATATCTGGAGCACTTAGGTTCTGAGGGTTTCACTGTCCAGCAACTCCTTTAGCTGTGGTTGTGAGCCATTTTCCAGCTGAGCAAATAGAGGCCCAGCTGCAATGTAATCTGCTGTCATAGGGAAGACCATCACCACCGCCGTGACCATAGTTGTCACCAAGATCATCATCACCCCCTTAACCATCACCACCAACACCATCACCACTGTAATCATTGTCAGCGCTGTAATCATCATCACCATACTCATTATTATCCCTGTAACCATCATCACTGTAACCATTATCACCACTGTAATCATTGTCACTACTATAGTTATCACCACTGTAACCATTACCACCATTACCACCACCACCACCACCACCACCACCATCACTATAGTCATCACTCCGTAACCATCATCACCACTAACTATAGTCTTCACCACTGTAACCATCACCACCATCACCATAACCACCACCACCATCACCACTGTAACCATCATCATAACTATAGTCATCACCACTGTAACCATCACCATCATCACCATGGTAATCATCATCGTCACTGTAACCATCGTCTTCACTGTAACCATCATCATAACTATAGTAATCACCACTGTAACCATCACCACCATCACCATCATCACCATGGTAATCATCATTGTCACTGTAACCATCATCACCTGTGGTAGTATTCTAATTGTACTGAAATGTGATTTTATTTGTATGTTAATAAATAAAGTTGCCCGGGGGTCAGAGCTATTAGAGCCATAGCAAGAGTATGGCGGTGGTGGCACACACCTTTAATCCCAACACTTGGTAGAAGAGCTAGGTAGATTTCTGTGTGTCCAGGGATACAGCCATCATTGGAGACATATGCCTTTAAGACTTGGGGGACTGTACATACAGACAGTGACGAGGCAGTCACGTGTTTGGGTTTACAACCAATGAGAAGGCAGAACAAAAAGACTATGAAAAGACATACACACAGGAAGTAGCCCTCTTTCGGAGAGCTAGGACCACCACAGGAGGAAGGGTGAGATTTTAGCTCTGAGCTCTGACCTCTTGGCTTTCTCTTTTACATTGGTTCTGTGTTTCTTATTTAATAAGACGGTTGGTTACATCAACAATCACCACTATAGTCATCACCACCATGACCATCACTCTCATTATAGTGCTCACCACCGCCAACCACATTGTCATCTAGCTTTGTCTTTCACACTTAGTGGCCACACCCAGAGCTAAAGGGCTCACACCTTTCGCCATGCTCCTGTGCCCAGAGGCAAGCATTCAGCTGCAATGTTTATAAAATCAGCCTCTGTTTTGCAAAGTTAGACTCATCCTGTGTATGTCTTTCTGCAGATTGCCATGTACACAGCCTGCAGTCTTTTGCCAGTCAGAAGTGTTGCAATAGGCACCCTCGAAGTCGAGTGCTTTTATTTTTAGAGCCTAGATTCCGAGAAGAGAGATCACTAGGCCAAAGGGCACACATATTTTGACTCATTAGTGGTGACTGCCAGATTGCTTTCCAAAGCACTGTAGTTCTTCCTATTTCCAACACAGCAACACAGGCAGTGGCCCTTTCTCCCAAACACTCACTGTCACTAGGGTGTCAATTTTTTTCTCGTTTTAAAACAGAAATTTTAGATGAATTTCTTCTGGGTAATAAGGTAAGCATATTTTCATGTTTATTGATCATTAGTATTCATTTCTTCAAAACCATCTGATCAGTCAGCATAGAGATTTTAACGAAATTTCAAACATTTGTATGTGTTACTGGTGTCAGTTCTATATTTGTTAGATCTATTTCCTTTTGATCACCTGTCTTTAGACCTTATATACATATATTTAATTTTTTATGTGTATAACTGTTTTGCCTGTATGTATCCTTGTACACCATTTGCTTGCTTGGCACCAAGCAGAAGCCAGAAGAGGGTGTTAGATCCCCTAGAACTGGAGTAGCAGATGGTTGTGAGCTACCATGTGGTTGCTGAGAATTGAACCTGGGTCCTCTGGAAAAGCAGCCAGTGCTCTTAACTGCTGAGCCATCTTTTTAGTCCCTCCATCTTTTCCTTTCATTGCAGAGTTATTTTACAAAACAAGTAAATAAAATAAAACACATACATAAAAATAAGGGGAAAGCACATATAATTCCATTAGCACAAAAGATAACTGACTTTATTCTGAATGACTGTTTAATATGCTCTTATGGAAACAGTATTATAAGACACATGCTACCATGAGACCTTATTTGTTGCACAAAAATACACACTTTTGAACCTCAATTCATCTAAACAAACATATTTACACTATAATTTTTGTGGCTGTGATTGTATATAATATCAAAATGAAACTGCACCTTAATATTAAATATGCAAGTCATTTCTTTTCCTCTTCAAGGGACGGTCTTATTACATAGCCCAGGCTGGCAGCTCACAACTGCCTGTAACTCCAGGCTTCTGGCTTCCTCTGGCACCAGGCAAAAAACCCATATGCATAAATAAAAAGAAAAAGGAAATTAAAATCAAGAAGAAAATGTCTTGCCTCACAGACATGCCCACAGGCCAATCTGATTGTGGTAACTACTCCGCTGAGGAACCCTCTTCCGTGTATGTCAAATTGACCCCTGAGGCTAACTGTGACACATCCATACTGAATGAAGTGAGGACGTGACCGCTCCAAGATATGTTTGAAGAGAAGGTTCTTATTCTAGATGTGAGGGAGAGTTCAGCCCGAGGCATCTGGAAGAGTCCAGAGCAGGGAGAGAAAGCGGTAGACTAAACATGGCCAGCGGACTGAACTGTGTCATGAAAGGAAGTGAGTGTATGTGTGGGGGGTGGTAAGAGAGGAAGAGAGAGTGAAGAGAAGGAGGGCCAAGAAAGGGGACCAGGAGCCAAGAGAACCAGAGAGAGCCAGGAGCCAAGAGAACCAGAGAGAGCCAGGAGCCAAGAGAGGGCGTGACAGGTTATATAGGAGTCAGAAGCTGGTGGGAAGGGAGCCCAGGAGCTGGAGAAGTTTAGGGGACAGGAAGAGTGAGAAGAGCTGAGAGGAGCCCGGATGCCAGCATGGACTGTAACAGGTGCTTGAGATGCTGAGAGATCCTGGAGATCAGCATGTGCTTTGGTATGCTAATAGACACCACAGTTAGCCATTTGCCCCCAGTTTCTTTCAGACCTGACAGGTACAACACCTTTTTTTCTCAGAGATACAAAGATCTTGGAGGAGCCTCTCAGGGATATTGCTAAGTGAATAGATCCAGGGTGAAAAGACAGCCTGACAAGTAGATGGCACTCTGGAGAAGACAGGACCACGGGACAGTAAAACTATCACAGAGATTGCTGGGAGTTGAGGGGCAGCAGGAAGCTTCAATGGGAAAAGGACCTGGGATGTTCCGGGCAGTAAAACTCCTCTGGGTTCTTTTTGATGTTGACACATTGCTTCATGCGTGTGTCAGAATCCAGACTGATGCCTCTAGAAGCCGCAGAACGAGGCTTCCATATGTTTCCGGGATAGTAACAGCTGGAACACAACAGTGTAAGATGTTCACATTAGAAGATGAGGGTTAAGAGTGGTTGTCGATTTATGGAACTGTTTGTTTTTCTGCTCAGATGGTGAATGCTCTTGTTGATGCAAAACACTGGTCCTGTGTACAGGGCAAGCTGACAGTACCCCGCAGTCAGCACCCACAGGATGGAGCTTAGTACAGACAGGGAACCCAGTGATCAGCACTCAGGCTGCCTTATGCACGGTGGGGTTCTCTGAAATATCTCATGCAGTCTTGAATGGGTGAAGCCCTGGTCACCCTCATAGCGGCGATTACTTATTAACATACCTTCAGAGACTTCCGGCCCACTTTCCTACTTCCTGTCTTTGCTTCTTAAGGTCAACTTCCTAATTTGTGATGTGTGACTTTTCCTGGGGCAGCACAAACAAGTGTCTTCTCATCCTAGGTAAGGTGCTGATGACAGACCAAGACAATTCAGCCACAGTCAACTGGTGACCCAGGGAGTTTATTGGGCTGACTGAAGTGTGAGTTACCGGTCAGCTGTACCGCCCCGGAGCCCAGCTCACATAGGCGAGGACTTTCTTCTTGACCAGCGAGCAGGCAGCTCTGCTCGTGGGAGTGGAGGTCACTTCTCCTCAGCAATTGTTAGCATTTAGACAACCTTGGGGAGGGGCCTTATGAACCTTGTAAGTTCCAGGACCTTCCTGGGACTTAACGAGCCTCTCTACCAAGAGGATGCTTTCAGTTCTGCAGAAGGAGCTGAAAGGTTGGCTTTAGGGACCAACTACAGGGACACAGAGGTCTTTGCACTCACAGACATGTACTAGGGATCCTGGAATGTTAGGCACACGGGGTTGTTTCTTCAAGGGAAGGAATGAGAAACCTGTTATCCACCCACAAGACTAGAGAGGATGTGCTTTCTAGCCTGGTGACTTTTGTGCTGTCTGTGTGGCCAGAGACTTTCCTGGCACTAGACCTTTCTTCAGACCCTAATTGTAATTTTTTTCTCTCAGTTAATCTATAAAACCCATCTTTATGGGCTTTACAAAGAGTTGCAATGTAGTCACATCTGATCCATATTTAGTTTTCTTTGTTCCTCAAGATTTACGTAAGCTTTGTTGTGTGCAAGGGTCTGATTTAATCATCACCAGAATAATTTTCACCAAATTGTACTGTGTGTCAATAGGCCTAAAATAAACTACTCGGAGCCAGACTCCTAAGATTTGAAGCAACATTGGCTACCGAGTGGTGTTGAGCTGAGCCGCCTTCTTGCCTCCCCATGCTCGTCTCTGAGGCCTGAGAAGGTCACATTCAAACCAGGACAGGATCAGAGTCAGGAAAAATGCTGGAACTCCATAAAACCTCAAGGTGCCCTGGATGCATGAGATTTCCACGGGCTGAACCTTAGAGATAATCATTCATTTTACTTTTCATTTTTATAGTTTTCAAGTTTGCATAACCAGCATGGTTGTGGTTTTATTCTCTATACTTTTTCCTCACAATTGTGTGTTTTGATACACAACAGGTTGAAAACAGGCTTATGGGCTGGCCTGAAATATTGCACTTTTAACTGTTTCTATAGGAAAGTGAATTCCAAAAGGAAAAGAACAAACCTGGAATGTTCTGGAGCATGCAAATTGAGTGTTGCCTTTGTGTTGAAACAGTTCTTAGGGCTGTAGAAAATGAGTTGTCCCCGCACTGTGGGTGATCAGGCCCACCAGTTTTAAGGTTTTTAGGGTTTTGTTGCTTCATTCTGTTGAAAATGTATGCTGCTTGCTTGATGTGAGGCGCACTTAGACGCTCCCTGTCAGTCTCTCTGCACCTACTAGCAGCCGGCATCGTTCCATCCTGCTTGGATAATTCAGTCCCATTGCCTCCCATGGAAATAGCTGCTCCTGGCAAAAGAAATGATCATTTACTCAAAACGTTTGCACAGTTCTGCTCAGTTAGAGAGCAAAAGCGGGCTGATCATTTTTGCATGACGACAAGTCAAATCAAGAAAATCTCTAAACCATGAAATGAAATTTAATTAAATATTGCAAAGACAAACACTTTACCAGGGATAGATATTCTGAAAGAATGGCTGGAGGATACACAAACCACTGTTTTACTGTTAGAAAGTATTTGCGGAAACTTTATAAATGTAAATGTTTCCCCAAACGACACATGTTTGTCGTTGCTCGGCCTTCACATCTGGCGAGTTAGTGGGTCTGAGGTGCTGTAAATGGGTCCTCCTGGATGATGTGGCTGAATGTCCTCCCAAATGGTCGGACTCATGCAGGCTGCCAGGGTGGGTGGGAGTATCTTACTGCAATCAAGCCATTTGCTCCTGTCTTGTGCACAGCGGGCCCGTCTCCTATATATTTCATATACATCATCAGAGAGACAATGTCCTCTGAAAAATACCTCACTAACCCTGACACTCCAAAAAGACAAACACTGTCCCCTCTGCCAAGGCTCTCCTGTCAGCATTTCCTCCTCTCTTCTCAGCTCCAATGCAGGGGAAGGCTCCCCAGCTCCAGGAGACCTCAAAGAGCATCCTGGGGGCTCTAACCCCAGCGGTGAGGAGGTGTTCAGGGATGCCAGTGTCCCTTGACATCAGGGACACTGGAGAAGGACTAGTCAGGTGGGCGAAGCTGAAATGGGAAGCTTTTATTGTCATCTCGGGAGGCTAGCTGTTCAGGAAATACCTAACAAGGAAGGCAAAGAATTTCAGATCCGGATCCTAGAGGGTCTTACTCACATTCTGGGACTCCTTGATATTTTCTTTTAAACACTGTTATCATTCAGATACAAGCATATATATGCAGTACATAATCTCCTCATTTTGTGTGCCACTCAAATGCTTTTAAACCTGTCGTCAGGGCTGTGTAGCCAGCACCAAACTCAAATCCTATAAAGACATTTTCATCTTTTTCTTCAAGAAAAACCTCACAGCCATTAACTGTCAGTCTTCATAAACCTCCTATTCAGCTCCTTCCCTAAGCAGCCTCTAAAATACTTCCTGTCTGTATAAATAGGTCTGCCTTGGGAATCTTATAGACATATAAGATGCAGGCTATGGCTGCTTAGGAGAGAAGCTGGCACGGTGGCTCAATAGTTAAGACCCTTGCTGCTTTTCCAGAGGACCTGAGTTCAGATCCACCACCTAAGCCAGGCAGCTCTCAACCACCTCTAACTCCAGCTCCAAGGTGTCTGATGCCGCCTTCTAGCTTTCTGGGGAACACACGAGAGAGAGAGAAAGCGAGAGGGGGAGGGGTATTTAAGGTTCACTGTGCTTTAGCATGCTTTTGATACAGAGAAGAAAACATTAACACATTTTTGACACCACAGAACTGTTCTAAATAGAAACCTGCTACTTCAGCTTCTGTAAAATTTGCTTAGCTTCAGAGACCATCTCCTTTGGGGCGGGATGATAAGATCACCCTGGGACGGCCATGCAGACAAGATTATGACAGTGCCTGCCCTGCACAGGCTATGGAACCTCCTTGTGCAGGCTCTAGAAGTTTCAGTAGCATTCACAAGAGCTGAATGTCTCGTTGAGAAAGGGTGAGCCCCTTAACCTTTGGGCTCATTCCTCATAACTGAGAACACCTGATTCATAAGGTTACCACATTTTGTTACCCACTTGCCAGTTGATGAACAGGACAGTGCTTTTCTACTTTTAATTCTTAAAGTATTGCTATAACCATCCTGGCACACTTTTGTACAGATAAATCTTGAGTTCTCTTGGAGCACGCAGAATCTTAAACTGCACAGCACAGCAACTCAAACTCTAGGCTTTTACCCATCCCAGCTTCATTTCTGTGCCTGTGATAAAATGCCCTGACCAAAAGCAACTTTAGGAAAGAAAGGGTTTATTTGGCTTAAAAGTCCAGATTACACTCCATCATTACAGGGAAGTCAAGGCATCATATCTACAGTCAAAAGCAGAGAGAGAATAAACACATGCATCCTTTCTTGCTCGTTCTCAGCTAACTTTCTCTTATATTGCTCAGGGACCCTACCTAGGGAATGGTGCCACCCACAGTGTAGGCTAGGTCTTCCTTCCTTAATCAATAATCAAGTCAGTCCCTCAAAGACCAATCTGATCTAGATAATTCCTCATTCAGACTCTGATCTTAGGTTGTGTGATGCTGACAGCACCAACTAGCACACTACCCAAGAGAATTTTTTTCAGGTTTTTTTTTTTTTAAGACAAGGTTTCTCTGTGTAGCCCTGGCTGCCCTGGGACTTCACTCTGTAGACTAGGCTGGCCTTGAACTCAGAAACCCACCTGTCCTTGGCTCCTGAGTGTTGGGATTAGGCCACTGCCAACAATACCCATGAGAATTAAAACCACACCTATATTGTTTTACCTTCCTCAACTTTGCCAGTACTGATGTTGTTTCTGTCTCCGTCTCTGTCTGTGTATGTGTGTACATGCATTCTGAGGTCAGAAGTAGACACTGAGTATCTTCCTCAACTGCTCCCTCTTATTTTTTGAGACAGGGTTTCTCATGAACCTGGAACATACGGACTCAGCTAAATTGACTGGTCAGTGAGCCCCAGAGATCATCCTGCCTCTACCCCCATAGAGTTAGGATTACAGACACAAATGTTTTCTGTGGATCCTGGGGATTGAAGTGAGGTTTTCAGGCTTGCACAGCTAGCTCATTGCTGACTGGCCCATCTCTTTGGCCCCTTGTCTGTCTTTTTATTATGGCCACACTCCATCCTAGTAGGTGGGGAGTAGTATTTCAGTGTGCTTTGATTGGCGTTTCTTTAAGGAGCAGTGGTGCTGAATGTTTGTTCATGTGCTTATTGGACATTTATTTTCTTTGGAGAAGTGTCTGCTTGAGCCACTTGCCTTTTTAAGATTGTGTTATCTTATTGAGTTGTAGAAGTTCTTTACATATTGTAGATTAATGTTTTTCCTTTTTTCTTTTTATTAAAATAGAAAAGGGGAAATATGGTGATATTTTATTTGTACTGAAATGTGATTTTATTTGTATGTTAATAAAGTTGCCTGGGGGTCAGAGCTAATAGCAAGCCATCACAGAAGCTGGGTGGTGGTGGTGCATGCCTTTAATCCCAGCTCTTGGGAGGCAGAGCTAGGCGGATCTCTGTGTGTTCAAGAATACAGCCAGCATGGAGACACACACCTTTAATCTCAATACCAACCATAGAAGACCTGGAGGTCTGTACAGACAGGCAGTGACGAGGCGGTCATGTGGTTGGATTTACAACCAATGAGAAGGCAGAACAGAAAGTCTATATAAAGACAAACACACAGGAAGTAGGTCTCTTGGCTGAAGAGGATCGCTGCAGAGTGAAGGGTAAGGCTCTTAGCTCTGACCTCTTGGGCTTTCATCTTTGCATTGGTTCTGTGTTTCTTATTGAATAAGACGGTTACTTCTACATTTCCTTATCATATACATCGTTTGAAACATCTTCAAACACTCTGTGGGTTTTATTTTTGCTTTCTTAATAGTATTGTTTACAGCCCCAAAGTCTTTGATTTTCATGCAGACTGGTTTATCTGTTTTGCTGTTGTTTGTGCTTTTGGCTTGGCATACAAAGAATTGTCTTTGCAGTCTAGTGTGATGAAGACTTACTGCAGTGCTCACTTCCAGAATGTTTGTAGTTTCAGCTCTTGTGTCTGTGATCCACTTCAAGGAACATTGGTGTGGCATGGTGTGGCCTCCACTTCATTCTGTTGCAAGTGTCTGTCTAGCTGTTCGAGCATTGTTTGTTGAAAAGGAAAAAGGGGGCCTGTGGAGAGATAGCTCAAATGGTAAAGCTCATGCATGCCCTGAAAGCACGAGGACCTGAGTTCTATCCCCAGAATGTGTGTAAAAAGCAGAGTGTGGTGGTGTGTGCATTTAATACCAGTGCTGAAGAGGTAGACGGCTAGAGTTCTAGGATTCATTGGCCATCCAGTCTAGCTTAATCTGTGAGCCCCAGCCCCAGGGCATAGGGAAGGACCAAAACAGGGGGGCAGCTGCATAGGATGACACTTACAGTTGACCCCTTGACCTCTGGTCTTTCAACAACATACTCATGCAAGCCTGTGTAAACACATGAACATGTGATGTGCACATGCACAGATAAATGAACAGATGTTGCTCATTAAACCCCGTTGGCTCTCCATTGTAACATTGTTGACTATACATGTAAGAGCTTGTTATGGACTCTGTATTCTACTCCATTGGTCTGTGTGTTCACCTTGTGCCAGCCAAAGTCTTGACTGTTGCATATTTGCAGTATTTTTCAGTCAACAGGTGTGAATCCTCCAGTTTTGCTCTGTTAAAGACTCCTCAGTCCCTTCCATTTCTATGTATGTTTTATTTTTATTTTAAAATTACTTGTTAATTAATTGGTGTATGTGTGTGGGTGCCCACACAATGGCATCGGTGTGGAGGTCAGAAGACAAATTGTGTGAGTCAATTTTTTTCTAACATGTGGTCCCAGAAATCAAACTCAGGTCACCATGCTTGGTGGCCAGCACCTTTACCCACTGAGACATGTCATTGGCCCTCTATATATATTTTGAAACCAGCTTGCTACATTTTTTGAGGGGGAAAATCTACCTGCGACTTTGACAAAATGTGTGTTGAATCTTTTAACTGTGGCTATTATCAAGCATATTTTAGTAATAATAAGTCTAGGATGATGGAATTCTATGTTGTCTTTTCCCTTAATTTCCTTTAATAATATTTGAGGTTACCATTGCATAAGCATTGTGCTTCTTTTATTAATGTATACTCAACTATTTCATACATTTTGATGCTACTGAAAACATAATTGTATTCTTGGTTTTATTTTTAGAACATGTAGCATAAAGTAGAGCTGTGATTGATTTTTCATATATTGATCATTTGTGTTTCAATATTGATTATCTGATTTCTTTTTATTTATTTTATTTATTTATTAGTATTATTATTGATTTTTCCAAACGGGGTTCTGTAGCAGGAATCTTAAAAGTTCTTGCCAATTCCTCAGCTGGTCCTGTTTCCTCAGACTAGAAGCTTCTGAGTCCTCATCCAGAATGGGTCTCAGCTGAATTACTGCTCAAAAGCCTGAAGCTTAACCAGCCAAATTCTTAACCAGCCAAAAACTTCTAGTTTCTGGTCCTCACGCCTTATATATCTTTTTGCTTTCTACCACCACTCCCTGGGATTAAAGGCTGGCTTTCTGGGATTAATGGTGTGTGTCACCATGCTTGGCTATTTCCAATGTGGCCTTGAACTCACAGAGATCCAGAGGGATTTCTATCTCTGGAATGCTAGGATTAAAGGTGTGTGCTATCACTGACTAACTAGTGGCTTGTCTGTTCTCTGACCCCAGGTAAGTTTATTAAGGTACACAATATTTTGGGGAACACAATACCACCACAGGGTTCCTCTGTGTAGCCTTGGCTGTCTTTGAACTTGCTCTATAGACTAGGCTGGCCTCAAACTCCCAGATTCTCCTGCTTCTGCCTTCTGAGTGTGAGTGCTGGGATTAAAGGCATGTGCCACTACCGCACGGCTCTTTTACTTATTTTAGTAGGTTATAATTTTTATATAGTGGATTATACCATCTGTGAATAAGGATAATTTACTTCTTCCTCTCCGGTCTGGGTACCTCCTTTCTGAGAACGCTCTCTTTCTGACTTCCCGTTTCTCTGCCTCCCTGCTTTCTTTCCTCTCCTCTTCCTTCCCTCTTCCTTATATTTGTTCCTCATTCCTTCAAGTGCCTCTATCTGTGTGAACCAGTGGCAAGGGTGGACATCCTTCTCCCCTCTGAAGCTCCATCACTTCCAAGCACACAGGCAGCTGTGGCTTCTGTAGATCCCAGTTGAGGGCAGGGGTCCCAACTCTCGGTTTGTTGAGCAGCTTGCTGAGCTGAGAACACTTAATTCTTGTCTCTAGTCCTCTGTCTTGTTCGTATGTGACGTGAGCCTTCCTAAGAACGTCATGCTCCTGTTTGCTCCTGCGTCTCGTGAGTTGTAGAAAATCTTTCATAACAATATTTATTGTGGGGGAGGGGCGAAGGTGTAAGGGGCGGGGCGAGAGTGTAAGGGGGCGGGGCGAAGGTGTAAGAGGGGCAAAGAGTGTAAGGGGCAGGACGAGGGTGTAAGGCAATGGAGGAAGAGATTTAAAAATGCTGAACTGTATTTTACGAGTGTGTTTTTGGGGAGAGGAGGATGAAGAAACAGGAGAACATGATGGCGATTCCCCCACTAATGACGAAGGACATCCCCAATGTAATAAGGAACCGACGGACATCCCCACTGTAATAAGGAACCAGAGGAGCCTTCAAATGAACACATGGAGCTCACTTGAATGACAAAGGCCCCCTGAAGTCATCTGTCAGCAAACAAGGTCATCACTGAAAACAAACTTCCAGTCCAGCTCCAAGGAGGTCTGTAGTCATAGCATTGGAGAGCTTGAGGCAGGAGGATGGCAAGTCAGGGTCAGCCTAGGCTACCTAGCAAAACCAAAGAATCACAAAATTACAATCAATATTTTATCAGTAATGGTAATAGTTACTCAGAACACATTAGTTCTTAATTAAAGTACTATGGTTTACTGTTATGTCTTACACCATTTCTGTCCATCCTGTTTCTGTAGTGGGATTACTGTATTGCTATGGTACCATGTATCTCTTCTCTGCTCAAAGTTGTGTGATGTCTGGTTTTTGATATGACTATGCTGTGCCATGAGTATTTATACTATGAAAATTGACAGATTTAAAATAATGTAATACTTGCCTCTAGGCAATCAGCAGTTGAGTGTTCAATGGCCATTCTCACATCGTCACACTTTGCCTAAGAAAGCCAAGGAAAAGGCAGGTGAGTGGCCAGGGAAGCCAGGTGATTATCCTGGGCAGGGCTGCCAGAGATATGGAACTCTATCTGGCTGTTTTATTTCAGGAGGGATTAAGAGCAACATCAGTTCAATTCTGAAAGAGTTTACAGATAGCAGCAGAGTGTCAACACATCCAGCACAGATGCTGAGAATTACCTCTGCGGAGGCTGCTGCTGTGAAAACGGGATTGGATGTTGACAGGAGAGCCCTCCCTCTCAGAGAATTGATTCTCCTGTGAAGAAATGCTCAACTCGAGGCTGGTGGCAACAGTGATTGGTTTCTTTAGAATGATGAATCCAGAAGGTAAGTAGTCCTTCCTGTTTATAAGCAAGGTGGCCGGAGTTGTGCTATGTGGGGAGCCCCTCCTGAGCCTTGAAATGGGCGTCATCGATGTTTGATGTAACTCTCCTTTAAAAATTACTCACAAAGGCTGGAGAGATGGCTCAGTCAGTGAAATGCTTGCTTTGCAAGCATGAGAATTTGCGTTTGAGCCCCCAGAGTCCGCATGCAATGCTGGTGTGGTGGCACACACTTGCAATTCCAGGGCTGGGGTGGAGACGGAGGTGGGTAGTTTCCTGACAGCAGTCTAGCCTACTAGAGGAGCTCCAGGTCAATGAAAGATGTCTCAAAATAGGGTAGATGGCACTCCTGGGGAATGATGCTTTAGGTTGTCCTCTGGCCTTCATGTGCCCCTACACACAGGTGTGCATCTCCGTACATATGAACACACACACACACACACACACACACACACACACACACACACACACACACACACTAAAAACAAGTACTCAGAGAGTCTAAGTATATCAATCTGGAATAACCTTTTTCAGGGCCTGTGGAGATCAGAGGAGGGTGTCAGCTCTCCCAGAGCTGGAGTTAGAGGCAGTCATGAGTTTCCCAATATTGGTGCTGGGGACTGAACTCTGGTCCTCTACAAGAGCAGTACACAGTCTTAATGGCTCAGCCACCTCTCCAGCTCCAGCCAATTTCATCTAGTCGTTGGGTTGGCTTGCATACATCATTTATAACAGACTCATGATTCTTTTGATAACTGAGACCTGGTAGTAATGTACTTTGTACACTGTGATTTTGGAATTAGTGCCTTCTCTGTTTCCAAATCACTTAATCTAGTAGGGCTTATTTTGTTGATCTTCCCAACATTTCTTGTTGCATTGTTTTTGGTTCGTTTGTTTTAGTCAGTTGTTTGTTTTCTTGTCATCGATTTTTGCTCCAATCTTCATTATTTCCTTCCATTTACTGTTGATTTGATTCTTTCTCTTTTTTCCCAGCTTTGTTTGTTGGTTCACTCACTTTGGTTTTGATTCAGGATTTCCCCATGTGGCCACACTCCCTCGGAACTCACCTTTCTCCTGCCTCAGTCTCCCAGGTGCTAGAATTATAAGAATGAACCATCATGCCTGGATTTTCCTTCCTTCTTGATAAGGAAGTTAAGTAATTCCTTCCTTCCTTCCTTTCTTCCTTCCTTCCTTTCTTCCTTCCTTCCTTCCTTCCTTCCTTCCTTCCTTCCTTCCTTCCTTCTTTCCTGCCTTCCTTCCTTCCTTCCTTCCTTTTTTTCTATTTAAATAACTTCCTCCTTGGGGCTGGAGAAATGGCTCAGCAGTTAAGAGCGCTTGGAGGACTTGAGTTTGCTTAGCACTGTCCACATCATGCAGCTCACAGCCACCTGTGCTGGCTTCAGGGGATCTGACACCCTCTTATGGCCTCTGTGGGTACCACACACTCCCGTGTGTACAACGACCTTTGATTGTAGTTGACTATGATACCAGAAAGCGTAGGAAATGAAGCTGTGTTTAGGAGGGGGCGCCTGTGTGTCGGTGAGGTCGGCTTGCTTGACAGTGGTGTTTCTCTATGGTCCTCCAGATTTCTTGAATATTTGATCTGTAATTTATTGAGACTGTTATCAACAAAAAATTCAACTGCAATTGTTGGAGTATTTCACTATCCTCTATATCAGTCTTATTTATTTGAAGGACTCCCTTTGAAGTTTTAAAAATTACATTTATTTACTGAGTATGTGAGAGGACATGTAAGCCATGGCATACACGTGGAGGTCAGAGGGCAGGTTTTGGGAGTCTGTTCTCTCTTTCCTCTGCATGGGTCACAGGGACTGAACTCAGGTCATCCTCTTTGCCAGGAAGTGCCTTGCCTGGCTGAGCCTTCTCAAGGGCCTCAGTTCTTACTGTTTGTAATTTGAGAGCCTATTTCTAGGTACATGTGTTGTAATTGCTACAGTTTTTTAAATATATTTTTAGCCTTTCCTCATTATCACGTGCCCCCCTCTTGTGATATTTCTCACTGCGAAGTCTATTTTGCACAATACTAACTAACTGGTAGTATTCACGTTCTCCTTTCTGTGTGGTGACGCCAGGCATCCTTCATCGCCGGCTCCCCTCTCTCTGACTCCTAACACATCTGTGAGCAGTGACCCACAGTCAGACCTTGCTGTCTTGGCCCACCCTCCTCACGTGCTCTAGGGCGTAAACTGGAGAGAAAGAGGTGATGCTCAGCCAGGTGTTTCTCACGGGATGCTTCCTGGAGCTGCACATTTTCTGTGTGTCTCCCCCACCCCACCCCGCACCTCATCTGGATCCTCCACCTCCAGCGTCCGCCTCACTTGGTTTCCAGAAACATCATTCCTGCCTCATCCCCGACACGAGGAGGATGCCTGAAGGGGAAGAGGAGAGGGCAGCCTAGGTTCCTGTCACATACAGACACAATCCTGTCTGCCCAGCCAGAAACTCTTCACCTTCTTCTCACTGAAGTCTTCCGTGGACACCATAGCTTAGAGATGCCTCCCTCCTCTGAACTGCTTAGCACAGCATCACCAGATTTGAACTTCCTGGGCCAGGTGGCTGTTCGGCTCTGGCTCCCACACCCGCACCCCCTTCAGCAGCAAGGAGGGGAGTAGAGAAGGACACTGTTGTGAAAGCCCTCACAACGGCTCTCCTCTCACCCTCCAGAGCCCCCCAACACTGCTGCCACGCACCCCCAGAGGCTAAGAAGCCTCTCTGTTCATGGCTGACATGTGCTCAGCAGAAGGCTGGGAGTCTACAGACAAAGGAAGGGGAGGAGAGAGGATGGATGGGTCTCTCAGGCTGTTGCACTGCCAACCTAAGTTTAAAAAATGAAAAGAGACAAATTCAACAAAGAATAAAGGCATTATCCGGGACTAGTGCGGTAACGGGAGGAGCAGAATGTTGCCGTGGGAATATTCACACTGTGGTAAATGCTGTCTTCAAGGAGGCTGAGGCAAGGGGATGGTTTCAAAGACAAAAATAAGTATGCTAGGTACTTTCAAGATAAAAATTTTAAAAATTTAAGCCGGGCGGTGGTGGCGCACGCCTTTAATCCCAGCACTCGGGAGGCAGAGCCAGGAGGATCTCTGTGAGTTCGAGGCCAGCCTGGACTACTAAGTGAGTCCCAGGAGAGGCGCAAAGCTACACAGAGAAACCCTGTCTCGAAAAACCAAAAAAAAAAATTTTAAAAATTTGTATATAGTGTGTAAGTGTCCGCCACGTGTGTACAGGTGCCCACAGAGGCCAGAAGAGGACCTCTGTCTCCTGGAGCTAGAGTTTCAGGTAGTTGTGATCTGCCTGAAGTGAGTTCTGGGACAGACTTGGGTTCTCAGCAAGAGCAGGCCCACTCTTAACCACTGAGCCGTCTCTCCAGCCCCAGAAGCTTCTTGTGTGATGAGGTGGCCTTGGCAGTGGAGGTTCTGGGGACGTCTTCTGTGGTGGCTCACGTGTCATGTGTAAGGGCCTTCCTCATCACTCCTGGCTCTGTTTACTTTGCTGTTGGTGCACAAATGACTTCATCTTGATTCTCACAGCTTTCACAGCACCCAGGATGATTTACAAAAAGAAACATGTTAAAAAGTGAGTGTGTACTGTGATTGTGTCCATGCTGGCCATTACAAGTGACTGGAATTCACACAACCTGACACACACTGAGTGCTAATAAGTCTGTTGTCAAAGGAACCAGACAGGAATCTGCCGGGGTAATGGCGGCACAGAACTTGTGGTAGTGGCCAAGCAATCACTTGTTCAACTTCAGGCCCATGCCATGACAGGGACCATGTCTGTCACTGCCTTGATGGCCAGGAGCCAAAGGCTGGCTATCCCAGGGACCTTGGATAGAACCAAATACAACTGGCAAAAAAAAAAGTCAATGAAATGAAATGATTCCTAATGATACTCTGCTACACTTACAGATTGGTGCCTAGCCAAATAGTCATCAGAGAGGCCTCATCCAGCAACTTATGGGAACAGATGCAGAGACCCACAGCCAAACATTAGGCAGAGCTCGGGGAATCCTGTGGAAGAGGGGGAGGAAGGATTGTAAGAGCCAGAGAGGTCAAGGACACCACAAGAACACAGTCCACAAAATCAATCAAACAGGGCTCATAGGGGCTCGCAGAGACTGAAGCAACAATCACAGGGTCTGTATGGGTCTGTGCTAGGTCCTCTGCATATGTTATGGTTGTATAGCTCGGTGCTCTTGTGGGACTACTAACAGTGGGAGTGGGGTGTCTCTGACACTTTTGGCTGCTCTTCAGACCCTTTTCTTCCTACTGGGTAGTTTCATCGAGCATTGATATGAGGGTTTGTGCCTTGTGTTATTGTAACTTGTCATGCAGTATTGGGTTGATGACCCTGGGAGCCCTGCTCTTTTCTGAAGGGAAATGGAGGAGGAGTGGATCTGGGGAGGGAGGACTGGGAGGGGTGGAGGGAGAGGAAGCTGCAGTCAGGATGTAATGTATGAGATAGCATATATAAGAGAAAGTGACAGACCTATCCGTCACCCCAGCTAGCTGTCTCTCACTTCTGTATCACTTGGTTATTATGGGTACACCAATCAGCACCAAGAGGAAAAGCTGGAGAGACCATGAGAAAAGTCGGGGAAGCTTGAGAAGCTCTTGTTGGACTCACATGAGGCTGCACAGGCCTCTGGGACAGGAACAGAATCCCGGCTCCCCAGCCATGCTTGCCCTGAACACATGGCAGATGTCAGGCTGCTGTAGCTGAGTTTCTCAATGAGCTGGGCACCCTGGTTAGAAAGCCAGCAACACGAAAGGGACTGAGCAGGTTGTCTTTATGCTTTTAGACATCTATATAAATATGCGTGTAACAATAACAAAGGAAAAGAGATCATGATTTTGAGAGGAAGGATTGGGGGAGGGGAAAGTGATGTGATTATATTTTAATTAATTTTGAGTTTTTGTTTTTATTTTATGTACATGGGTGTTTTGCTTGCATGCATGTCTGTGTACTACTTATGTGTCTAGTGTCAGAGAGGCCAGAAGAGAGTGTTGGATCCCTAGAACTGGGTTACAGAAGGTTGTGAGCTGCCATGTGAGTGCTGGGAATCAAACCTGGATCCTCTGGAAGAACAGCCAGTGCTCTTAACCTCTGAGTCATCTCTCCAGCCCCTATATTTTAATTTTTTAAAAATTAAAAGAGGAGAGCGGAAAAACCAACCATGGTGATCACAGGATTTCTTGTGACGGGCATTTATCAATGAGACCTAGAGAGAGCTCTCACCAACAGAGAGAGAGGTGTGGGGTGAAGAGGGAGAGCTTTCTATCACAGCAGAAAGAACACACCTGACGGATGCCTACTGAACTTTAGGGAGAACGGGACCAAATACACCATTGTGTGGTTAGGAAGACAACTTAGCTGAGTGTTTGCTGAGCTATGATGGGAACTAAGGATCCCCAGGAACAGATGCACCCGTGTGCTTCTGTGACTCCAGCACTCGGGAGGGAGGACAGGAGGGTCCCTGGGGCTTGCTGGCCTGCCAACCTTGCTGAATCACTGAGCTCCAGGCTCATCCAGATGCCCTGTCTCAAAATACAGTGAGGGAGGACAGGAGGGTCCCTGGGGCTTGCTGGCCTCCCAACCTTACTGAATCACTGAGCTCCAGGCTCATCCAGATGCCCTGTCTCAAAATACAAGGTGAAATTTATTAAGGAAGACACTTACAGTGATCTGTGGGCTACACACACACACACACACACACACACACACACACACACACACCTGAATACACACATGCACATTCACAAACACATACACAGACATACATCACATAGAGACAGGGCGAGGAAAAAGGGAGAGAGAAAGAGAGAGAGATCAACCTGTGACAACTTCCCCTAGCACAAGGACCATCAGGGCCTATGCAGGCCAGGGCACAGCTGAGCTGACTACGTCAGCGGCAGGATTAGGGGCATATACAAACACCCTCCTTGGCAACAAGGCTGGAAAATCCATACCCATCATCCTCCTGACTCAATGCAAGAGGGTGCCAAGTCTTAAGGGCAAGTTTCAACACCTGTCTGCCATCTAGGACTCGCCAGAGACTCTCTGGCCTGGAATCACCCACCAGGTAGTGAATGGTGGTCTCCAGGTCCACTGGTGGGTTCCTTACGCCTGGAAGGCTCATCAGTTTCTGGTGATGCTCAGGTGGTGGAAGCCACTTCTTATTAGGAGCTGAAGTCCATTTGATGGCCAGGACTGATTCAAATGGCATCACGCAAATCTCCTTTTATAAATAGAGTTCACCAGACAGAAAGCACCAACAGGACCCAGAACCTCCATGAGCCATACCAAGTCTTTGCACCGTGAATGTTCCAATCTAGAAAGTTCTTGTAGACGTGCCCAGAGGCTTTCTTCCCAGTGTGCATCTGAATCCTGTGAAGTTGTTAGGTGACAAGCTTTCCCTGGGGAGATGGAACACATGCATGCCACTCACCCCAGAAAAGAAGGCTGTGGCAGGCTAAAGGAATGTTTGCACCAATGTCCAATTTGGTCAACCAATGAGGCTTTTGGGGTGGGAGTGGTTATTAACAAGAGTATGGCTGAGTGGTTACTTACCAGGAGCAGAAATAACTCAAAAGCTCATGCGTCACCAGAAAGCCCACGTCAACATAGTACTGACTCTCACACTGCAGCCCAGGAGCTCTCTAAGCAGCTTGCAGGCAACTCCACAGTCAGAATGTCACTTCCCGGTTTGCCTAGTCAGTCTCCATCCTCTGCAAGCGTTTACGTCTTTTTATACTGCTGGGTAGAGGACCTCAAGAATCTATATGTTTCTGTTCTCCCACACAGTAAATTGGTGGATGGATTGATCCAAGTATATGTAGACAAATGATGGATGGACATATGGATGGATGATGGGTGAACTCTTTGGATATCAAGCTTGTTGTTAGTCTCTTGTGAGCTTGGGTGTATTCTAGGAATTAAACTTTAACCTTATCTCTATAATGAAGAACCCATCATTTCACCATGATTTGCCAGTATAGATCCTTGTCTTAGCTCTTGCCAATCTCCCTATTGATGATTCCAAGAACCCAAGCTTACCAGGATACCTGGCTCACCGCCTTGTGCCCATTCCTAAGCTCTGGCTATTTCCAACTGTTGTCTTTAAATGCTACCTCTGATGACCTTGTGGTCAGAACCAGGCATCTGTTCCCACTCCTTGATCATGATTCTTCAGTGTTTAGAAGCCTGTCTTGCTGATCTGGCTTCTTTACTCTTGCCTGTCCCTCATGGGTGCTACAAAACCTGTCTCAGCAGAAATGGACAACATCTGGGATATTGTCAGATGCCACATGGTCACCATTTGAAAGCACATACTCAAGAAACATGAGGGTCCAGGAAGACGGCTTGTTGGGTAAAGGTGCTCACTGTGTAGGCATCTCAACTTGAGTTTGATTCTCAGAATCCATGTAAAAATCCAGATGCAGCGGTACACATCTGTAATTCCAGCATTCCCATGGAAAGATGGAAGGCAGAGATGGAGAATTGTCTAGAAGCTCACAGGCCAGCTAGCTTGGTATAGAAAGCAACAGAAAACCAAGAGAGACCCTGCCTGAAAAACTCCTGAAAGTTGTCCTCTGAACTCCACACACATGCTAAGGCATGTGTGCACCTGTATTCACCTCACTTGGTCTAATTTCGTTCAACTTAATAACCTTGCACACAGTCTGTCAAGAACAAAGGCCACATACTAATTCTCTCAACACCAAGTCCACAGTGTGACACTATTCAAATCTCAGGGGCTCTGAACCTCTGTCTTTACGGGCGGTCCCGAAGAACACACACGCTCAAAAAGGCAATGCCCAACTTCTGCAGCACCTGAATTCACATTCACATGCCACACACTCTCCCACAGGCACACTCAAAATAAAATTAATAAAATACTCCTGTAAAAAGGAAAGAAACATGAGGATGGCAGCTACCCCGGAATTTGGCTGGAGGCAGGAAACAGTGGTCCTGCCTCTGGGCTCAGCACTGAAACGTTTACTGCATAGGCTGGGTCAGGAGGCCGTGAGTCTTCAGAACATTGCTGCAGAAGGGGCCATGACTGCCAGGCCTTGTTGAGGTGGGGCATGCTCACACACCTGGCTCTCTTCCTTGGCCGGGTTCCGGTCTCTTGCTGCCAATTTGGATGAGTGCCCAAGGGCAGCTGTAGAAAAAGGAGTGCCACTGCCTAGCAGAAGGAGGTGTCGTGTGGTGCTTCCACTCTGACCTCATTGTCACCTTGCACTAAGCAGGCCCTGGATGACCTGCCCCCCCCCCAAAAAAACCCCTAAATCAAACATGTGGGTTCTTTAGAGCAAAGTTCAAACTGAGGAAGCCAGAACTTTCCTATTGTCTTACATAGTGTCATAGTGCAGGGTGTTAACACAATTATTGTGGCAGTGTGAAAGTGAAGTCTTCATGTTTTAAAATCCACAAATGCTAATGGATTTGGGGTTCAAGTACCATTTCATGGATGATATTAAGTAGCTGTGAGAACAGTGCCATTTTTGAGAGGCCCAGAACTGGGCAGTGGCTCCGTTTGAGTTCACCCCATCTGACATACATTTCCACAATTATTCCCTAGAATAATCCATGGGGAGTCATACTAATTTAATGTGTTTTATTGACCAAGACCAGTGAGCAAAAGAGCAGCAGCCAGGGCTCCCTGGGTGTTGGATTAACTGCGCCCTGCAGCCTCCACACTGAAGGCCCAGCTCTTCCTGTGCTGCTAAGAAGAGTTCCCTTCAGGGGTCAGCTCTGAATTGCAACCAGGAACGTTCCAGGAGCTTAAGGACTGAGTGTCCTCAGAGCAGTGCTCAGTTCCACCCATTTCTTACCTTGTGGGTACAAGGATGCATTTTATTTTCATGTGTCCCACCTGAAGTAGGACCAATGCTCAAACCTGTACCTCATACAGCGGGTGTCAAGAGTTTGTACCTGCAAAGCACCTTAGCCAGTGCCTGGGATGCAGGAAGGCTGAGGAACTGCCGGCCTCTGTGGTCCATCAAGAGACAGATGTGGGTTTCATTGGCAAAGACATGTCTCTGATGGGCCAAATCACAAGCAGCGATCTCAACGGGAACTCACTGCAGTCAAGGCTCCCCTGCTGAGCTTGAAGTTGCTTCTGAGGCAATGTTTCAGGACATACTCTGTTGTCTCGGTGGGCTCCTCTGAAGTGGCTTTCAGAACAAACAGATCAGTCTTCTGCCTGCACCATCAGATGGCTTTCTTCTAGATGAGGCCCCCACCACTCTGATAGTCTCTGGAATGCAACACACCTGGCTGTTTCCCAGAGCCAACACGGACATGCTCTCTGCTTGTCTTCTGATGGTGAGTTCTTAATGGTGTCTGTGGTGGGCATGCTCCCATTTGAGCAAGTCTCTGCAGAACGTGGAGTGGAGACTCAGGGCAGCATGGAGCTCCACAGAGAGCTTTGATGTGGGCAGCCTCTACCACAGATGCCCAGTAGATCCTCCCACAGACTGTCAGCAACCTGGTCTGTGCGTTCCGCCCAGCCCAGCTTCTCACTCTGCACATACCCATCCCAGCTCATCATTCTCACCTCCACTAGCCCACAGAACTCTTTGGAAATGAGGCCAAAGAGTGATGAAAGACATTAATTTGGTTATTAAAACTCAACAAAAGGGTTTCCCTGTTAGCAAAGAACAATTTCAGACAAGAAATGAATGAACACATCTGAAGTCTGCTCTTAGGGCTGGGCATGTAGCTTGGTAGTAGGCTGCTTGCCTTCATGCCCAAGGCCTGGATGTGAGCCCAACCCTGAAAAAAGAAGTTACATAAACTGTTTCTGAAGGTACCCACATTATGGTGCATCTTAGCAAAGGCCAGATTCTCTCCGGAGTCGACTGGAAACAAGACTATTACTACTCTGTACTACACAGTGACTCTATGGGATGGGTTCTTTGGGTGTGGCTTTCCCATTCAACCACAGTACTGAGGCTGCAGGTGCACACTTCTCTCCACCAGGCAGTCCCTGGTCACACACCGCTGCATTTGCTCCCCAGTCCCTCATTCACTGTACTGTTTCCTGGAACTTCCTCCCAGCTGTGTGTGGGAAAAGCAGCCTGGAGAGGGTTCAGAACCATTTGCAGTGTCAGCCACCCACCTTGTTGGGCAAAGATGCTTCTTGTGCAGGCATCACAACTTGAGTTTGATTCTCAGAATCCATGTAAAAAGCCAGATGCAGTGGGATATTGTCAAATGCCACATGGTCACTATTTGAAAGCACATACTCAAGAAACATGAGGGATCCAGGGTTCTCAGAACATGTCCTCTACAGGTACAAGTATCCCCAAATGCAAGCCTCACAGGGCAAAGCTGGGATGACCTGGGCATGAGGTAGAAAGGGGCCAGCCTCAGGACAGCTTTGGTGGGCATGTAGTTACTAGACTATATACTTACTCTGTTTATAGATACGACTTTCCTGCACATAATGCTTTCTCCAAAATCACCATCCAGGTACTTATAGAATGCTCTGCTTATATAGACACTTCCTGTGCTGGGTTTTCCTCGCTGCACCCCCCACTTTTCTCATGCCCATGCACATGTGTATGAACACATGTGTGCATGGCTGCTTGGGACTGAGCCGGGATCTCACATTCAGCATATGATCCACCGCTGAGCTGCACCCTCACTTTTTCTAGTTCTTGTCCACCAGGTGCTAGCTTTAAAGATGGGACAGCATCTTGGTCACTGTAGGATGCGACAGCAGCATCTTAGTTACTGTAGCAGGTCTAGGACTCCACACTATGCTCCAGAGGATCTGTGTCTGTCATCTGCATTGTAGAAAGTCACAAGAAAGGTTGATTGATGTGGGAAGAACACAAAGAAGCAGAGGACAGTGGGATGGGGGAGATCAAGTATCACCAAGAGTACATGCAGCAGTTTAGAGAGAGGGGACCCAGGACTCACGGAGTGACTGGAGGAGACAGAGGACCTGGTGTGTGTGTGTGTGTGTGTGTGTGGTGTGTGTGGTGTGTGGTGTGTGGTGTGTGGTGTGTGGTGTGTGGTGTGTGTGTGTGTCTCATTCTAAACAAGTTTGGTGGATGAGCTGTGACCCTCATTGATGAGGAGTCCAGAGCTTTATGTTACTACTATTTTCCATTTGGTTCACAGACATCTCTGCCAGAAGCTTGAAACTGGACAGACAGAGTGTATATCCACACAGGGTCCTGCAACTGGCAGGAAGCCTCCAGAATATGCAAGACAGTCAGGGCCACTGGGACACCCCTATGCTTTGCAAACACAGACACTCTGTGCAGAGAAAGAAGAACACTGAGATGAGAATAAGTGTGCACCATCACACTTCAGTGTGGTTGGACCATCACAGAGGACCAGGGCTCTGTCTCGAGCCTTGTGGCCATGGCCTAGGGATCACCTCTTGATGCCAGGCCCTCTTCTCCCAGAATGGAAACAAATGTGGACAGAAGCTGTTGCAAATTTTTTTTCTTTTTTTTCTTTTTTTTCTTTTCTTTTCTTTCTTTCTTTTTTTTTTTTTTTGCAGGCTGTGCTCAGAATCCTGCAAGATCTGCAGAGGAGCAAGGAAGCCAGACACGAAGGCCAGAAGGGACACAAACTGAACGGTGCAGCCCTGTTCATTAGTGCTTCCTGACATGTCATGACTGCATTTTGCTCCTGTTTGCAGTGAGTGATGTGGACAGAGCTCACCACTGGTTTTTGAGTATGAAGCCAAGTAGACGTGACTGCCCATGTTCCAACAGCTCCCCGTGACATTGTGCCCCAGCGCTGACAACACCAGCTCCACTGTCCACTGTGGTGCTGTCAACCATGAGGCAAGACAGGCACCTCCTAGGAGCAAGTATGAGTGCACCTTTCAAGTGGCCTTCTGTGGTTTTCAGCTTTAATATTACAGTGCACACCAAGCATGCCCATAGATGTTTCTATCCATCATTTAATTCTTTTACACATAAGCTCTACAACCTTAAACAAAACATGCTCAGGAGTAGAGAATTCTCCTTCACTGGGAATGTAACCATACATCTCATAATTTATACAGGCTCCCTGAATAATATCCCCACAGTTTCGATGTTCAAGGAAGACATTGTCTTCCAAATGATGCCCGTGCTCTCCTTACCTGCTGTGGGTATCGACTTTCTTCTCTCTATGCCTCATATCTGCTTGCTCTGACTTTGTACTCCCCAGTCTGAGAGCCTGCAGTGTTCAGTTACAGCATCTTCTAAGCTACCGGTGTAGCTACCCACAGCAGCAGACATCAGCAGCGCCATTCTGAACATTTGCTCAGAAACTGATCAGGGCCGAAGCTGGCCATGGCTCATGTTTTCAGGGCAAAGAAAGCCTCTCGGGGCACACAAATGAGAGATGGTCCACTTGAATGAGCCTAAGCTTGCTATGTTCATGTTAGCAGTGTCAGTGACCTGCGACAAGAGGTACAGGGCTGGAGTCCTTTCTCAGGTGACCCAGTCCAGAGAGCAGGCACAGGTGCGGGTTCACTTCCTCAAGCTCTACCAAGCCGTGGTAACTCGCTCAGGTAGTTGTTGTCGTTGCTTGTGTTTGTTTTTGCAAAGGAAGAAAACGTGAGTGACCTTTCAACACCACGAAAACACAAACAGAGCTAAAGAGTGATGCTCTCAGCGGTTACTCCCACATTGTGACGCTGCCATCAAGGGGATCCTTCTCCAAGTCCCCATAGCTTAGCACTGGTTCTCAACCTGTCGGTCACGACCCATTTGGGGATCACATATCCTGCAACCAGATATTTACATTATGATTCAAAACAGTAGCAAATTTACAGTTATGAAGAAGCAACAAAATAATTTTATGACTAGGGGTCACCACAACAGGAAGGACTGCTTTGAAGGGTCACAGCGTTAGGAAGGTGAGAACCACTGGCTTAGGGGGTAATGGGTGCTGATTTGCATCTGGAGAGTTCCCAGGAAAACAGTACAGACACTTCACCCAGCAGAGTCCCCAAACGGACTGGCTGTCATCGGCAGCCCCGTGACACTCAAGGTTTCCTCTGGGCTTTGTCCCAAACATGGGCACTGAGCACTACTAAGCTGCCCCATGACTGTCGCTCCTGAGGGCAGCAGCCGGCCACTGTGCACATGTTGCTGCCCATGCTGTTCAGACCTCACATCTCCAGCTCTTTATTTGTCCTTATTCTTCCTTTTCTTAGCGGGTGGATGCGGGCAGACTCCTTAAGCGTGCCGGCCAGCCAGTGTGGCTGAATTGGCGAGCTCCAGGTTTAGTGCAGGAGTCTGCCTTTAAAAAAGAAAAAAGACGAAACATGTATGCTCCTAAGGGACGACATACCAGGTTGATCTCTGGCCTCCATATGCATGCATGCACACACACACACAGAAATAAGAAAGATGATAATCAGAAGCCCTGCTGTGTCAAAACCTTGACCTGTCAGAAGGTTGCCGTCCCCATGTATAGTGAATGCTGTATCAGTCAGCAATCCCCCATGTGTTTGCAGCCACAAACACCACCTGCAGGTTGGGGGCGACTCTGTTCCGAAGTAGCAGATGGTGACAGGACTTCCTGCATGGGAGAGGAACTGACCTGCCTGTCCTAGGAAGGTGGCTGCTACCAAGTAAGAAAGCGAGGAGGAGCCCAGGCTGTGGGGACTCAGCTGGGACTCAGCTGTGCCTGTGCCCAGCACTGTTGGGGAGCAAGAGGCTCAGAGCAGGGAGCAGGAAATGGATGCTGCAGTTCTGGTATTGAGAGGGCTCCAGGAGGGTGGAGCTCCTCACCAAGCGGCCTCCAGACTTCCTGAGGAGGTATTGCCTGACTTCTGTCACTTCTGTTTCAGTGGACATGGTGTCAGAACAAGGGACCTGTGGTGGGCCCAACCCAGCGCTTCTCCTGCGGTCAACTTTAACCCTGCACACTCTGGAGATGAACGCCAATTCCTCTATGTTTTACGTACACAGAACAGGTCCCCATGTCGTGCAGAGACACCGGGAGACTCACCTTGTCGGCACGGGCTGAATGTGTTAGAGCCCGTTGCTCACTGGGTGTCCTCAACACTAACAACTAAGCAAGCCTGCTGGGTGTTCCCTCCCACAGTTCAGAATGAAGGCAGTGGTACATTGGGGGGGGGGCTCTTTCACAGTGTTCTCATCGGGGAAGACTTGGATTCCTTGACTGTGACCCATTCAGTGTGTTATGTTTTCCCCCAGGTAGAATGACATGGAAAGGCTGCAGTCTGAGACACAGGTGGCGCTCCTTCGAGGACATTGCCAGTCTCTCTCACACGTCATTGGGGTGGCAGGAGTGAGGTACCATGGGAGTTGTGCCATCTTTAGAAGACTGTTATTGAATTGTAAGCTAACTCTTCATCTTTCAAAATGAGATATTTTGGGGTTTGTCTCTCTAATACCTTTATTTGGGAATTTTTTATTTTGAAATAATCATGAACTTAGAAATCATGGCGCTGGGGAAATAGCCCAGTGGTTAAGAGCACTTGCTGCTCTTGCACGGGACCCAGGTTCAGTTTCCAGCCCCCACATGGCCACTCACAACCTTCTGTAACTCCAGTTCCAGAGGATCAAATGTCTTCTCCTGGCCTCTGCGGGTACCAGACACACAGGTGGTGCACACACATACATATAGACAAACATTCACACACATTAAAAAATAAAGTTTTTAAAAATTAAATGGCAAAAGTAGTATAGCAAATTCCTGTATCTCCTAGCCTTCACTCATCTCTAATTAAAAAAATTATAAATCTCCAGGCTCTCTAATTCTTAATATAATATTTTTATTAATTTATTGGCATTTCATAAATGTATTTTGATCATATTCAGGTTCCTCTCCTCCCTCTAACTCCTCCTAGATTCAACCCCTTCTCCCCAATTTCCACAACCTATACCCCCAACCTCATGTTTTCTCTTATCCACTTAAAAAAAAAACCTACTGGGTCCAACTTACTGCTGACATCTTCTGGGTGTACAGCCACCCACCGGAGCACTGTGAACCCGCCGACAACCACACCCTTCAAGAGAACTGACTCTCCCTCCCCCACAGGCCACCAGTGACCCCTAGTGACCCTAGTTAGAGCTAGGGTTAGTGATCCTCCCTACTCTTAACTATTTAATACTCTAAAAATTCAGAATACATCCTTCAAACAAGATGCTCCCCACAAGACAAGAATAATGGGACATTTCACAATGTTTTCTGAATAATTTTTCTTTCTAAAGGAAACCATAAAACGAAATTATTACAGTTTGATTTCCCCAAGGTATTCTGTCAATTTTTGTTTATAACATCTAAGAAAAAAAACCACCTATGAATTATTTATCCATCTATATTAATGCATTCATATTTGAACAGCCCAGTGGACTTTCATCCTTCACATGGACACCCTGGGCTTCACCCTGGGGACTCTGGGTCATCAGTGACTCACTAAGTGGATGGGGTAAAAAGGTAATCTAATTAGGAAACCTTGCAGTAGAGGCCACTCCTGATTTCCCTCAGTGTCAGGACAGAAAGCAAAGTCCCATTGTTTCCTACTCACCATTGACAATTGGCTCCTCTAATTTAGAGATGCTTCGTGAGGCCCCAAAGGCTCACTTTGTGGTGGGGTCTGCCCTGCTTTGCCTCACAGCTGACAGCCTTCCTGTGAACAGCCCTGCAGATCCAGCAGAGTCCGCTTCCCACATTAAAAGAGTGGAGAGATGAGAGCTGGCTTCTGGGCAGCTCACTGGAAAGTGAACCCATTTCCCAGTCAAGCCTCTGATGAGAAGCCACCCTGGTTGACACTCGAGAGAGCCCCTCAGAGGACCCACAGGACAGTGACCATACTCCTGACCCACAAACACTTTCAGACAACAAATAAGAGTTGTTCTGAGCTGCTCAATTTAGCTTATAGGAAACAGTTCACATTCAAACCACAACACTGATTTGAGATGTCTTCTTAAGACTTATTTATTTCTATTGCATGTGTATCGGTGTTTTGCCAAAACAGAGAAACACTGGAGGTAAATGACATTACAAATCAAATGGATCCAAAGACTCCTCAGAGCATCCCACCAAACTCTAAAGAATGCATCCCATAGAACTATCGTCAGAATTGACTGTATATTGGGACATGAAGCAAGTCTCAAAAAATATAGGAGAACTTTCATACCCTGCATTCTATCAGCTCACAGTGAAATAAAGCTAGATATCACCAGCAATAGGAACCACAGAAAGCACACAAACTCATGGAGATTAAACAGTGTGCTATTGAATAGTAGTTGGGTCAAGAAGAAAAACTGTAATTCCTATAATTTAGTGGAAATAAAAATTCAGCATACCAAAATCTATGAGACACAAAGAAGTTGGTCCTAAGAGCAGAGTGTACAGTGTTCAGTGCCTACACAAAGAATCAGAGAGTTCTCAGTTTAATAACTTAAGGATGCACCTGAAGGTCTCAGGAAAGCAAAAACAAACCACCTGGAAACAGTAGGTGAGAAGAGATGACCAAAATTATCGCTGGAAATTAATGAACTAGAAATGAGAAAAGAAGGAAAAAAACCTACAAAGAACCAATGAAACCAGAGTTAGTTATTTGAAAAGATAACAAGATTGACAAACCTATAGCTAAATTAGCCAAAGAAAGAGAGAAATTAATAAATTAGAGATGAAAAAGGAGAGATTAAGATGGAAACTTGAGGAAACTAGGTAGGCTGCCCATAGACCTTCTCCTCTCTCTGTTCCCCCAGACCCAATCCCCTAATCTTATCCCTTGCACTAAAACAGAACACCAGCTGCAGCCTTCCCTCACCCCAGCCCATATTTCCTGTGGATTCCACAAACCAGCCACTCCTAACCTACCTCCTCCCATTCGTTGCTTTATCCCAGATGCCCACTCCCCAGGAACCCCCTGCTAACCCAAGGGCTGCCCCTCCCAGAGCAACAACTCTGCTGAAGGCAGACCCACACCTCTCCCACTGCTCCTGAGACCAGTCCTCCCAGCCTCATCCCCAGCTCTGTAGCAGGAATCCTGCAGTGGGCTCCCTTTCCTCAGTGACCCCATCACACCCTCTACCCCCGCTCATCGCAAAGACTTTCTTCTCCAACCTTTCTTCCCCAACTCATTCCAGCTACTCAGCCTCCAACACCAGCAGGTGTTCCCTGTGAACACACCAGCTGAACAGGCCAGAAAACAGGCAATACACAGCCACCACACTTGGAAATTCCAGAGAGGAAACAGACCAAGGAACAAAACCCCCACCTAACAAAGACAAATCCAGAAATCAGCCCCCATACCTTTAATCATCCTGAACCCAGATGCTGAGATGCCAGGGTAAAAGCACAATTAACAACAGCCAAGGCGATATGTCCCCACTAAAGCCCAGCCATCCTACCACAGCGGGCCCTGAATAGTCCAACATTGCTGCAGCACAAGAAAAAGACCTGAAAACCAACTATATGAAGATGATAGAGGTCCTTAAAGAGGAAATGAATAAATCCCTTAAAGAAATTCAGGAGAACACAAACAAACAATTGGGGAGATGAATAAATCCCTTAAAGTCAAGAAAACACAAACATTTGAAGCAAATGAATGAAGTGCAAGACCTGAAAATGGACATAGAAACAATAAAACACAAACTGAGGGAATTCTGGAAATGAAAAGTTTAGGAATTTGAACAGGAACTACAGAGGCAAGCTTCACCGACAGAAGAAATGGAAGACAGAATCTCAGGCATCAACGATACAATAGAAGAAATGGATACATCAGAGAAAGAAAATGTTAAATATAAAAATGTCCTGACACAAAACATCCAGGAAGTCTGGGAAACTATGCAAAGACCATACCTAAGAATAATAGGTGTAGCATGAATCTTAAAGAGTCTTATTAAAAAAAAACAAACAAACAAACCCAGAGCCAGATATTGGGGTTAAATCTGGAAGATCAGAGAAGCAGAACAAGCCACAGCCACCTCACCTGGCCAACTTCTCAGCTGATCCTGTTTCCTCAGATTGGAAGACCTCTTTTGATTAATTTTGGTTTGAAATCTATTTTGTTAGAATTAAAATAGCTATACCAGTTTGCTTCTTAAGTCCATTTGCTTGAAATACCTTTTTCCAACCCTTTACCTTGAGGTAATGTCTATCCATGATGTTGAGGCATGTTTCTTGTGTGCAGCAGAAGGATGGATCCTGTTTCACATCCATTCCGTTAGTCTGTATCTTTTTAATGGGGAATTGAGAGAATTGATATTTGAGAAATATCAACAAACAATGATTGTTGATTCCTATTATTGTTGTTGTTGTTGTTGTTGTCGTTGTTGTTGTTGGTGGTGGTGGTGGTGGTGGTGGTGGTGTGTGTGTGTGTGTGTGTGTGTGTGTATTTGCTCTACCTCTTTTGATTTTGCTGGTATGAGATTTTTTTATTCTCTGTGTTTTCATGTGTGTAGTTAACCTTCTTAGGTTGGAGTTTTCCTTCTAGCACCTCTGTAAAGCTGGATTTATAGATATATTGTTTAAATTTGAATGTATCATGGTATAGCATTTCCTCCATCTATGGCAATTGAAAGTTTACTGGACTGGCATCTGTGATCCCGAGAGAATGTTGGGCTTCTAAGACATTTCCATTTGGAAGTTTGTCTTCTTGGCACAAAATGGCCTACTGGGCAAAGAACTGCCCTTGCCTTGATGGCTGACAGTATGAATGCAATGCTGTCCTTCCTGGACAAGCGGGACACAAGGAAAGCGACCACTGTACTCTGCCAAGACAGGGTAAGATGGTCTTTCAGAATTCCTGCTTCTGAAAATGGTCTGTCAGATACTCTAGGTCTGTAGCCAATTTGAATACACCAACAATGCTGAAAAACATTAGGTGACTGTCCAGGCTGCCAGCTGTCTTGGTCTACTCTTGCAAGATTCTCGAAAGTTGCTTGCATCCATCTACCATTTCTCAGGTACCATTATGTTCCTTCACAGGTCTTTGATGTGGTTAAAGACTAGATAGTTATAATTTCCTCAGTTATGATAAAAGATAAGTTAGATATAAAACCTTAAACTCACAAATATAAGATAGATAGGACATCTTCTTTAATATTGTAACTGTAATTCTTGCTTGATAATTGTTTTGTTATATGTAATTTTACTATGTTAAAGTTAAAACCTTCCTTTTTAAAAAAAAGAAGAAAAGGGGAAGTGCTGTAGATATTACTCTATATAAATAAAACACTGATGGCCAGTGACCAGGCAGGAAGTATAGGCGGGACAAAGAGAGAGGAGAATTGGGGAAACAGGAAGAAGGGGGAGAGACACTGCAGCCACTGCCAGGACAAGCAGCATGTGAAGATGCCGGTAAGCCACCAGTCACGTGGCAAGGTATAGATTTATAAAAATGGGTTAATTTAAGATATAAGAACAGTTAGCAAGAAGCCTGCCACGGCCATACAGTTTATAAGTAATATAAGCGTCTGAGTGATTATTTTATACGTGGATTGTGGGGCTGCGGGGCTTGGGGAACCTGGAGAGAAGCCCTCCAGAAACAGTACATACTCATCAAAGGGCAAATTCACCAAGATGACATTTCAATTCTTAACATCTATGCCCCAAACAAAGAGCACCCACATTGGTAAAAGACACACTATTGCAGGTTAGATCACATATTGACCCTCACACATTGAAAGTAGGAGTCTTCAATACTCCAATCTCACCAATAGATAGGTCATCCAGATAAAAACTAAACAGAGCAATATTGGAGCTAACAGACAGCTAACAGGTTGTAAACCAAATGGACCTAACATGTTTACAGAACACTTCACCCAAACACAGACACATACACCGTCTACTCTGCACCTCAGGGAACTTTCTCCAAATTTGACCACATACTCAGACACAAAGCAAGTCTCAACAGATACAAAAAACTGAAATAATTCCTTGCATTCTATTAGACCACCACAGATTTAAGCTGAATATCAACAATAACAGAAATTATACAAATCAGGGAAGCTGAACAACTCTCTACTGAATGAAAACCGGGTCAAGACAGAAACCAAGAAACTAAAGACTTTCTAGAATTTAATGAAAATGAATACACACCTAAACTTAAGGGACACAATGAAAGCTGTGCTAAGAGGAAACTTCACAGCACTAAGTGCCTGCATTAAAAAATTGGAGATATCTCATACTAGCAACATTACTGTACACCTAAAAGCTCTAGAACAAAAATAAGTAAGCACCCAAGAGGAGTAGAAGGCAAGAAATAATCAAACTGAGGGCTGAAATCAATAAAATAGAAACAAAGAACAATACAAAAAAAATCAGTGAAACAAAGAGTTGAGAAAATCAACAAGATAGACAAACCTTTATCCAAAATAACAAAAAGGCAGAGAAAGAATATCCAAATTAACAAAATCAGAAATGAAATGGGGGACATAACAACAGACACCAAGGAAATCCAGAGAATCCTAAGGACATAATTTCAAAACCTGTACTCCACCAAATTGGAAAACCTAAAATAAATGGACAATTTTCTCAATAGATACGACTAATCAAAGTTAAGTCAAAATCAGATAAACAATTTATTTATTTTTTATTTTTTTAATTATTAAGAGATTTTCTATTCATTTTACATACCAACCACAGATTCCTCTCACCTCTCTTCTCCTGCCCTCCAGCCTTCCCCACAAACTTCACCCATTCCCACCTCCTTCAAGGCAAGGTCTCCCATGGGGAGTCAGCAGAGCCTGGCACACTCAGTTGAGGCAGGTCCAAGCCACTCCACCCTGTACCAAGGCTGTGCAGTGTTGCACCATAGGCACTAGGTTCCAAAAAGCCGGGTCATGCACCAGGGACAGTCCCAATCCCACTGCCTGGGGGCCCCCTAAACAGTTCAAGCTAAATGACTGTCTCGCCTATCCAGAGGGCCTAGTCCAGTACCATGGGGGCTCCTTGGCTATTGGTCCACAGTTCATGCATTTCCACTAGTTTGGCTGGTTGTCTCTGTACATTTTCCCATCATGATCTCAATGTCCCTTGCTCATAGAATCCCTCCTCTCTCTCATTGATTGGATTCCTGGAGCTCAGCCTGGTGCCCGGCCGTAGATCTCTGCATCTGTTTCCATCAGTCACTGGATAAAGGGTCTATGATGACAGTTAGGGTATTCAGCCATCTGATCACCAGAGTAGGCCAGTTCAGGCACCCTGTTGACTATTGCCAGTAGTCTAAGGTGGGGTCCTCCTTGTGGATTCCTGGGAACTTCCCTAGCACCCTGTTTCTCCCTTCTCCCATGGTGTCTTCATTTAATCATGGTATCTCTTTCCTTGCTTTCCCACTCTGTCCCTGTTCCAGCTCTAACCTCCTCTTCCCCTAGGTTCTCACCCCCGACCCCTTGCCCTCCATTACCCACCCTCACCCCCAGTTTGCTCATGTAGATCGCATCTATTTTTCCTTTACTGGGTGATCCATTGCATCCTTTTTAGAGTCCTCCCTGCTAGCTAGCCTCCCTGGAGCTGTGGGTTGCATTCTGGTTCAGATAAACAATTTAAATAGACCTCTAACCCATAGTGAAATAGAAACTTGTTATTAAAGGTCACCCAACCAAAAAAGCCAAGGGCCAGATGGTTTTAGCACAGAATTCTACCAGACTTTCAAAGAAGAGTTACATTACTCCACAAAACAGGAATAGAAGGAACATTGCCTGATGCATTTTATGAGGCCACAATTACTCTGATAGCTAAACCACAGAAAGACCCAACAAGGGAAAAGATTACCAATTTCCCTTATGGATATAGATGCAAAATTCTCAATAAAATACTTGCAAACCAAATCCAAGAACACATCAAAAAGATCATCCACAATGATCAAGTAGGGTTCATCCCAGAGATGCAAGGATGGTTCAATACCCAAAAATCAGTAAATGTAATCCACTATATAAACAAACTGAAACAAAAAATAAGCAAAACCCCATGATCATCTCATTAGATGCAGCAAAACCCTTTGACAAAATCCAACAACACTTCATAATAAAAGTCCAGGAGAGATTGGGGGATACACGGGACATACCTAAACATAATAAAGGCAAGTTACACGTGCCTATAGTCAATATTAAATTAAATGGAAAGAAACTCAAAGCAATTGCACTAAAATCAGGAACAAGACAAGACTGTCCACTCTCTCCATATCTATTTAATATAGTACTTGAAGTTTTATCCAGAGCAATAAGACAACCAAAGGAAACTAAGGGGATAGAAATTGGAAAGGAAGAAGTCAAAGTATCATTATTTTCAGTTGATATAAGAGCATATATAAGTGACCATAAAAATCCCACCAAGGAACTCCTATAGTTGATAAACACTTTAAACAAAGTAGCTGGATATGAGATTAACTCAAAAAAAATCTGTAGCCCTCCTAAATACAAATGACAAACAGACTGAGAAAGGAATCAGAAACACCTTTCACAATAGCCCCAAATAATATAACATATGTGGGATAACTCTAAGCAAGTGAAAGACTCGTATGAAAAAAACTTCAAGTCCTTGAAGAAAGAAATTGAAGGAGATATCAGAAGGTGGAAAATGTTTCATGCTTATGGATCAGTAGGATTAACATAGTATAAATGGCCAACCTACCAAAAACAATCTGCAGATTCAATGCAATCCCCATCAAATTTCAAGCACAAATCTTTACAGACCTCAAAAGGACGACTCTCAGTGTCATATGGAAAAAGGAAAAACCAAGATAACTAAAACAATTCTTAACAAAAAAAGAACTGCTGGATATCCCACCGCTCCTGATTTCAAGTTATACTTCAGAACTATAGTAATAAAAACCTCATAGTATTGGCATAAAAACAGATGGGTTGATCAATGGAATCAATCTGAAGACCCAGACATAAATATGCACACCTATAAACACCTGATCTTTGATAAAGAAGCCAGAAATACACACTGGAAAAAAAAAGACAGCATCTTCATCAAATAGTGCTGGTCCAACTGGATGTTGTCATGTAAAAGAATGCAAATAGATTCATATTTACCACCCTTCACAAAACTCAAGTCCAAGTGGACCAAAGACCTCAACATAAAATCAGATACACTGAACTTGATAGAAGAGAAAGTGGGGACTAGCCTTGAACTCATTGGCACAGGAGATGACTTTCTGAACAGAACACCAATAGTGCAGGCACAAAGATCAACAATTACTAAACAGGACTTCATGACCAAAAAGCTTCTGTAAGGCAAAGGACAATGTCAATAAAACAAAGTGGCAGTCTATAGAATGGAAAAAGATTTTTAACAACTCCACTTCCAATAGAAGACTAATATCCAAAATATATAGAAAACTCAAGAAACTAGATATCAACCCCCCCCCCAAATGATCCAATTTAAAAAATGAGGAACAGATTTAAACAGAGAATTTTTAATAGAATAATCTCAAATGGTGGAGGAACACAAAGAAATGTTCAACATCCTGAGCCATCAGGGAAATGGAAATCAAAACGACATTGAGATTCCTTCTTACACCTGTCAGAGTGGCCAAGATCAATAACACAAGAGACAGCTCATGCTGGAGAGGATGTGGAGCAAGGGGAACACTCCTCCATTGCTGGAGGGAGTGTAACTTGTACAGCCACTATGGAAATCAATATGGCAGTTCCTCAGAAAGTTGGAATTTGATCTACCTCAAAACTCAGCTATAACACTCTTGGGCATATACCCAAAGGATGCTCCATCCCACCACAAGGACACTTGCTCAACTATGTTCATAGAGGCTTTATTCATAATAGCCAGAAACTGGAAACAACCTAGATGCCCCTCAACAGAAGAATGGATAAAAAAAAATGTAGTACATTTATATAATGAAATATTACTCAGCTGTTACAAAAATGACATCATGAAATTTGCAGGCAAATTGATAAGACTAGAAAAAAGACTATCCTGAGTGAGGTATGTAAATATGATATGTGCTCACTTATTAGTGGATATTAGCCATCAAGTAAATGATAGCCAAGCTACAATCCATAGACCCAGAGAAGTTAGGTACAGAGGAGGGGCCTAGGAGAAATGCAGGGATCTCCCTGGAAGGGGAAATAGAATAGATTTTTATGGGCAGAATGTGTGTGTGTGTGTGGGGGGGGTGATGGGAAGTGATGAAGAGAGATGGGAGGAGGGAGAGAATGCAGGAAGAAATGGCTGGAATTGGGGGGGGATATTTGAGGGGTGGTGTGGAAACCTAGTACAGTGGAAACTTCCTGAAATCTACGAACGTGATTGTAATGAGGACCCCTAGTAATGGGAGACATGGAGATTCAACTGGTCATCTCTTGTAGCCAGGCGAGGCTTCCAGTGGTGGGATTAGGGTGCATTCAATTGAGTTGCTGGCCAAGGGGGTCCCACAGAAATCCTTCAACAACCCAGGCTATTGCTAAGACAAATAGCTGCTTTCTGCAAACTGACAGCAGAGCCCCACTGCCAAGGACAACACCCATACAACTCATTGATCATGGAGCAGTGGAGCCGGTGCCTAAATGGAGCCTTCACCCCTATGTTGTAGTCTCTTTGATGAGGGAAGGCACTCTATAGGCTACCAAAAGAGAAATGTGGACACCAACCCGGCCACAGAACCTTTGACCTATAATCTGTCCTGTCCACAAACTATGTTAGGGCAATGGTGCCACAGAACTTGTAGGAGAAGTCAACCAATGTCTGATTTGATCTAAGGCCCATTCCATGAAAGAAGCCAGCACCTGACACTGTTAGGGTAACCAAGAATCAGAGACTAGATAGCCCAGAGATCTGGGCTTATACAGCCACTATGGAAATCAAATGGCAGTTCCTCAGGTAACTTAGGGTAATTTGGGATAAACCCAAAAACTACTAGTCTAAAAAAAATCAATAAAATGATTCCTAATGATATTCTGCTATACTTGTAGATCAGTGCCTTATCCAGTCATCATCAGTGAGGCTTCCTCCAGCAGCAAATGGGAACAGATGCAGAGAACCATAGCCAGACATTATGTGGAGAGAGAGTCTAAACTGGAGGTCTCCATCAAATTCCTCCCCTCAGAGCTCAGAAAATTCTGTGGACAAGGAGGTGGAAAGACTGTAAAAGCCAGAGGGGATGGAGGACACCAGGAGAATGAGGCCCTCTGAATCAACTAAGCAAGGCACATAGACAACTGAAGCGTCAATAACAGGGCCTATGGGGGCTGCACCAGGTCCTCTGTGTACATATCATAGCTGTTAGCTTAGTGTTTTTATGGGACTCCTAACTGTGAGAACAAGTAGGTCTCTGATTCTTGTGCCTGCTCTTGGGACCCTTTCCTTCCTGTTGGGTTGCAGTGTTCAATTTTGATATGATAGTTTTTGCTTCATCATATTATATTTTATTTTGTCATGTTTAGTTGTTATCTCTTAGAAGCCTGTTCTTTTCTAATGAGAGACAGAAAGGGAGTGGATCCCGAGGAGAGGGGAGGTAGGCAGGAACTCGGAATATTAGGGGGGGGGGACTGTAATCAGGATATATTATA
This sequence comes from Peromyscus maniculatus bairdii, assembly GCF_049852395.1. Lineage (NCBI taxonomy): Eukaryota > Metazoa > Chordata > Mammalia > Rodentia > Cricetidae > Peromyscus > Peromyscus maniculatus. The sequence continues at coordinate 133,750,438 of NC_134856.1, forward strand.
TGAGAAAAGAATCTGTTTTCTTTTTTTGTTTGTTTGGTTTTTTTTGTTTTTCGAGACAGGGTTTCTCTGTGTAGCTTTGTGCCTTTCCTGGAACTCACTTGGTAGCCCAGGCTGGCCTCGAACTCACAGAGATCAGCCTGCCTCTGCCTCCCGAGTGCTGGGATTAAAGGCATGCGCCACCACCACCTGGCCAAGAATCTGTTTTCAATAAAAGAAAAAGGGGACGAAGATGGAAACTAAGGACATTTAAAACTCTAAACATTTATACTCCACTAAACTGGAAAATCTAAAAGAAATGTATGAATTTCTAGATACATATGACATATCAAAGCTAAATAAAGATGAAATAAATAATTTAAAAAGACACATAACAACCAATGAGATAGAAACAGTAATTAAAATTTTCCAACTGAAAAAGCTCAGGGCCAGATGGATGCAGCACAGAATTCTGTCAGGCATCCGAACCAACACCATGATCCTCAAATCAGTCCAGAAAATATTAAAGGAAGAACACTTCTAAATTCTTCTTATGGAGCCAATATTGTCCTGTTGTCAAAACCATATAAAGAGAGAAAGAGAGAGAGAGACAGAATTAGAGATCATTTTCCCCAGTGAACATAGACAGAATTTCTCAAGAAAGTACTTGCAAACTGAATTCAAGAACACATCAAATATATTATCCACCATGATAAATTCAGCTTAATCCCAGAGATGCAGAGATGGTGCAGCATATACAAAACAATAAATTTAACCCACCACATAAATAGACTCAAAGACAGAAGCAAAAGGAACATCTTACTAGATGCAGAAAAGGCCTCGAACAAAATCCAACATCACTTCATTATAAAAGTCTTGGAGGCTCTTGGGGTACAGAGGATATACCTCAACAAAATAAAAGCAATAAGCATCAGTCCCACAGCCAACATCATTCTAAATGGAGAAAAACTCAAAGATTCCTATTAAAATCAGGACCAAGACCAGCATGTCCACTCTCTCTACTCCTGTTCAATATAGTTCTTGGAACCTTATCTATAGCAGTGAGACAAGTGAAGAAGACGAGATGTAACAAACAGGGAAGGGAGGACTCAGAGTATCTTTATTTGCAGATGAGATAATTCTATACATAAGAGACCTTCAAGACTCCACCAGAAATACCTTAAAACTGATGAATACACTCAGCAAAGTTGCAGAATAGAAAATTAAATACACAAAAATTAGCAGCCTTCCTAGGTACCCGTGACAGTCACACTGAGAGAGAAAGCAGGGAAACAGTCCCATTCACCAGAGCCATAAAAAAATCATGGAATAAATAAAATCAAGAAAATGAAAAGACTTGTTCAATGAAAACTTAAAGACACTGAAGAAAGAAACTGAGGAAGACACCAGAAAATGGAAAGACTTCCCATAATTGTGGGTCAGCAGGATTAATACTGTGAAATGGCCACCCTACCAAAAGCCACCTACAGATTCGATACAATCCCCATCAAGATTCCAGTGCAATTCTTCACAGAAATTGAAAAAATAATTTCAAAATTCATACAGAAACAGAAAATAATTTCAAAATTCATACGGAAAACAGATTCCCAATAGCACAAACAATTCTGAACACTGTTGACGGAGTCCCGACCCCTGATTCCACAGTAATGAAAACAGCACTGTACTGGGATGAAACAAGACATCGGTCAATGGGATAGAACGGAGGATCTATGCTCCTGTTGCCGCTTAAGTTTTGACCAAGAAGCCAATGATAGAGAGCTGGTATCAAGAATACACAGAGAACTAAAAAAAAAAAACTAAATATCAAGAAAATAAAAACCTTCCAGGCCAGCCGGGTGTACCGAATGAGTGCCAGGAAAGCCAAGGCTACACAGTAAAACCCTGTCTCAAAAAAACAAAAACAAAAACAAAAAAAAAGCAAAACTAAACTACTTTAAGGTTTCCTCCTACTACAGTCAGAATCCATCCTTCGGATCATGAAATGATTGACAGCAAATGCTGCCATGGATGGGGCTATTGCTGAGAGTGGAAACTGGTGCAGCCACCGAGGACAGAAGTCAGTGTGGAGGGTCCTCAGAAAGCTAGAAGTAGGCCCACCACATGAGCTAGCTCTATCCATCCAGGGCATATTCCTAAGGACTCCATAACCTACTCCACAGGTGCTTGCTCATCTGTGTTCACTGCTGCTCTGTTCCCAATAAACAGGAACCGGAAACAGCCCAGATGTCCATCAATGGATAGAAAGATTACAGGCATGTGCCACTCGGGTCATGTGGTATTAGAGACGGAATCCAAGGCTTCATACATGATAAGCCAACGCTCTACCAACTGAGCCCCAGCCCCAGACCACTCTAGACTGTTTTAATGGTTTGTCTTTCTGTAGCTGAATGGAATCTTTTTCTCATGTCTGAGTCATGAAGCATAAGGACCGAACACAGCAACCACTTATGCCAGCTGCTATTGGTTCTTGACCATCGATGTTCTCTGCTGGGGAAAATGGTGTTTGCTCTTTTGGGAGCCTGCCTTTAGCTTTTTGTTGTTGTTTTGTTGCCAAAGTTCAGAGTTTTAAGCCAGGAGGCATTTATGGTGAGTGGTATCTTGAAAAATTGCCAGAAGAGCTTGAGGGGCAACCTCAGCTCTGGCTGTCAGTGTGCGTGTCCTTAGACTGTCACAGTATGGACCCACTGGTGAGAAGCCACATGGCTGCGCTGGATAACTAGAAGGGTCACCCTCTGCTGCATAACAAGTATGGCCAGCCTGGGCTACAGAAAAACTTTCAAAAAAAAAACAACCCCAAATTAGAATGTCTCAGCTTTTAGTAAGATCCATGCTATTCTTATCAGACCAACTTTCCTGCAAATAAGGATGGGAACACAGGGCAGATGTGGTACAAACCATAAAAAACGATTCCATGAAGATAATGGTGAGGGCCAGGAAGATAAACCAACCAACAACAACAAACTCTTTAACAAAATAATCTGCCATTTTAGAAGCTTATGAAACATGAAGACTGTAGGAACAAACCACCTAGAGCAGAGGACGGACAGAGGGAGGGAGGGAGGGAGGGAGGGAGGGAGAGGGAGAGGGAGAGGGAGAGGGAGAGAGAGAGAGAGAGAGAGAGAGAGAGAGAGAGAGAGAGAGAGAGAGAGAGAGAGAGAGAGAGAACGTGCCCACATCTGTTACCAAGTGTACCTGCCGCCTCTGGCTAACTCATGGCTGAGACCAGCACCCCAGCTAAGGCTGAGAGACAGTTTTCTTGGACAGAAACTTGGAATTCAGCCAGTTAAATCCTATTAAAAGAGACAGATAAAACTGAAGACCCTTTGGGGGAATGTCGACTCCAGGGCCTCAAAAAAACATCTTCTGTTAAGTCCAAGTATTAATAAATTCTAAATTTACTGGATGTGAGGAACCAGAAAAGGATGACAGACAGCACTTACTTTAAAGAAAGTCGCTGAGATGTGCTTTAGTCCAGTGGCCAGGAATACGAAGCAACAAGACAGTTTGCTCCAGACAGGAGTGTATGCAGTGAGGAATTCCGTCCATGGGTTGTGGTGTGAGCAGCCCAGGGACCCTGGAGGGTTTCCAGCAGCTGCATGGGTAAATGCTGGGCAGAGAGGAAGGACCAAAGGACCGCTCCTGGGAGAGGAGATGACATGGGCAAGACTGTTCGGCATCCAGCATCCCCACGCTGCCATCAGCACTGGCACTCTGCCAGGAGAGCAGCGGGCTCTAGGAGGTTCACAACCCCCACAGGAACAAGGCAAGGTGTGGAGCCCCACAGACTGAGGACTAAGTCCCATTAGCGGGAAGAATGACTGGCCAGTTGTTCAAACCCTGGCTTTATGCCACAGTAGGAGTGAGCTGGAGCCCTGGAAAAATTCACAGGTGATGGTAAGGCGGTTGGACTGTGGGCCGTGGAATGGAGAACCTTGGCTAGCCAGGATGCCAGCTACGGGGCCGTCAGGAATAACAGGCAGAGCTGTGTCTAGGGATCTTCCTGTCTCATTTCAAACAACAGTGTGTCTTCTTAAGGAGAAACTGAAGATTAATTAAAATACTGCAGAAAACATACAGACCAGTGGGGCGTGTGCTACACACTCGATCATAAGCCCATACAGCCACAAATAAGCCTGCTGTCTCCTTGGGGCAGCTCCTAGGAAGGGGCACTCTGACCCCAAGAAGCCTGGGGCTTGGAAGGCGCAGAGGACAGCCGGAGCTCGATGACTTCCCTCATTTAGGTGTACAGGGTTAGCTGAAGTAATGACTGCCTGCCGAAAAGAGGATTCTCTCATTTGGTAAATCAATAATTAGAGGCACACTGGGGAAATTAAGCAGAGAAGGCTGCAACCCCCCAATGCTGCCGCCAGGATCATTCATGCCTCGGAATAACAAACCCGGAGCTCCCCAAGTGGTGATCAATAAGCCACACACACCGCATGCTCGCTCGCAAAGGGACACAGAGCACTGGCTGCTCCTTGGCTGCACATGTGCCCAAGCTCGTTGTAAAACAAGATGTTGGTACCAGACAGGAGATGTGGCTGCACGGTGTCTGTGGTGTGAGTTCCTGCATGTGCGCATGCTTGCGTGTGCACATGTATGTATGCCTTTGTGTATTTTTGTGTATATGTATTTGTGGGTACACAGATGCATACGAATGTGCCCGTATTTGCTTGTGCATGCCTCTGTATGGATATGCACATGTGTGTGGCTCTGCAAATGAATGTCTGCACATCAGGGTTTGCCCAGCACAAGCGCTATCTTTCATTCCAACTAAAAATTATTTTGAATGAAATAATTTGCAGTGAGCCATTTGACCACACAAGAACCATCTGTACAGCAACATTAAGGTCAGCTCGCAATGCTAGACATAAATGCTGGAGCCCACAGCCCCCATCTGTCGTCTGGCCACTTCCTCCCCTCAGGGTCACTCTGGTCCTCCACTGCTTTTCTGCTATGCAAACACATCCCTTTGTACTCCAGTCTCCTTCCCTCACCCAAAGCCCGGAGCTTTAGCAATAACTACACTGTCACTTTTGAAAATCATCCAACAGCCTGGGTATTGTGAGCTGCTCCCCCACCCCCGCCGCCATGTGTGCGTGTGTGTGTGTGTGTGTGTGTGTGTGTGTGTGTGCGCGCGCGCGCGCGCGTGCGTGCGTGAGTGTGTGTGTGTGTGTGTGTGTGTGTGTGTGTGTGTGCGCGCGCGCGCGCGCGCATATGTGCAGGCATGTCTAGGTGTGCACATACTCATAACCTCCAGAGTTCAAAGTGAGGTGTCTTTCTCAATCACTGGGCACCAGGAATGGAACTCAGATACTTGTGAGGCAAGCAGTTTGCCAACTGGGCCGTCTCCCACCAAGCCCGGAGCCCTGCATCTTGACCAAAGTTCAGGCGTGGTCCAGCTTCGGGGGATGAAAACTGAGTTTTTTGCACAGGGATCGCACATGTCCATGTAGTGAGGCTTCCAACACCTGGGAGAAGAAGCAGTCCCAGTCCTCTCAGCCGGTATCAGCCAATAACACAGAAGTAATGCAGCCTGCAGCTTGGGTCAGTCAGCTCCACACAACCTCTGTGCTGGGCACCTTGTGTGGGGAGGAGCCCCTCTTCCTACGTCACAGCAAAAGCTAATGAACTGGGGATAATTAGCAGATGACGCAGCACCCTGCAGGCATGACATCGCAGCAACCAAGCTCCAGGGGATTTCCAAACACCAGCGGCTTGATGAGCCTTGTAAGATACACAGGCTGTGCCAAAAACCATCTAAGGGGCTGATGCCAGCGCCAGCCAGGCGAGAGCAGGGCTGAGCGACTGCAGATCCTTATCTCTCCAGCAAGGGCTCTGCTGCGTCCAGAGGAGAGTTAATTAGTGATAGAGAGAGAAGTCGGGTGTAATTAGAGAAGCCTTCCTCCAGCCTGTGTGTCATGCCTCCCCACTAATGAGGCAGCCACTTGCCCACAGTCAAACCACGCAGACTCTTCATCCCTTCTCAGTCCTCGGATGGACTCATGAAGACGCCAAGGGGCCGTATCCCAGAGGGCGACATCGTTAGCAGTGAGCCTCACACTCTGATTCTGTGGCCATTGAAAGGAAACAAGAATGGGTTAAGAAATGGGTTTTGTAAATTTTGTAAATCTGCAGATTTGGGTGTCCGTGGGTGGAAGTGGGGGCTCCTGGAACAATTCCCATGTAGGTTTCAGGACAGCCTTGTATCATTAGCTGCAGTTCCCAGAGTGCTGACTGGGCTGAGGCTAAAGTGTGGCGGACCATCAGTCCCCATCCCCTGTAGCCCACAGGTGCCTTGGTTAGCTGCAGCACTCCAGGGAAAGGCCTGTTGCAAAGAGCACCCACCAAGTGAGCTAACCTGAGGTCGTGTGGACAAGCCTTCTCCTGCATGTGATACCCCGCCAGGAAGCGCCGAGATGCTCAGAGGCATGCTCCCAGGTGAAACACCCCGAGGTTTCTCTGTTAATAGGCCAGGTCTCCACAGCACCAACTGTTGCCTGTCATCAACCGTCTGTGGATTAAAGCCCTAAGGACAGCAAGGATATGAAGCAGGAAAAGAGGGAAGAAATTCCAGGGAGTATCTAAGCGGCGACCAGGACCACCGGAAGTGCCGTCGACTCTGCCAACGTTGCCAATGGTTGCCCATCAAAGTCCAGAGGGAGAGTGCAGAGCACTGTCCAGGCCTGCTTCCACACTCGGACCTCCGAGGGGATGAGTTTCACAGAGCCTCCGAGTCCACTGTCTTATTCAGAAGAAAGCTTTCCTGGCGTTCCACAAAGCAGTGCCCAGCAGCTGCCCACAGAGTCACAGATGCCTGTGTTTTTCCTTCCCTGGGCCCTCTATGAATATTCACATGTGCCAGACGAGACCTGTTTGGCTCCAGTAAGACTATGCCATCATCTTTGTTAACAAACAGAGAGGTGTGCCGTTCTGCCAACAGCTTATGTATGTAGTCTTCATTAACGCCTGTGAACCGAAGTCCCACTTCAGCGTGTGGGTTGGAGCCAGCAAGCTTTGCTGCAGTCAGTGGCTTGGGTGCGCACTGAGGAGCCCATACAAAGGAAGCAGCCGGCTTTCTTATGCCATCTTGTGGAATAAACTGTGCATAATACCAGAGACTGTCTCTACCAGGGTACTGTGTGGTAACTTCTTGTCCAGGAAGCAAAATATAGCAAACTGTAATGGTGAAAAAGCCCATGGTGAAAAAAAATCTCCACACATCTGTTTGCCACATTTGGATTTTTATTCCATCTCCCCACTCAAATTAGCTTTGGAATGTTCTAGACCCCGAAGCTGTTTCTCTGTCTGGGCCCTGACGTTCAAACCTCCTGACTCCCTGCCAGTGTTGTGTTCTCTGAGCGGCCAGGGACTCAGTCACTCAACCCCATCTGAACGGCAGTGCTTGGTGAGGCCCAGCCTTAAAAGCAGCCGCATCTGTTAATGATTTCTGTGGAAGACAGGACAGGACTCGGCCAGGGCTGTGTTTGTTCACTGCCGTATCAATCACTGTGTTTGCCAAAGAGTGTCTGTGCGTTCTAACCAAACCCACCAGGCAGCGCTTGGACGTCCCAACATGACAAACTCCAGTTAGATGCAAAACATTTTGCTTCAAGAGGACACACTTCAGCCAGGATAAGACTCTTTATGAACAACCATCTTACATGTAATTATATGTTTTGTATGTACTAACCACAACATAGAACATTACTGTGATTTATAGGTCTATGGTATGTGTGCTGTATTCAGTGTACGATGTGTCGTGCAGTGTATTGTCTGTTGCAGAGCTGAACACACTTGATCAGCAGGGAGAGGCTTTCCATTGTTCAGGAAGGACATACAGCCTAAGCAGCATGCTTGAGCCTGCTGCTAGCCATAGTGAGAAAAGCCACAGGCAGCACGTAGGTGGGTGGGTCTGACTGTGACTGCAAGGCTTTCTTTACAAAAGAGGGTGGACATCTCTGGTGTTTCACTTGTTAACTAACATACTTCATTATATTTATATTTATAATCTATTACCACATGCTGAGTATTGGAAATGTGTCCATACGCATGTATACGCATACATACATACTCACATAATACACACATACATACATGTATATATATACATGCATACATACATGCATACACCATACATGTATACATCCATGTATGTACACATGCAGCCATGCATACAGACACATGCATATGCACATACATATATACATATACATGCATATGCACATATATGTATACACATACATTTCAAATAAGAAATCTATATCCAGTGGGTGAGAAAAGAGTGAGCAGAGTAAGACATGTATGTATTCTAGTGTGCATCATGGGAAATGCTGTTGTCCCTCAGTACCAGGAATTCATGAAGAGGCTAGAGAAAAGCATTTGAGTCTGTGTCTCAACATTTCTCTACAGGGCCGTCACTTACATGGTCCTGTCCTGCTGGGCATCTGAGTGCCTGAGAATAGTGCAACTGAATGTTTTATAAACCCCGAGACACTGCAACATGGCTGTGACCACAGGGCTGAGGAACTGTGGGAGAAATCCACAAGTCTAACAATCCCTTCCAGCTCCAGGTTCTGAAACTCAGGCGACAATACAGAGTTAAGCACCCAGGCAGCATTATCAGAGTGTTAAGATGTGGCATCTAGGACTGAGCGTGGTGATCTGTGCCTTTAACCCTAGCACTCAGGAGGCAGAGGCACGAAGATCTCTGTGAGTTCCAAGCCAGCCAGGGCTACAGACAAGCAAACAGAGGCATGGAGTCTGGAGAGTGTATGTAACTTCCCAATGGTGGAGCCCGCCCGTGCAAGCACGGCTGATACTAAAGGATTTCCCACACGGAGTAACAAACTATCACACTCCCAGAAATGGACAACGAGTGTTAAAAGATCTTTGCTGCTGGACTCAGGGGCACACACCTTTAATTCCACTCAGGAAGCAGAAGGAGATGAACCTCTGTGAATCTGAGGCCAGCCTGGTCTACATAGGGAGTTCCAGGCCAGCCAGGGCAACATAGTGAGACCTCCGTCTCAAAACAAAACAAGACAACAAAACAGGCCCCTTGCTGTTCTGAGTCGGCACCAAAGGCCCTGAAGGGTATCAGGAGGCTCACAATCCTACCTCCAACTCCCACGTCATCTAACTCTCATTCCTCTGGTCCCTTCTCCTCCCAACCTACAGCTATGGAGGACTGGAATGTTCTAGAAATCCTGACCAGGATGTACAGCCAATCAATGCCTTGATTTCCTTCTCTCTGAGAAAGTAGATTCCTCCTCTTGGCCAGCCCTGCTCCTTGGGCTGTAATGGTGATCACGTGATTCCATGTAAGTCCAAACTTGATGACCACATGATTCAATGTAAGTCCAAACTTTAAAAATTATTTGTTAAGGAGTTCTTACAATATTAAGCAAGGTCACCTGACTTCAGAAAAAAATGGCTGCTCCCCGTCATGTGCAGATCCTAGTCTATAATGTATGCATGTTTCTATGTAAACAATGAAAGTGTGAGGTAGCGTAACATGGAGACCGAGGAAGCGTGACATGGGTGAGGAGGAAGGATGGAATGCAGGAGAAGAACACACGAGTCCTGCAAGAGGCTAAAATGTGAGTCACCTTCCCTAGTTTTTACTGTCTTGGGTTTTCTCATTTTTTGTTGGGGCAACAGGGGATGTGTGCATAAGAAAGAAATTGATGATAAGAGTGTAAAACCCTAAGCAAAGCTCAAGGCTTCAGAACGGCCATTCTAACTGTGTGGAGGTTCACAGATGTGGGCGGGACTTGGGAGTGGGCCAGTGTCATCTAGCCGTGCGGGTTTCTGTCTGTGAGGTTGTTGTGATTTTTGTACTGTAGATGAGAAAAGTGTTTCTCATCACATGTCCCAGTCCCTGTCTGAAAACGCTTGGCAAGCATCGCCTTCTAAAACACCGCTACCCTGTTCTTCAAGGAGGAAACGGAGGCTCCATCAAACAGCAGCGCCAGGATTTGAACGTGGCTCTACTTATCTCCTGTGCCGGGGCTCTTCCCACCCTTTCTGACTGGTTTAGCTTGGACAGGGGCAGGGAGGGCCTATGGAGAAGAGGAAGAACATACCCCTGTATTAGCCAGCTTTCTGCTACTGTCCAAGATACTGAGATAAATCAGCTTGATGACAGAAAACCTTTATTAGGGCTGATGACTCTGGAGGCCAAGGCCATGGTCACTGGGCCCCATTGCTCTGGTGACGTGGTGGGAAGCACACTGTGTCAAAAGATGGTGGAAGCTGTTTACTTCACAGCAGTCAGGCGAAGGAAGTGGGGGCAGGGAAAGGCACTGCCATTTCCTTGAGGACATCTCTCCAATGACATGACTTTTAAAAAAATATGTGTGTGTGCATGCATGCACGTGTGTAATGTTTATGTATGGACACACATTGCACGGAACACGTGTGGAGGTCAGAAGAGAACTTTGTGAGGTTGGTTCTCTCTCTCTCTACTTTTACATGGCTTCCAAGAATGAAGATCACGTCATCAGACTTGAGATGAGCCATCTCACAGGCCCCTGACTTGACTCCTGGCATCCTCCCACTATACCCTGCTATTAAAAATGCCGCTACTTGTGGTGATATCTTGTGTCCCCCAATGTATTGTGCACCCTAATAAAGCTTATCTGAGGATCAGAGGAAAAAGCCAGCCACTATAGGTAAACATAGAATAGGGTGCGTGATACGTTGGGAGACACAATATGCCACCACAACTACTTCCTCAGAGAGCCACAAGCTGAGGACCAAATCTTTCACACACGACCGACCCTTCAGGGGACAGTTGTCCAAAGCAAAGCACATCAGATATAAAGCACTTGAATCTGAGGGAACTCACCTAAAAAACTTGGCATTGGGAAAAGAGAAACATAATATAGAAGTGCTACAAAAGACACGCACAGATGTGCACACACACGCAAGTGTATATGCACACACAGAGAGACATGCGTGCACATCACACACCACTTAGAGCTGAGGCCAGGCTGGTGTCAGTGGTGAAGCATCACTCTGACAGTTGTAAGATGCTGGAAGGATTAAATTACACTGATGCATATCTGTTGGAAGCCTTCCCGGAGACTCTCACACCCATCAGCATTCTGTAGCCAAATTAATCAACAGATTGTTATCAAGACACAAATCTGCTTGCAAAGATATTTTTGTGAAGTTTAATTCCACAAAGAGAAACATCGCTCCTTGTTAATGTAAAAGAAAGACATAAATACTAAGAGAAATCACGTGCTTGGCAGTTTCCAGAGCCATCAGGGAAGATTAGGAGTTTGGATGACAAGAGAACTCCGGAATTCTGGGAGCAGGAGCTATGGAGAGCTAGCAGGCTTCTTTTCCTAGCTTGCTAAGCACAGCATGGGCCTTACTCAGCACAGGGTGTTCTCTCTGGGTCCATCTCACCGCTTCAGGGATCAGTTGAGTGTCAATAGTCTCCATAGCATTTGTGTGTGTGCATGTGTGCTTCCTTGGTATTGCCATTGCAAGCACATGCCTCTACCCTGGGCTTTTTTTTCACATGGGTTCTGGAGCTCAAACTCAGATCTTGCGCTTGCCAGGTAAGTGCCTTACAAACTGGAAACAAGGTGGAGGTTCCAGGCAGCCATGGGTCCTCGGGAAACTCTTGGTCTGTGATCATCGCCTAAACACCTTCCTGCTCCCACCCCAGGAAGAGATGATGGTGGCTACCACGGCCCAGACCATCGGAGAAGGCAGCTCTCCTTCCAAGGGTGCCTTGTCTGACCCCCATTCCCACCCCACAAGTGCCAAGGCATGCCAGCTGCACTGTCTCTCGCTGCTCTCCTGCTTCCTGGCTGTGTGGTCACGGCCACGGAATGACACTCAGCTGCTTTGGAAGCATCAGTGGGGGCTCCGCAGGTGGGTGTAGGAGCCAGAGGCAGGAGGATGGAGGTGGGTGCTGATCCAGCAGCACTTTCTCCCCTTTACCCACTATGACCTCTTCTGCGGCTCCAGTGAGCTTTTTCTTTTCAAGTTATTTTTATTCTTTTATCTTTTAAATCATGTTTTTGTAAATTCTTTGAGTGTTTTCATAAGGTGTATTTTGACCACATTCACTCAGCCTCTAGCTCCTCCCATCTCCACCCTCAACTCCCTGTCCACCCAACTTTGAGATCCCCGCCCCTCCCTACAAGATTGTGTTGCCCAACTATTCCTGGGAGTGGTACCAGCCCGGGACTGTGATCATCTTACCAGGAGTCACGTCACTAAAGAAAGTGGACTCTCCTTCTCCTGCCGCTTTCAAATGCCGATGGCTCTTCAGCCCCTGCATGCCTCTCCCCTCCATGCTGGGATTCTGTCTGGCTTGAGCTCGTGCAGTTCTTCTACATGCTGTCATGGCTGCTGACAGCCAGCTGTGTCTGGAAAACACAGAGACCCTCAGCTGGTAATGCACAGAGAATAGAAGACTGTAGTTCTCAGTCCTCAATAGGATATACATGTGACAACCGCCACCCCCAAGGCTCAGAGAGCGTCCCAGAAGAGGGGGCAGAAAGTTTGTAAAAACTAGAGGTGGAGGACATAGTCAAATTATTTTTTTAATGGGAGACTTTGAAACCACAAGGCCGTGGAAGTGGGGGAGAAATTGAATGCATATATATCATGTATATGCATGTATTCATAATTGTCAATGTACATGGTAGAAGCTTAAATAGCTTCCTCCTTCTCAAAATTCAAGCTTCATTTCAACTGTCCCTTCTAGATTTTTATTTATAATATGTGTGGTTTTGCCAAACCGATTTTTGGTCCGCATGGTATTCTAATGCATGGCCACACTGTGTTGAATGTGACCACATCACTACAGAATGAAAGATGAATGGTCCTAACTCTGGACCTCAGACACAATGTTGCAGACTCCTCTCCTCCCTCGTCCTCCTCGCTCAACCCAGTAATTCTATGAGATAAATGTCTAGAGCTTAAATGCCTCCGAGGGTCACCATATTTTGATTTTTATCGCTATTACCAAATTGGTATTCAAAGAGTGACCTTGCCCGTGACTTTGCTGCAAGCATTCATTTGGCACACCCTTGAACACACTGTTCTGGTAAGTGTGTGGAATCCCCTTGGGAATGTTCTAGGACTCGATGGTACCTGCCCCTGAGGTTCACGGATTATCTGTACAGAGCACAAGCTGCTTTCTGTGTGCTGTTCTTGTTTTGACTTTCTCCCCTCTGTTTGGACTGTTTTTGATTGCACATTTTCCTTTCTCTTCTCTTTCTCTTTCTCTTTCTCTTTGCTCTTTCTCTTTCCCTTCCTTCCTTCCTTCCTTTCTTTCTCTTTCTCCTTCCTTCCTTCCTTCCTTCCTTCCTTCCTTCCTTCCTTCCTTCCTTCCTTCCTTCCTTCCTTTCTTCCTTTCTTCTTCTTTTTCCTGTTCTTTTCTTTTTCAAGACAAGGTTTCTCTGTGTAGCTCTGGCTTCCTGGAACTCACTCTATGAAGTGCTAGGATTAAAGGTGTGTGCCACCACTGGCCAGCTGATTGCATGTTCTTATAAGAAACATTTTTGTGTATAGTCATTACTATGTTCTGAATATAGGCCACAAATTTGTCACAGGCAGGTCTTGCATTTGTGATAGGCCATGGAACAGAACCAGTATTACTAAGTATCAACTTTGTTGGCCTTTCTCTTCAAGCTTCTGCATTTCACAGCCTGCTTGGAATACTCCATTTTACCTGGTATGAAGACAGCCAATTCTTTCTAGTGCCAAACACTGTAGTTTTAGTTTCTTGGTCCTTCTGGAATTTGGGTGTGTGGCCTGAAAACCTAAGTTGTTTTGCTTCGGATGGACAATCTTCTCAATTTAAAAAAAATGTCTATATTTTTCTATACTAACCTGAAAAAAACCACTGTCACCTGCTAAATGTCCACACTTAGACTACTATAATTTGATTATTGCAACTTCCTATTATGTTATTTTTAAAGTCTTTGAATGATAGAGACCATGAAAATTTCAGAGAGAGCAAAGAAAGGTCCCCAGCACTTCCCAGGTTCTTCCTAGGACAACGGAAGAATAAGGAACTTGACATTGAACAATGTGCGTCCCTTTACCACGGGAGCATTTTTGTAGTCATCACTTGGTTCAGAACTGACAGTATTTCCTCATTGTAACAGCCTCCCTTACGCTGTTCTTAGAGCCGCCCCGGCCCACAGTCTTGGGCGCTGACCACCACTCTTCCCCATCTCGGTCCTTTTGTCATTTCAAGGTTGTGACACAGATGAGATCACAAACCGCACGTTCTTTTGGCATTGTCTGTGCTGTGCATGATGCCCAGGCGTTGACTGCCAAACGTTCCTGTTTGGTCCACGAGGGGAGCATTGTTCTTGGCGCTAACCCATCACCCCGAAAGGAGTGCTGGGGCTGGTGCAGAGGAAGGCGCTCTCCTCAGTGGTTCATAGGTTCTTACATGAATCCCGGATTTCACTGAGGCTCGGGGAGCAGGGTTGGGCTGTAACTGTGTGCTACATGCCCTGTGTCCTGCCTCGCTGGCAACTAAATGAGACCGTCACACACTCTAGGCGAGCACTGTGCTACTCAACAACTCCCAGTGGAAGTTTCCATCTTTGAGAATCCACTGAACTAGTCTGTACAGTGTCTGCATCATCCCGCTGCCTCGCCCATAAGGCACATATTCTTCTGCCCCCCCCCCCCCCCGCAGCAGCACTTGGGGTCACAACCACTATCCAAATTCAGTTTTAGCCTGTCTAATAGATACACGGTAGCATCTAACATTCACTCTTTCTTCCTTCCTTTCTTTTTTTCTTTTTTCTTTTTTTTTCTTTCTTTTTTTTTTTTTTTGCAAGACAGGATTTCTCCATGTAGCCCTGGCTGCCCTGGACTTTGCTTTGTAGACCAGGTTGGCCTCAAATTTACAGAGATTACATTAATATTTCTTTCAGCATTGACTTTTGGGTGTTATTATTCTAGACACGAGTTCACATCAAATTATGGTTTGTGAATACTTAATTCCGGTCAATAGCTTGTCCTTTCATGCACCCTGCAGAGCCTTTTCAAAACAAAAGTTTTAATATTTTATCACATTTTAAAATTTATGTGTATTTTGTATATGAGGGCCAGGGAGGGTGCTTACCGCACTGCCCATGTGGAGGTCAGAGGACAATTTGTGGAAGTTCGCTCTCTCCTTTTACCATGTGAGTCCTGGGGATCAAACTCAAGTCACCAGGCTTGGTGGCAGGCACCCTGACCTGCTGAGCCACTTTGCTAACCCCAGAATTCTCATTTTTGGTCTGAAGTCTACTCCCTCACCTTTTCCCTTCATGCAGCAGACTTGGATTTTATGAGTAGGATGCTTTACTGAGCACTGGGCCCCAAAGATTTCCCTCTATGTTCTATTTGTATAAGCTTTACATTTTATTTTAAAATACGGCATATTAGTCAGGGTTCTCGAGAGTAACAGAACGTATAGAATAAAGTCTCTCTCTCTATAGAAAGGGGTATTTATTAGAATGACTTGCATATTGTGGTCCAGCTAATCCAACAATGGCTGACTGTGAATGAACTGAGCATCCAAGAATCCATTAGTTGCTCAGTCCATGAGGATGGATGTCTCAGCTGGTCTTCAGTATTACACTGGAATTCCAAGAAGTAGGCTCTAATGCCACTGAAGGAATGGACTTGCTAGAAAGGCAAGGGCAAGCAGGCAAAGAGCAAAAGCTTCTTTCTTTCATGTCCTTACATAGGTTTCCAGCAGAAGGTGTGTCTTCCTGTCCCATGATCCAGATTAGGGGCAGACTTTTCTACTTCAAATTAAGCAAAAATTCTTCACAGGTATGCCCTCCATTTTTGGATTTTTAGTTAATTCTGAATGTAGTCAAGTTGACCACCGAGAATAGCCATCACATATGGGATCCATTCTGAGTGGGTTTGGGTTTGAGGCATGAGGTTTAGGTTGAAAATCCTATTCCTCCTCCATAAAACCACTATTGCAAGTCTATCAGAAGTCAGTGGGCAGCTGGAGACATAGCTCAATTGTCAGAGTTCTCATTTAGCAAGCAAGAGGCCCTGGGCTTCATGCCCAACACAGCACCCAGCTAGGCATGGTAGTGAGCATCTGTAACCCCAGCACTCAGAAGGCAGGAAGATCAAAAAGTCGGAGGTCACTTTAGCTGCAAGGCTAGCTCAAGGCCAGCCTGGGCCACATATGATCCTGTCTCAAAAACAAACAACCCATACAAACAAACAGTTGTTCATGCTGGGAAGACTGTTCATGGGCCAGTGTTTGTTCAACTGATCTCAAGTCTCCCCTGATCAATCACACGGGGTTGACAACTGTGACTCTCAGTGAGCACACAAGCCCAGATGGGCTTTCCTAAACCAAGTTGTCTCTGAATGGCTGTAAACGGTATAGCAATTTAAGCCTGGCTTTCCACAAGTCTTCATTTCTATACCCAAGAAATGAGCCTGACTCATATATCTAGTTTATATTGTGAGACGCTGTGAACTCACTTATCAGTCTAAGCACTTGGGGGTTCTGTTATCTATTTGTCGTTCATTTTTAATCTCTCTTCACTCTTTCTATGTGAGCCATCACGTCGTCTACAAAGAGGAATGGTTTGACATCATTCTTTCCAGCCGGCCTGACCTGTATTTCCTTTTCTGCCTCCTCAGAGAACCTCGAACTCTGACAGCGTATTGAATGCCACAGTGAGGGGGGGCCCTTGGCTCACCCCTAGTCACAGAATGCAGCTGTTGGGACCTTCCCCACACTGTGTGGTTCTAGCTGCAGGGTCTTTCTTTGCTCCTGTCACAACTGCTGAGGCTTTCAACCTCTTCTTCACTTGATGTGATCACATGTTTTTCATCTTTATATTGTGCATCAGATGACTCCAACTGTCATTATCAAGCCAGCCTTGCACACCTGGAATGTGGGTGGGTATATATATATATATATATATATATATATATATATATATATATATATATATATATATATAGAGAGAGAGAGAGAGAGAGAGAGAGAGAGGGAGGGAGGGATTATATATGTGTATGTATGAATATATATATATATATATGTGTGTGTGTGTGTGTGTGTGTGTGTGTGTGTGTGTACATATATATATTATTGAGGGATTCTGTTCACTAACAATCTCATTAAGAATGTTTGCATCTTTGGGAAATGTGCTTGTATGTACACAGTCTGTGCATGCACAGGTGTCTATTTATCTGTGTGTATGTAGATGTGGTGCACATGTACTATGGCACATATATGATGGTCAGAGGACAAGCTCAAGTTTCAGTCCTCACCTTTGACCTTGCTTGAGGTGGGGTTCTTCTGGTTTTCTGCTGCATACACTACACTGTTAATGCATTTGACTTTTATATCAGCTCTGGGGACTCTGGCAATTGTGCCATGCCTGCAGGTTATCTACAGGTGTGTCATTCAGACCCCAAGAAAAGCATCTGTAAAAGATAAAATCCCAGTTATCTCTGTTGTTTATTTCTAGTTTAAAATGGCCAAGAACAGTATCTTGGTTAGGGTCTCTATTGCTGTGAAGAGACATCACGACCACAGTGACTCTTATAAAACATTCAGTGGAGTGGTTTACAGTTTCAGAGGTTCCATCCATTACCATCATGGTGGGACATGGTGATGTGCAGGCAGACATGGCTCTGGGAGAGCTGAGAGTTTTACAACGTGATATGCAGGCAACAGGATGTGGTCTGCGACACTGGGTACGGCTTGAACAAATATGAGGCCTCAAAGCCAACCTCCACAATGACACACTTCCTCCAACAAGGCCACACCCACTCCAACAAAGCCACATCTCCTAATAGTGCCACTCTCTTTGGGGGCCCATTTTTCTTTCAAACCACCACAGTCTCTATAAAATTTCAATTCCTTTCAATTTGCTGAGGGGGACTGGTAAGATGGCGGGCCCAGTGGTTAAGAGCACTGCCTCTGCCGACTCTTTCAGAGGATTCAATTTCCATCCTCTGGACCCACATCAGGGGGCTCAGAAGCACCCTATAACTCCAGTTCTGAGGATGCCTCTGGCTTCCATGGTCACCTGCATTCGTGTGCACACACCCACACACAGACACACATATACATAATTTAAAATAATAAAAATGTCTTAAAAATTGCCCAGGCCCTCTTTATGACTCAGAGTCCGATCTCTCTAGGGGTGTGTTCTCCATCTCTAAAAAGAAGGTGCGCCCTGCTGCTGGGGATGTGCTGGGCAAGTGCCAGTTGAGCCCTGGTGGACAATGCAGGGAATTCTTCTGTCTTTCCTCTTTTTGAACCTAATTCTTTCTCTTTTGTTTAGGAAGAGGAAAGTCAAAGCCTCCAACTGCAAATGTAAAAATCACCTATTTCTCCTTCCAGGTTTTTTTTTTTAACATTGGAGTTTGTTTTATTGCATGATGTTAGCATAAGAAAAAGTAGTCTTGGCAAGGCATTCTGCAATCACTGATAAGATTTTAACTGTACACAAGATAAGTGGCTATATGAAATTGAAAAACTATTTTCAAAAAGTACATAAAAGTTTCACATGATGAGTTTTTAAATATGGTTTATATTTGTAGTTTCACATGGTTAAAAAGTGCTTCAAATGTACTGATGGGAAACTGATCTTTATAAGCAGTGACAGGGTTGATATAAACTGTAGAAACTATCTGAATTAGAAAGCTAACATTGTGACATTCAAACTTACGTGAATCAGTTTGCAATTCCCACTCAGGTAGATAGATTAATCATCTAACAAACACCTATTCTGAATCCAACAAAAGTCTATTGAATTCAAATTATGCATGTTGGGGGATGGATCTCGGAGGTCTGTGTGTGAGTGGGCAGGACCACTGCTGATCGATGTACTGCACCATCCAGTGGAACCTTCTTCATAGCCTTGCTTTCTCAGCACACTGCCCGTAAACACTCCCAGAAAGCTGGACATTCAGCTCCTTCAGCAACACACTGCCCTTTCCTGTTCTCTGATTACATAAACCAAACACCTCTCATTGGAACCCTCTTCACCAATGGCTTCAGGTCTGCCAATCTTATTTCCAAGAATTAGCCTAGGCACACTGGCAATGGTTTCATCTGTCCTTACTGACTCAAGTTCTCCTTTTGATTCTAACAGCCTTTTATGGTCTACACAATCCACAAGAAATACAATGCTGTTGACAGCAGAAGGGTAGTTTTTCATATCCTTTTGGACTGGACACGCCAGATCAAAAGTTATAAAAGTTGTGCCAGAAATGATGAGTTCTTCTGAAGTGGGATGTGGTATTGGGATGCCGGGCCATGCCTGTTATCTGTTAGCATGAGTAGTAACAATGTTTTCCTTGCATTATCCAATCCAAGGCATACCAACTTACCAGTTTACCAGTTTGTTTGTTTGTTACACGTTCCTAGGAACGGGCGGCACACTGCCAAAAGCTCTGTAAATCCAGTCAGGTATGAAGGACATATCCAGATCTTATGGGGTCTGAGGCTCCAGAAAACGCAGATCCCTGCTCTGTGCCTCCCTGACCCGCTCCGGAATGGCTCTGCCAAGCGCTTTGGCTGTCCTCTCCTTCAGTTTTGCCCACTGCTTCTATCATGAATTTTGTAGCTGTCTGCTCTGGTTTATTCGCGTTTAGAATCATTGTTTCTTTTATATCAACTTTTCAATCATAGGCAACATTTTTTTTTTCTGCTCCTGGCATTTCCTTTGCCCTAAAGTCCATTTTATCTTATAATAATCTAGCCATTATTTGCTGTCTTTAATTAATATTTTCATGTCTTTTCTGTTTTTAATTCCAACCTAGATCATTATATGTGAAGAGACTTTTTTGTAGACTACATAGTTGGGTTATGATTAAAAAGATTTCTTTTTTATTTTTTTTAATTATGTGTTTGTGGGGGGGGGATGGATGGTGTGAAGGCAGGTGCCATAGAAGCTACACAAGGGCACTGGATCCCTTGGAGATGGAGTTATAGGCTATAGTGAGCTGCCTGACTAGGTGCTGGCTTAGACCCAACTCAGGTCTGCTCAAGAGCACTACATGGTCGTAACACTAAACCACCTCTCTGGCCCCTGGGTTCTGATTTTAAATCCACCCTGTCAGTCTCTGTCTTAATTGATGTACTTAAAATATCTACATTTAACTTGTCTTTGTTTGTTTGTTTGTTTTGAGACAGAGTTTCTCTGTGTAGCTCTGGCTGTCCTGGAACTCTCTGTGTAGCCCAGGCTGGCCTCAAACTCACAGAGATCCTCCTGCCTCTGCCTCCTGAGTACTGGGATTTATAGCTAGAGTTTTCCTGCCTTGCCCACAGTCAGAACAAATCTCTGTCACCCGCCAGTCCCACAGCCGCTCAAACCCAACCAAGTAAACACAGAGACTTATATTGCTTACAAACTGTATGGCCATGGCAGGCTTCTTGCTAACTGTTCTTATAGCTAAAATTAATCCATTTCCATAAATCTATACCTTGCCACGTGGCTCGTGGCTTACCAGCGTCATCACACACTGCTTGTCATGGCGGCGGCTGGCAGTGACCTTCTGCCTTCCTGTCCTTCCTTTTCTCCTCTCTGTTAGTCTCACCTATACTTCCTGCCTAGCCACTGGCCAATCAGTGTTTTATTTATTGACCAATCAGAGTAATTTGACATACAGACCATCCCACAGCAGGGATTAAAGGTGGGGCCACCACCACCCAGCTAACAAAGTCTTGATTGATATGTTGAGACTTTCATCTGACATTTCTTTCTTTCTGAAGTACTGGGAATTTAGGCAAGCATTCACCCAACGCAGACAAGCTGCCCCCAGCCTCCTTTTATTTTTCTTTCCTTCCCCTCTCAGTTCTCTTTTTCTTGGCCACTCGACCTCTTTTAGAACTTGGCTTTCTTTACTCATGGGACTGTGACTGGCCTCTGTGCTGTACCTTTACAGTTGTTCTAGGCATGACTTCATCTACCACGACTTCTTGGGGTTGACTAGTGTCGCTTTTGTCTGAGTCAAGCAAAGTAAGGACAATTTGCTTTCCAAGCTGGCAGTGCAGCTTGGTGCTGAATGGCTCAACTAGAAGGTGTGCAGTCTTGGGTTTGATTCCGGAAATCGCAAGAAAAAAAGAAAAAAGTAAAGTAAGCGTGCTTTTCTTTATACCCCTTCCCATCCATGATTCCCATCAGGACACTTAGACAACCTGGGCTACTTGGTAAGTTTCAGGCCAGCCTGGGTTATATAGCAAGACTCTGACCCTGTGGGTAGGAGAAAGAGCCACAACTTCTTCAGTGGTCTAGCCTCTGTCACCCAGCTGTGTCTAGTAGGACATCTTGAGGCTGACCATTTGTGTAGGGTGTCTTTGTTGAAAATAGCATATAGACTCTGACTCTCACTGGCTTTCTTTCTCTAAAAAAGGTAGACCAAGATGGAACTGGAGACACAGCTGAGTTGGGAGAGTGCTTGCCTAGCACATATCCCCATCATCACATGCACTTAGCTACAGTGGTTGCCCTGATTAGTGTAAACTGTCGTCTTGACACAGTCTAGAGTTATCTGAAGAAAATATTCTTAGGTGAAATAATTGTCTTTATCAGGATGGTCTGTGGGCATGTCATCATGTATGTAGGATGGTCCAGCCCACCACGGGGGCTGCCATTCCCTATGCGGGTGATCCTGGGCTATGTAAGAAAGCTAGAGTATGAGCCTGCTAGTGTGGAAACATTCACTTTCTGCCACGCCTTCATAGACTGCGAACTGGACATGTGAGCCAAATAAAGTTGCTTTTGGTCCTAGTGTTTTGATCACAGCCACAGAACGAAGGCACACTAGTGGCACACCCTGGAATCCTAGCACCTGAGTGGCAGAGGCAAGGAGGATCTAGAGTTTAAGGTCATCTTTGTCTATACAGCAAGTTCCAGACCAGCTGGGGATACATAGGATCTTGTTTTTAAAAAGGGGGAGGGGTAGCAGGCATGGCTTTTTACACACCGAGCAAACTGGAGCTTCCTGGCGGCGGGGCGTGCCAGTGTTTGCCTTTCAGTGACATTAATCCAGCAACTCACTTGACAGGGAATTACTTGTCTCGAGTGCTCTCAGGAGAAATGCTTTCTTTTCCTGCTTCTCCTGGGAGAATGTGACAGCAGAAGGAGGGGGTGGTGCCATTTGCCGAGTAGTCGAGACCATGATGGCAGAAAGAACACTTTGGACAGATGTCAGAATGGAGAATTTCTGGTCTGGGGAGCCATTTTCATTTAAGAGAATACAATCATTTTTCAGCAAAGTTGGGAAGGAAGAATTGTTTATGGTAGTGTGTGACTTTCAGAGCCGATGGAAAGTGACTTTAAAAGAGCGAGCATCCTTCTCTCCACAACCTGGCAACAGTGTGGGTGGAGCCTCCTCCTCTCCTACCCACCCACATGGTCCCTCTCAGGAACAGCAAGGTGCACATGGGGAGCCTGTGTCCAGGGGTGGGGCCACACTTCATTTCACACACACCTGTAGTTTAACATGACACAACAATGTCCAGCTTCACTTCTTTTCACTAATACGTGAAATACATAATAAACAATAACATGCAAACACTCCCAGGAGCCTTCCCATTGTCCTTTCTAGAAACCTGAAAGGAATTGATTGGTCAGAAACCAAGGCACCCTTTGGTTCAGTTACACACAGGCAGTGACAATGGCTGATAATAATTTTTCTGTCTCCACACCCCCTACAATAAGTTTCTCCACTGAGACATAAACCAGATCCAGCTGAATCGAAAAAGTACAATAATAGGTATACTGAGCAAAGCAACTCCTGGTTGGGCTCACTGGTCTCCAAGAACAAGGCTAAAGAAGTCTTTCACCTGACCTAAGGCAGGGAGATTTTATAGATTGATGGTGAGGGGTGATGATGTGTCTGCCACAGCCGTGTTTGTGCCCAAGTATGGTCAAAAACTGAACACTCAGACGGGGACCTGAGCGGCTGGTGGCCTCAGGGGAGGAAGTTGCCAAGAATGTGGAACTGGGCTGGAGAAAGGGATGGGTCTTTCCAGAGCGTGCTGGGGTGATCCAGAGGCTCCAATCAAACAGCTGTCCTCGAGAGGAGGACACTGTGTGCACACAGTCACTTACTGGCAGACCTCGGTGAATTTACAGGGTGTTCCCAAAGCTTCAAGAGAAAACATATTTGCTCCTTCTTCTTAAAATTCTGTGGAAGTGATGTTTGGACAAAAGCATTTTACTTGAGTAGAATGCCGTGGGTTGGAGTGAGTCCCCCTGGCCCCTGGTCCCAACCCTGTCCATCTCCTTTGTTCTAGTTGTAATCTCTAATATAGTCTCAGAAGTGACTGTGTTAGCAGTTAAAGGGCTCTTCAAAGGTAACAGAGTAAAAATGAGGTCCCTAGAGAGGACCCGGATCCTACTCCTGATCAGACAAAATCAGGATGCAGAGGGACTGGCTGGGGGAAGACACATCTACTAGCCAAGGAATAGGCCTCAGACCCCCAGCATCCAGGACTGGGAGAGAATGCCTATCCATGGATTCAGCCATCCAGTCTGGGATGTGTTGTCACAGCAGCCTGAGCTGACTGATGCAGGAAGTTCTTCTTAGTGATGTTACTGCAGAAAAATGAGGTTTAACAATAAATTTAAATTTATAGAGAAAGAACAAAAGAGAAGCGAGTCATTTCTTGGACGAGGCATCATCAGTTTGGGGAGACAGCTCAGTGGGTAAAGTGCCTACTGTGTAAGCATGAGGACCCCAGATCAGATCTCTGGCACCCAAATAAAAGCTGGATGTGGTGATGTGTGTCTGAAATCCAGTGTGGGATGGGATGGGCACAGGGGCAGAGACAGGCAAACCCCCGTAGCTCACCGGGCAAGCAGCCCAGCTGAATCTATGAATTCCGACTCCAGTGAAAGATCCTTTCTTAAGAAAACAGGGTCAAGTGCAACAGCTGAGAACATCCTGCTTGTCCTCTGGCCATCACATGTACACACACACACACACACACACACACACACACACGCACACGCACACGCACACACACGCACATGCACACACTCACAGGAACATGTACATCACACACACACACATACACACACACACACACACACACACACACACATTTAATAACATCTCAGGCTAGCATCTTCCTGGGGATTTTCATGCAGGACATATTCTCTGTAAACTGCCTGGCACAATTGCGACCCTAGTCCCCCTTTTTGGACAATGCTGATGCTTTACTATGAAGGACCTGGCATAAAACCCAGAATTCTGGTCTACTTCTGATTGTTCCTGGTACCATGGCACCCTCTATCAGCAACTTTTCTACAAGATGCCAAGAAATCCAGTCCTGTGTTCGGGCACTGCATTCCCAGTGGTGAGCAGAGCTGCCAGACTCCTTAAAATACGTGCACTTCAAAATATTTGATGAGAGTTCGGGGCAGTGGGGAGAGGGTTGACTCGCATGCACAAAACCCTGACTTTGATCCCCAGCACTGCGTGGATAGAACATGGTGGTGTAGACCTGTAATCCCAGCACTTAGGAGGTGGAGGCAGGAGGCTAAGAGATTGAAGGTCATCCCTGGCTACACAGTGAAGTCAAAGCCAGCCTGGGATACATGAGATCCTGTCTCCAAAAACAACTTCGTAAGCTATAAAAATTAATGGATCAATAATGGGATAATTACATATAAGTCTCCGCATGCTCCTAGAAATGCAAAGAATAAGAACTTTTGAACACATCTCTACTTCTACTTTCCTGCTCTTAATGAATCTAATGGGCCCAGAAAGACCTTGTGTGGCCAATAGAAGGAAATGTGGTCCACATGTCCTGCAGGTGACACCAGAGAGCTCATCTCAAATGTCAGTCCACCAACATCAGTTAAATAAATGCTTTCTAAAGATGAACTGGTAAGAGCCCCTCCCTTCAGTATGCTAAAGGGGTGGGTGCGTCCAGTGAGACAAAGCATCTTGAGGTCCTTGAGAGAAAGGAATGCCAGGCACTGAGTCTGGACAAGTCATGGTTAGAAGTTATTAGAGACAGCCCCCCCCCCCCCCGTAAGTCATGTAGCTAACTAGGGCATAACAATATTGCCATCATTGAGACTATGTGGGAACTAAGTTATAAATAACCTGTGGTCTCACTTGAGAGTTATTGCACACTGCAAGGCAAGAGAGCAGCCCTGGAGACTCGACAAGGATTCCATAGTCAGAGGCCATTAACTTCATGCCTAACAAACTAATCATAAAACTCCGCCTTGATGCTTATTTCGTCTTCGTACAAACGACAACTTGTGATTTTGTTACAATCAAAATTAGCATAATTCAATTCTCAGCACTTGTCTCATTCAATTTTGACCCTTGTTTACTTCCGGCAAGCACGTGGATTTAATGAAAAAGATTCTCTGCTGGTCCCCTAGTTATTTCTCAACTTCCTAGAAATGACTAATTTAGGTTAAGTGATGCCTGTGGAGGGTGTGTCATCATTAGGCTTTTGAGAAGCTCTGGTTTCCTGGATCAGATGATGAGGAAAGAGATCAGCTGTCCCCTTAGCTTTGCAGGAAACCACCTTGGGTTTCCCCCACTGGTCCCCTTGCCACAGAATCCTACCGAAATCAGAGTTTAACATCTCTCTATGCTGGCCTCTATGTGAAATTCAACAGTTCAAAATTTTTTAAAAATAATTATTATATATAAAGTATACATATAATATGTATATGTATAAAGTATGCACGTGCCCTGCAGGACATAAGAGGGCACCAGATCTCATTACAGGTGGTTGTAAGCCACCCTATGGTTGCTGGGAATTGAACTCAGGACCTCTGGAAGATCAGTCAGTGCTCTTAACCTCTGAGCCATCTCTCCAGCCTCTTGACAGCTTGCTTGGAATGTGGTTCACTTACCATCTTGGACTGGATCCGGTTTGTCTTAAGTTGCTTTCTGTTGCTGTGAGGAGTTCCTGAGATAAATCAGCTTGCAGGAGGAAAGGCTTATTTCAGCTCATGGTTTCTGAGGCTTCTGTCATGGTCGGCTTAGTCGTTTGTGGGGCCTCTGGCGGAACTGACCAGCACATGGGGAGTGTGTGGTAGAACACAGCTGCTCACCACGAAGTAAGTGGAGCAAGGACAAAACTTCTCCTTTGAAGGCACGGCTCCAGGAGCTTGCAGCCTCCCATTGTGGTGGGCCTTCCATGGTCTGACCACCTCTCCATAGTGCCTTTAAGCTCCACCTCCATCTATGAGTTAACCTATTCATGAGATAGAGCTCAAGACCGAATCACCTTCCAGAGTGTACCTACGGACCCGCTGCAAGGAGGGTACAAGCCTCCAACACGCAGGCCTTGGGGGACATTTTAGGCCAGTGTATAACGCCATTCCAACGGCTGGTTTTGGGGGGCGACTCTTTAAGACAACAGAGTAACAGACGGCACACCTTCTGGGGGCATTTTCCCCACACACTCTGGGCAGTGTGATCATACCACGCCACCTTCTTCCCTTAGGTCACAACACCCACAGCAAGGTGCCAGAGCGCCGACCACTGCTCTTCTGTTTGGTTTGCTCTTTTGGATGATAAAAGAGAGAGAAGCATTCGCAACAAAGGATTCCCACAGGGATTCCTGTTTTCTCAGTCAGTTCAGGGCTTCGCTCAGGGGCTGTGCTGGGAGGTGGAGGCAGCCTCTGCCTCTGCACCATTGGCTGCTTTAGTCGGTCTGTCTTTTTTTTAACTTACTTCCTTAACCTTTTCCTGTAAACATTGTAAATTGCACAAAGCCCTCTTTAGTCTCCGTGGCCTTCCCCGGAGTCCCCTCTGCTGACCTAGACAGTTTCACATGCAGCTCTCTCCCCGGCCCTGTCTTCCTGTTTCTTTAGAAGAGTTTGGCTCTCTGGGCCCCTTTTCCTTCTCTTTGAGAATATTCCCTCCTGTGTGAGGATGTTGTAGGATTCAGGAGGCAAAGCCAGTCCCGTACAGTTAGCCGGTACACCACGCTCCATGCCGATGCGGCCCGTACCTTGTCTGTTGACCTTCACCCACCGAAATCAGGTCTGGGAATCGTGAATCAGCTTTTTGTAACCTTTCTGGCACTTCTCTTCACATTAAATGCAGAGATGAAGAATCTGCCGCGATGAAACCACCCACCTGGGTCAAACCTGAGACGAGCTAAGGACGCTGGGCATGGGTACAGCAGGACAGCGGGGAGGACTCTAGCGCCACCTGCTGCCCACACAAGTACTAGCAGGGGACTAGAGACGCCCGAAACACCAACTTCTGGTTCCACTGACCTGCAGAAAATACTCCTTTGAAGAGAATTTGTCATCTTACTAAATACATGTAAATATGTGTATGTACACATGTAGGTCTTAGCAATAATATATATACAATTTACTATAAAATATAGGTGTTTATACGAACATATGTGTGTGTGTGTTTAAATGTGTTCTGTGTAGAGATGGTCGGCCTCTCCTTCCTGCCCATAAACTCTAAATTCTCGAAGCGTGGCTCCTCTGACTTACCCACTAAAGCTGTTTTAACTGCTAAGGGAAAGGCATTCACAGAATGCTCACCACAGTGCCTGAGCACATTAGCGAGTCTGCCATCCCTGTGAAAAGTACCCAGTGTGACTAACTCACCAGCAGTTAGCTGGACGAGGGCTCTTTTTCTGTTTCACCTGGACAAAAATGGTGCGAAGGCAGATCTTTAAACTCAGGTGTCTGGCTGCTTCCTCTTTCCCCAGCGTATGACTGCAGGAAGCAGCAACAGCAGGCAGGTGGGGACAGCAGTGGGAGGCACCCTGGGACGCCACGGCACCTGTGCGGGTCTTGGGTACCAGGAACTTTAGTCCTTGGCAGCTCATCCTGGGCACTGGATCCTTTCTGGAACTCTTCTGCAGACCAAGGCCTGCAGCTTCTCTCCACTGGCCCCACCCTCTCTCATCAGTGACTGCTACTTCACACTCCTGCCCCGGGTGCCACTGTTACCCTGTGTACAATCTACCACAGCCAGCCCAATAGCTGTATGGCAGGACCCCTCAGGAGAGACCAGGAGACTGGGGAGCCTATTAGAAGTCTGACCTGAGTCCTCAGACTTCTGGGGGCTCCTCACAAGTTCCCCCGCAATTCTGCAAGCTGTTTCTTTTCTGAGAATATCAGCTCTGGGAACTCATGAAAGTTGGATCAAGGGCTGTGGAGCCAGCATGGGACTGGGCTGGGCCCTCTGCATGGCAAGACAGTTGTGTAGCTTGATCTGCTTGAGGGGCCCCCTGGCGGTGGGATTAGAACCTAGAACCCATCCCTGATGCATGATTGGACTTTCTGGAGCCCACTACCTATGATGGGATGCTTCTCGCAATGCAACCTTGAGGCAGGGGGAGGGACTTGGACTTGCCTCTACAGGATGTGCCTCCTCATAGAAGGCCTTGCCTCCTTGGTGGTGGTGGTGGTGGGGAATAGGAAGGGGGAGGCTGAGGGGGCGGGAGGAGGGAAGAAGGGGATCTTTGATTGGTGTATAAAATGAATGGAAAAATTTTCTTAATTAAAAAAAAAATGTCAGTCTTTTTTGTTGTTTTCTTTCTCTCTGTGGCCAGTGCTTCTCCCTTCCCTGTCCATCTGTCTCTGTGGCTTTCAGTCAGGGACGTTCATGATCTCTGCTACTTTCACCCTGGGGCTGCTTTTGTGCCTCTCACCTCATCTCCGTCACCCCCCCCCCCCCCCCCCCCCCCCGTCAGTGGCCCTTCTCTCTCCAACTGTCATTTCCCTTTCCTGTGTGAGCGGGCCTTCCGGGACATACAATCCAGTCTATCATCTTATGGATTGAACTCAGAAGTCATTGTGCAGACCACACTTACCTTAGGCCCCTGGTCACGGCCCAGTCTCAGCATCCCCACCTCTACTGGGCAGCATATGGGCGTCCAGCACTGGAGGGATGTGCAGGAGCAGGGCGATGGGTACCATTAGGATCACTCAGGTGGACAGGTGCATCCTCCTCCTGGGAGGGCGGTCCCCTAGATGGATGGGATTGCGGGGTCTGATCAAAGGCAGAGCTAGGGCTGATGTCTCGGGGGGAAAGTGTCTATTTCACAAGCACCAGGACTTGAGTTTGCATCCCCAGCACCCACATAAAAGCTTGAGACAGTACATGTCTATAACCCTAGAACTTTGGGGTCAGGGAGAGAAACAGACACCTGGATTCCTCTGCTGGTAACTGGCTCAGCATGCACTAAGGAAGGTGGCAGAGGCTAGACCTGACACAAAAGGCCAGGGCAGAGGCTCAGGAGGGCATCTTCTTTGAGTGGGTTTGAGCAGGAGCTTTTAGACCAATTGCAGCCACTTGTTTGGCCAATCACAGCTGTTCGTTTTGAACTAATCAGCCAAAATATCTCAGGCTTTGGACCAATCACAGCCTTGTTGATGGTCACAGTAGTCTATTGACCAGGTTGTGTGCTTCCCATTTGGGTCACTGGTATTCGTGATGACCTGGTACAAACTTATCTGACATCCCTGGAGAGAGAGAGAGAGAGAGAGAGAGAGAGAGAGAGAGAGAGAGAGAGAGAGAGAGAGAGAGAGAGAGAGAGAGAGAAGAGGTAGAGAGCAATGGAAAAGGACAAAGTCAGTTTCTGGCTTCATTATTACTTTTCAAATTCAAAATATTCCTAATGAAGAGCACCCCCAAATTCTTTAGTATTGTTATGGTACTCACCAGATTCAACATATCCCCAACTTTTATCACATACATTTAGAACGTATTTATTATAAAGGAAATAAACCGGAAGCTGTGGCATTCCTTCCCCAGTTACCCAGTTATGGCTATTTGGTAACTTTTCCCTTCCTCCCCCTCCAGGGAAGGCAACTCCTAAGGGGTGGGGCCACTGGAGGGTTCACTCTTCTGCTGTGTGAACATGTTCCCGCATTTCACTTTTTTTTTTTTTTTTTTTTTTTTTTTTTTTTTTTTTGGTTTTTTGAGACAGGGTTTCTCTGTGTAGCTTTGCGCCTTTCCTGGGACTCACTTGGTAGCCCAGGCTGGCCTCGAACTCACAGAGATCCGCCTGCCTCTGCCTCCCGAGTGCTGGGATTAAAGGCGTGCGCCACCACCGCCCGGCTCCGCATTTCACTTTTGTCTAAGTCATATCACGTTTCATGCGCCTCTGTAAATGGCTTTCTCTGTCAACATTAACAGCAGTGGTATTAATTCATTTCAGATTCTGAAATCCAGCTCATTCATTTTAATGGCTGCGGGATAGACACTGCAATAATATGAATGGACTGCAAATTATCCACCTGTTATCTGTTGAGGGTCTTGGGATTTTGCCAGTTATTCACTCATCATTCTTGAGCTCCATTTAGATGTCAAGCCACGGTCTGACATCTTGTCAAGCAGAAGTCCCAGCTGCAGTGAGGTGTGGACATAATGGCAGCCCGAGCAGATGAACAGACAGAGGTGACTTAACCCGAGTCGGGGTGCAATGTCTCCTCTCAGAATTCTGCTAAAGGTCTCTTACCTTAGTTCCTAAGCTCTTTCAGTGACAGTCAGGTCCACTGGCCGTTGGTCCCCAAGTCCAGCCTTGTAGGTGTGTCAGACACCGTTGTTAGGCGATATTGTTTCTGTTCTCTCATGTTTGTGTCACCAGTGGCGGACAGTTCCCTCCATCACAGCTCCTGAGGGTGGTTTGAATGAGAAGTGTCCCCCATATGCTCATGTCCCCAAACACTCGGTCCTGGTTGGTGGTGCTGCTTGGGAAAGTTATTGTGGTGGTCTGAATGAGACTGGCCCCCACAGACTCATAGGTTTGAATGCTTGGTCTCTAGTTGGTGGAACTGTTTTGGAAAGATTAGGAGGAGGTGTGTCGCTGGGAGTGGGGTTTGAGATTTCAGAAACCCACACCAGGCCCAGACTTGCTTTCTCTCTGCCTCTGAACTGTGGATCAGGATGTAAAGCTCTCAGCTACTTCTCGAGCACCATGCCTGCCTGCCTGCCTGCCTGCCACCATGCTTCCTGCCATGACGATCATGGACTAATCTTCTGAAACCACAAGCCAGCCCCGATTAATGCTTTCTTTTTAAGTTGTCTTTGCCATGTCTCTTTGTAGCAATAGAAAAGTAACTAGATAACTAGACAGTTATCAAACCCTTAGAGGTGGAGCCTTGTGGAGGAAGCAGGTCACTAGGAATAGGCTTTGCGAGTTTATGATCTCACCCCACCTCCTGTTTACAGCTGGAAATGGGATCTCTC
This sequence comes from Peromyscus maniculatus bairdii, assembly GCF_049852395.1. Taxonomy (NCBI): domain Eukaryota; kingdom Metazoa; phylum Chordata; class Mammalia; order Rodentia; family Cricetidae; genus Peromyscus; species Peromyscus maniculatus. The sequence continues at coordinate 133,781,626 of NC_134856.1, forward strand.
AGCATCTTGCTCCAGCTGCCTGCTGCCATGCCTCCCCCACCACTATGAACGAGCATTCTGAAACTGTAAACCCAAATACATTTCTTAAAAGTGTTTATAAAGATGTATTTTTTAGTGTGTGTGTATGTGTGTGTGTGTGTGTGTGTGTGTGTGTGTGTGTGTGTGTGTGTGTGTGTTTACTCTCTGAAGAGGTCATCTGATCCTCCCTTGGAGCTGGAGTTACAGGTAGTAGTTCTGTGGTTGTGAGCTGCCTGATGTGTGAGTTGGGAATTGAACTCGGGATCTCCGAAAGAGCAGCAAGTGCTCCTAACCACTATCTCTCCAGTCCCCTCAAGATTCTTTAAAGTAGCTGGTTTTCATTTTAAAAGCTGACTGCAAAGCCAGTTAAAGATACATATATAAAAAACAACTGCCCTTCACTGCTATGGAAAGTGGTTTGGAAGTCTCCTATGAAGATCAATCATTTACATGTAACTCAGCAATTCCTCTGCTAGGATGTCTACCGAGACATCTCTTATATAAAGTTTACAGGCATTTGTTGCTTTGGCGTGGGCGTCTCTGCAATGTCCAACAGACCAAAGCCAAACAGATTCACTGCTAAAGCCCGTTCGTTATTCATCAACAAGCAGAACCCAGGGATTTGACCCACATTGCTTCCATCTTCATGCAGAAAGTGACTTTGAAAGGAAGCAATCTTTTTTTGTTCTATTTCTGAGGCCTTTAATCTCCTTTCTGCCCAAGAAGCCAACTTCCTCTGCACAGCTCATCAGAAAACTCACTCCAATTCACACAATGAGCTGAAGTGGAATTTTAATATTATACTAAATTTGTCATAATTTTATCTGTTGACAGACAGAAACTTACACCCAAGTGTTCACAGCAGCATTAGTTTTAAAAATATTTGTTTATTTTTATGTGCAGGGGTGTTTTGCCTGCAAGCATGTCTGCGTGCCATGTCCAGTGCCTGCAGAGGTCAGAGAGGGAGTTGCATCCTCTGGAACCGGAGTTAAGGATGGTTGTGAGCTTCTAGGAACCGAACCTGGGTTCCAGTGCTCTTTACCAGGAAGCCATCTCTCTGTCCCCAAACTAGAAAACCACAATCACCTATGATGACCTTGCACAGAAAGGGTAGGGTGATGTCCAACAGAACACTCTGCGGCAATAAAAGGAACTCCTGACACCTGGGAAGCATGGAAGTAAAAAGAAAAGGAGCGGACACAGAAGCAGACATACTGCTTACCCTGGAATCCTACTGACAGGAGATGTTCAGCAGACAGTCCCAGAGACTGGAGGCGAGCAGACAGAAATGTTCTAAAGTGAGAAGGTGGGGAAGGCCATGCCCTTTGCACATTTACTAAAAATTAATGAGTTGTGCATTAGTAATGGGTGAGCTTTAAGAAGTAAACTTCAGCACAGTAAATCTGTTAAAAATGAACAGTTAGTGATGGCTCCATCCACGGAGGATGATGAGTCCTGAACACAAGAAGATCCTATTCTGGGACCCAGAAACACTTCTTATTAAATGATGCTACAAGTATCCCTTGGTTAAAGAAACATTTTCCTATTAGGACCCGAGACTTCCCCATGAGGCAGAGTACCTGGTTTCTCTCACCCTGTAAAGTCAGGTGCTGGCCAATCCAGAGCCCAGGATAAGTCCTCCTCTGCATTATTTGTGGAAAGAGTCTGATCCAGCTCTGGATAGGAGCCAGCAGCCAGGTAGCAAAGGACAAGACGGTAGTAGATAGTCCAGGCAAAACTTATGTCAGTCTCTTGGCTTCTGTGGCCTAATTTGAGTTAGTTTCCATCTCTGAAATGAATGATGGATTTTTTCTAACAAAATCCTATGGCTCTGCATTCCTGGTAGATTAGGCTGACTTTCCTCCAGAAAGGCAGCTCTGGTGCAGTTTTACAGTGAAGACCCCACCATGCTAAGAGGGGGATAATTCTTAAAATCCAGTAGGGTCAGGAATGGTGGTCCACACACTCAATCCCAGCGCTTGAGAAGCTGAGGCAGGAGGATTAAGAGTTCTACAGGCCACTGGCATAGTAATAAGGCACATAGAACAGGTCTCAAGACACATACCAACCAAGCCTAGGAAAGAAAACCTACATTGAACACTGAAATGTTCATGGCCGTAGAGATGAAGCAGCAGGAATGGAATGGATGCCGCTGGCTGCTGCCAGTGGTGGACGTGACCTGCAAGTGAGGGGAGAATCTACGACCATTCGGTATGGAGACGGCACGCATGGGCAGTGGGGGCATCCGTGGGCAGTCAGAGCCTGCAGGCAAGTCGACAGCTGTCCCTGTTCTGGATTCTCTCTCTCTATGTGGCTGTCCTTTCCTATCCAGATGCTGTCTGTCCTTCCATCTAGACCTACAAGGCATCATACATGAAGCTGACCCCGACATACCTCAACTGAACTGAATAGTCACAGGGAATAGACAGGCTTGGGCCATCCTAGGGAAGGGGTTAGTAAATAGTTGATATATTCTTATTTTTTTTTTGTGGCAACTTTTCCCACAAATTATTTTCTGCCCGCTCCCCCCACAATGAGCAGTGAGTCTTGTCCATGGCCAGGAGCTCTGAGCCCCTTAGGGGTCTGGGACTGAGGTGAGGTGAGGCAGGTACAGGTTCTTCACAGCAACACTGATTTTGACAATCACAGAGGGAAGCCACGCAAGTGAGCAACTTATTGTTGCCTTCTGAGGTTTCAAAGAAATGATCATTTTTTTCCTGGTCCCTCTCTGGATCCTCCCAGATGCTTCTAGAGCCTTGCAATCCTCAAAGGCTGATTTTAAACTTGTTTACTTTGGGGCAGGGACAGCGGTAAAATTTCTCACTAAAACCCAGTCCATGGGAGAGTGCTAGAATAGAGGCAGCGTGCTTATTTGTCCTGACTTCCTACACTATGACATGTACTCAGGGTGAGAGTACAGGCATCTCCAGGCCCCTTCAGGCATTCGTCCTGGGGGGTGGGGGGAAGCAGGGACCTCTGCCTACAGGCTGAGCCCCATCCCCAGCTGGGGGAATAAGTGCTCTCCACACTCACACATCATTGGGTTGCCTGGCCCATTAACAGTTCCCACTTTTCTCAAGTGCGGGCAATCCCAGAATTGTTCCCACAGCCTCACAGGTCTGCAGGGGCAGGCCCATGTTCTCCACAGCAACAGCTTATGACAGCCACAGAGGGAAACCATCCAAGTGGGCAATGGGTTAAACCAACCAAGAGTCACCTCAACCCCAGACCCCTAAGGGACTCAGAGCTCCTGGCCATGAGTAAGACTCACTGCTCAGTGGAAAGAAAAAGTAAGAAAAGAATTTATAGGAAAAGTTGCCACACACAAAAAGAAATAAATATAAGAATATATTAACTATTTACTTACTTGCACCTAAAGAAACCCTGGGAAGACCCCACACACACATAACAGTGGCATGAGTTATATGAAGAGGTGTGGAGGGAAGTCTGACAGTGAAACTCAATGCTCCATCACATCCCTGGATGCCAGAAGCACATCGGTGACTCAGTGACCAAGGAAGTCAAGTTCAGCTAAAGAAATTCAGTGGCATTCAGTCGCTACTGGCCTGAATGTTGACGTCCAGCAATGAGGTTTGGGTCGTTTGTAGGCGGTGTCAGATAATACTAAAGTAGATTTTTTTTTTCTCCCTAAGCCAATCATTGCTATTTCCCTTCCAGTGTCCTGTCCAGGGGACTCATCCACTAACTTCAGACACTCAAGTCTCAGCCACTGTGGGGAATGATGGAAGGAAGTGGGTGGGGTGGAGGTGGCCTTAGGAAGCACACAGGGTCTAACTGTGGCTGGAAGCACAGACACATCCATGGAGGTCACTGGCCTTGATGGCATCCCCTCCCCCGCTTAAAAACTCACCTGATTATTTTGTTTGTTGAGATAGTGGTCTCTTTACTTTGCCTAGGCTAGTCTCAAATGCCAGGGCTTCAGATAATCCTTTCCCCTTAGTCCCTTTGTGATTCATTGTATCGGCTTCAAAAGGACTTTAAATGTTGAACACACACTCACAAGGACTGATACTTTTCCTAAGGTCTGTTGGAAACACAGTTATAAACCTACAAATTGCTACCAACACGGCAGCGATTGGTGAGCTATTTCCAAAGTGAGGCAGAGGCAGCAGCATCTCATAGAGAGAGATAGCCCCAGGTAGTAACACTGCCGTGTACTGCAGTCACATACCTTAAATCAGTACAAAAAATGTATCCAGTGCTTGGACAGACTGCTTCAATAATGGTGGTTGATTCAGAAATGTAAGGTGTGTAAAAAGTCCGCATGGCTCTGCAAGGCTCATTTGGAATTCAGTTCTGTGCCGGCTTCTCTGTAGCTGTGAAAGCATCACTCTCGTGGCTACCAACACAGACCAGTTACCTACCATTGGCATTCTCCTGAACTGAGTGATGGAGCGCTACAGTCCATGTTCTAGAACATTCCAGCTAAGCCACTGTTGCTCACCCACAGGAACTTTCAAAGGTTGGTAGCCCCCTCTTCAAGTTTCACCCTGGGCTTATGACTAGAACGAGGGGGAAATGAAGATTTTATATTTAACCTCCGTGAAATCCCCAAATGCATCTCCCCCACTGTGACAGAAATACCTCCCAACGCTTCTGCACAACTTCTGCTTCCATATCCCCAAAGCACCGGCAGTGGAGACCGTTAGTACCTGGTGGCCAGTCACGGTCGGCTGAAGTGGCTTCCCTGCTTAGGAAGAGGCGCAAAAAGCCATTTCCCATTTTCACCCTCGGGTGTCCACAGAACAGTTAAACCACCAGGTGTACAAGTTAGAGATGAGGCTAAGTTCCTCTTTCAGAAGCTGTCGCTATCCTCCTGAAGGCAACTTCAGACCCTCAGTACCCATTCCAGACATCCTGACCACACTGGCTGAGAGGGGCCCTGGAGCTGGCACCTCACCCACAGCCCAGTCACATTCCTTCTTTCCCCCAGGGAAGTATCCACGCTGCCGTCGGGACACACATTACAGCTCACTGTGTCTGGGTGGATTTGAGAAGAACTGTACTGGGAAAGCAGAGTAAGAGGAAACAGGGCTGAGGGTCAGCAAGGGCATCCTGGCCCCCGCTGCCTCCCCATGCCCATCTCCCATGGGCAGGTCACCAAAGAACTCTCCAGACTCCTCTGAAGCACAGCGTAAGACCCTCGTCATAGAGGCGACCACTCTACACTTGGACAGATGGAAATGCTTGTCATGGAACACCAGGAGAGTCTGGACTGGAAGGGCTTGCTGACCCCAGCCTCCCACCACGAGACCACACACCTCTGCCTACTTCTCCACCTGTCCACACATCATAAAAACAAAGCAAACCAAAACCCCTCTGGTCTTTCATTTCTGAAGGCTCCTGTGTCACATCCCACTTCCATCAGGTAACTCTGAGGCTCTTTGTGCAATTCTGGCTTTTGTTAAGACTGCCTCAGCCATGGAGACTGGAGAGTTGGGAAGATAGGAGGGGCCGGGCAGGTCAGTTCTATGACCTAGCTCAAGGGGCATCTACCTCACGGAACGTGCTACTAAAAGGTGGTTTCTGCCTGAGACAATTGTTCCCCTCAAAGTGGTCAGACAGTCCTAGGGAACCCATAGGGCTCACAGTGTGAGTTAATTCAATTCATGCAGTGAAGGAAACTGGGGAGGAATGGGGCCTGGAAATGCATCATAAGAGGCCAGTGGTTCTCAGGCTCAGGAGGTCTCAGGGTGCAATTGAGCAGCATCCCTAACCTTTGTTGAACTACATTCTGGGCCAGCGGCACCTAGTCAGATTGGGTACATGGAAACCAAAGATGGCATTGCCACAGAAACTCTCTGAAGGGAGTGGGATGTGGGGAAAGGACTGGGAGCAAAGACACAACTTGTCCCCAGCAGGGCCACACTCGGGTGGGCAGGGCACACTTCCAGGCCCCTTGCCTCGGGCACTGGGGCTGTTCGGTGTCTGTCCCCAGGCTTCGGCCCAGGCTGTCACTATGTCTCAGTGACCTGACACCAAGTGCTCCATGGCCTTGGCCCAGGCAGCCACACTGGAAATGGGGCAGGGGTGCAGGCAGGCAGCCCCAGGCAGTGAAGAAGCCTTACTCTCTCTTACTCCTCTTGGGCCTCACCCTTCTCTAGAGCCCTGGAAAGTCATGCTCCAGGTTCCAGAACTTTCAGAGGTGTCTGATGGAAACCCAAGGCCATCTTCACATTGCTTGCAATGGATCTGCACTTGAGGCTGTAACAGAAAAGCCAACCTGAGCTCAGAACACTGACTCCTAGAGGTCAGGGTGTGGGTGGCCAAGAGGAGAACGCATTGGATCAGTGCATATTCTATACGTGTATACATGGGCTGACATACCACGATGAACCCAGTAAGTATGTACAACTGACGTGCCAATCCAAGACAGAGGAAGTGGACATAATGATAGACACCTGGCTCAGCATGTGTGAAGTGCAAGGGGGAGGAGGGAGGAGGGAGGGAGGAGGGAGGAGGGAGGGGGGAGGGAGGGAGAGAGGGAAGGATTTAAAAAAAAAAGGAGTGGTAGGTAGCAAGATGGCTCAGCAGGCTAAGGTACTTGCCACCAAGCCTGAGGACCTGAGTTCAATCCCTAGGGCTTGAATTGTAGGAGATCACTGAACTCTACACACACACACACACACACACACACACACACACACACACACACACACACACATCTGTACATACACCACACACACATACACACACCACACATACACACAGTTCTGTATACACACCACACACACACAAACAGTAACACAAACTGGAGGGGGAAAAGCAGTGAGAATCCATCCCTGCCATTTCCCCATCCCCTCGTTTCATTCTCATGGAGCCACTGGTCCTAGCAAAACTGCAAATCCACAGAAAGGCTCAGCCCAGACCCTACCCGAGTGCCCCCTCCTCCAGCAGGTGCCTGCTTCAACCCAGTGTCCTTCCAGCCCTCAGAAGTGACGAACATTCATTTATTGGGTACACCAGGCATGAGGCCTACCCGTGGAACCGACAGCATGCGCCAGGCAGCTGGCCCACGGCCCACGCAGAACAGGAACCCTGGAAGGAAAGGACCTTGCTGACATGTGGCGAATGAAGCCAAGCACAACCCTAATGTGACGACATCCCAGAGATAATACACACAGTTAAATTACTCAGTCATTATTTAGGATCAAAATACTTCCATGAAAACTGCACACAGAAAACCATATAAATTACATTTAAGGTCTGCACATGATTCTTTTTAAAAAAAAATTAACAATACTGTTTTCTGTACAATGTTGCTTCCCTTTGAACATTCTAAATCCAGGAAACATTTTCCTTTAAATTCCAGAAAAGTAGGCAAAGTACACACGCAGTATAATTAAAACCCTTCACAAAAATACAAAATCCTGCCGGTTTCTGTAAAGGCACATTTTTCTTGAATACAAGGCACACCCAGTTGGTTTTCAGAAGCTCCTCTACCCCTGGACCCCAGCAGGTGGCAGCATCCTGCTTCTGCAGGCCTTCAGCTGTTAAAAAGAACATGATAGGCAGTGGGCGGGGTGCAGTGGGGTGGGGGTGGGGATGGGGGCGGGGGGGGGGGGGGGAGCGCTCCCTCCACCCTCAGCCAGCAGGAGGCTCACTGCATATCTCAGTTCCAAGGTGCCTCTCTGCTGCCCTTTGCAGCCCTGTTCGCCCAGGCTCCTGAATCCTCAGCCCAAAGAACAGGGGAGTGAGGACACAGCCCGTGTGTTTGCACAACATCCTCACTACCCATCCACCATCAGGATACAGATGGTGGGGTCTCCCTGTCCTGTTTCTGAGGGGGTCAGGCTGCCGGGACCCTGCCCATGTTACACTGCTGTCTGAAACGCCCTCCAGCCAAGCCAGAGCTGCAGGGGCAGTTTTAAGGGCACAGAGTGCAGGAGATAGTGTAAGATTTCTCACAGTCTCAGGTGGGCAGGCTCAAACCAGCCTGCCAATCCCTGGGCTCCAGTGATAGGCCACTGTTCGTGACTTCTCAGAGCCATTCCGAGGTCCCCATTTGGTCACATCAGGGACTTTTATCCTGGTGCTCCAGGCCCTGAATACTCCTCAGGCTTCAAGCTGGACATGGGCCTCATTCACCTGGAGAGTGTCACTGTCTCCCAGCAGCTCAGTCTCTGGGACAGAGCCCTCCTCCTCCTCTACTGCTTCCTGCACAGGACTCTGGGCCACGTCTTCGGGCATGTTTTGTGCGTCCTCAGTGCCCTCTGCCAGCAGGGCTGCCCTGTCCGCCACAGATGTGTTGGAGGGTGCCGTGGTGACGTAGCCTGTGCTGGTGGAGCCACTGCCACTGTGGTGTGAGCTCGGCTTGGGGACCATCTGGGGGGGCACCTGCTGTGGGGCCATCTGCATGGGGATTTGGACTGGGTAGAAGTTGGGCAGGTAGGCCCCATAGGCTGGCACTGGCTGGTAGCCATTGACTGGGATATACAGCTGTGCTGGGGGCACCAAGGGTCTGATCTGACCCTTCATGGGAATGAACTGAGGCTGTGGGAAGGGCTGGGCCTTCTGCTTGGGTGCCATGTAGCGGGCATTGCTCACATTGCTCACGGGGCTGGTGCTCAGGGAGCTGGTCTGTGTGGTGTTGCTGGCTCCCGAGGTCTGTGCTGAGCTATTGTAGTTGGATAGGTTGCCCCAGGCCCGGAGCCGACTGTGGATGTCCTTAAAGCGGGGCCTCCTGCTGGGAAACTCATTCCAGCATTCAATCATGAGCGCATAGACCCAGGCGGGGCAGTCATCTGGGCAGGGCAGTACCTGCCGGCTACGGATCATCTCCACCACGTCCTGGTTGGAGTACCCACAGTAGGGCTGCAGGCCGTAGCTGAAGACCTCCCAGAGGACCACGCCATAGGACCAGATGTCAGAGTCGATGGAGAACTTGCCGTACATGATGGCCTCAGGTGACATCCAGCGGATGGGCAGCAGTGAGTTGCCCATGAGTTTGTAATAATCTGCAGAGTACACCTCACGGAAGAGGCCCAAGTCTGAGATCCTCACGTTCAGCTTGTCGTACACCAGCACATTGCGTGTGGCCAGGTCTTTGTGGACCACGTGGTGGCTGGACAGAAACTCCATCCCCGCAGCGATCTGTGCCACCACGTGCACGAAGTCAGGGGGCTCCAGGGCCGACTTCACCGTGCGGTCATCGTCGGTACTGCCCACATCGGAGTGCGGCGAGCGCATGACCAGGAACTCATGGAGGTCGCCGTGCGAGCAGTAACTGAAGATCATGCTCAGGGGCTGGTCCTTGGTCACCACACCGAGCAGGCAGACGATGTTGGGGTGCTGCAGCCGCGCCCGCAGCAGGGCCTCTTGCCGGAACTCCTCCCGCAGGGGACCCTCTGCTTTGTCCTTCAGTGTCTTGATGGCCACTGCCTGGGTTGGTTCTCCTGGGGCGGGCCCGAACAGGTGGCCTTTGTAGACTTTCCCAAACCGGTCCTCACCAAGCTCCTCCATGAACCTCACTGTGGACAAGCTGATCTCTTTGAGTTTGGCCTGCCAAGAAGGAAAGTCAAACGTACACGTCAGTGCAGTACGTCAAAGCAGAGTGTCTGGGATGGGCACTGCTGGCGTGGCCTGGCTGGTCCTGTCTGCCCCACAGCCTTCCTTTCTGTCCTAATGACAGCTCCAATGCCAGGAGGCCGCCTCCACCTGACACCCTCCAGAGTCTTAACCCAGCTGCACGTTAGGTCTCTCCAAACGTGGGCATGGCTCCCTGTTCCCACCAACACCTTACGCACATGCGGGCAGACATCTGTTCACACTCAGAGCTGAGCCCGGAGCCCAGTTTTTCAGTCACCCAAGGAGCCTACAGAGGTGTCACACCGCTCCCAACATGTCCACTTCACAGCAAGATGCTCTGTGTTCCCTATAGGCCTACAGTGCCCGACCTTAACTTCCTGCCTATTGGAATTTGTTCAGTTCAGAGCCTGGCACCATGTTCTACAGAGCCTGACTCTATGTCTGTCTCAGGGTTTCCTATGCACTAGATGATATTCTTTGGGTAGAAGTGACACCCAGTGACACGGACCCTGCCTCTCTCTGCCCTGCCTACTCCTTCTGGGTGAACTATCTGCAGACTCTAAGCCTTGTGCAGCTGTGCTCCAGCTGAGGGCCTGTGTCTTCCTCAAATGCCAACCCCAAGCCATGGCAAGCATCCAGGAATTCTTGACTGAAGGGCTGAATGAGCCGGCTCTGTTCCTGGCACCCCCAAACCCCCTCAAAGTCACCTGAGGGGGAATACTTCTCTCCAAGCCAGTCATGAGCTACGTATGCATACACGAGGCCTGGAGAGGTCGCCACCTGCCGTATTTCAGTGTCTCCACTCACTTCGGGCATCTAGAACACCCAGAGTGGGCCAGCCATTCAGGGGTGCCATCCCTGCTGACTAAAGGGCTGGCAACCTCTCCCTGAAAAACAAAACAACAGACAAAGGTACCCACTCTCAAAAATGCCACGGGAATCCTGAAATAGTGAAGTCTGAATTCTCCTTTTCAGTGTAATCCTGAGCACAAAATGGAGGCAGCTCTCTGGGCCAGGGAGGTCCTGGGGCAGGTGGAGGGGTAGGGCCAGTCTCAGGTGCTGGATCCTATGGACATGCATGCTCCCACCTACTTTAGAGAAGCAGCTGCAGAAGCTACACCCCCTTTTCAACTCTAAGCCCCCACCCCCATCCCTTCTACCACCAGGTAAAGTGTTCAAATATGGCTGGGTGTTTCTGGGTTCTGCTCTTCCATTTTTCCCTAGGGCTCCTCAGCTCAATGTGTGGAGGAAATTCAGAGCCTAGCACCACAGGTACCCCCATCCCCGAGTTCGGACTAGAGCACACCGGAAGGCCTGTGTATGCTGGCCAGCTTGACACCCCCATGCTTGTTCGGGGCCCTATGGGAGCTGCCTTCTAGGATCCTCCAGGAGCTCTGGTTTATGCTGACTGGATATTCCATCCCAAGCCCGCCTGGGAAAGAACTGCCTCCCTAGGACATTAGCTGGAGGACCTGTTTGTGCTGGCTGATGAGAGGCATCTCCATGTCCTGGCTGGGCGAGGCCATCAGCTGCCGGCGCTGTGGGGCGGAGGCCGAAGCCTTCTGTTTGTTGCGGCACATGCAGACGAGGAAGAAAAGGCAAGCGATGACCAGGGGGATGGCAATGCTGGGGACCAGGATGTACAGAATCCCCATCTTGCTGCCGTCTCGGGGACCTAGGGACCACAATGGGGATTCCATCAGTTTTCAGAAGACACCCCCTTTTCATCTGTAAGATCCCCACCCCGCCCCTCCCACCACCAGGTAAAGTATCTAAGAATGGCTGGCTGTTCCCATGTTCTGCTCTCTTTCATTTTTACCCAGGGCTCCACAGCTCATTATCCTTGATGGCCTTTCCCCATTTAACATCTTAGTATAATTTAACAGTTCAGTGTGGCGATGACACCTTTCAGGATAACAATTCAAGACGCAGTCACTGTAAAAAGAGTAGGAGGGGAAAGAGCGGACAGGTGTTTCTGGAGCTTGTCCTTGTCACAACAGGCAACAGAATTCCGGACTGACCATTTAGACCAACAAACAAGGACCTTCTGATTTTACCTCCACCTTTCTCAAGGAAAGGTTTCGTCTCCCTATAAAGGACTTACATGAAGGTGCAGAGGGGCCCACGAGGGGACAGACTGAAGGACACCAGCAAGAAGGGTTGGGGGGACTGACAGGCACTGGGCGGGACACGGCAGAGGGCTGGCTGTCCCCTGATGGCTTTAACTGAAGTGTTGAATTTCAATAGTAGTTAGTGCAATTTGAGAAATTCAGGTTGACACACACACACACACACACACACACACACACACACACACACACACACACACACACGTGTAAGGCGGGCTATCCAGAGGGCCTAGGGAACCATGGGGTTTCTCCACTCCCTTGAGTCCTGTAAATAATGAAATCCGATGGGTGCTCTTTAGCCTGGGAGCAATGCACTCCTGTGTGGAAGCAAACAAGCCCTTTCTAGTGACTGTGGTATCCGAAAGAGACCACTCAGTCCACGATGCATGCTCTGGAGCCACCTTAGGGGAACAAAAATCACCATGTCCCAAATCCAGTCTTGTCACCCGGCCTTCTGAAACTACTAACACACAATAAGACAAAATCACAGACAACACCCTTCTCTTTACTTCTGTAGCAACTTCCTCAGAAAGGATTCCAGAACATTCCAGAAGTTGGGAGAGGCGGGGGCAGAGAAATCAGACTCCAATTCTGTTTTTATTTTTAGTGTGGGTGTGATGGCTTGTATTACAAACTGGAAACCTAGACAGCAAACTTCCAAGCATGCCTGTGAGAGAATGTCCAGATTAAGGGGCTGTCTTGATTAAGATAATTGATGTGGGAAGACCATTCCCTGGGCCAGAAATCCTGGACTGAATACAATGGAGGGGCGAGCCAAGCCCTAGCATGCACTCCCGATCCGTCCCTGCTCCTGCTCATATGATGCGCCCGGCGGCTTCAGGGTCCTGCCAGCCCGACTCCCCTGCAATGGTCCACTGACATGGGATTAGAAGCCAGATACACCCACTCTACCCTAAGCTGCTTTTGCTGAGAGTATTTTATCACAGCAACATGAAACAAAAGGAAAGGGAATGGGGAAGCTTCCGCACCCCTCGACCCAAAAGCACGACGTGCATCCTGCCCACACAGTAATGGGCTCATTGGTTTTATCATCATCATTTAAAAATCACCAACACAACACACACTTCCTGGGGAAAAAGACAGTATTAGAAAAAGGAGGAGGTCATTTTTTATAGAGCTGCTTGTCACCAAAGGCAGCCTCGATGCTGACGGATTCGCGTTCAACCTTTTGTGCATAACTTCAGTTGAAGCATACAAAATAACTTACACTTAACTATTCTGGCATATAGGAACTGCATTTTCCTAAGGGGAGCTGGGAAATTATTTTAAATAGAATCATGCTGTCTATATTCCCTGCTGGCTTTGGAGCAGAGTAAGATATTTTGGTCTCTTCCTGTCAGAACAGACAGATCGGGGCTCCTTTAGACGTTTCCCATTCCCCACACAGACACCCTGGCCACCCTGGGACCTCCTATGATACACAACCAGGTGCTTTGGTACCTCTCTCACTAGCAATTCTTCCAGAGGTCCCTTGCACTTCTGCCCCATGAGCGTGGACCTTTCTGTAACCCATGATTCCAGGTTCAATGACCTATATATTTTTCTTTTAGTTTTTTTAAATTGTAAAATAATAGCTGCTTATCAAAATGTGCCCTATCTGAATATCCCCCACAGTATGAGGAAATCACTGGCAAAAGCCTGACATACATCTTTCTAAAATTCCACCCAGGACAACTAGACAGCTGAGACCTAGCACACTCATGTCCTACTAGTTAGCATTTTCTCCAGAGGGCTTTGTGGACCCATTTCTCAGAAGAAAGGCTTTCCAGAGCCAAAACATTCCCTCAGAACTAAACTTCACTTGGATGTAATGTCATAAATTTTCATTCTCAAGTGCATTCCTTCAGTGAACACATGCTTATTAAGAGGTGTAGCTCAGTGACCCCCTCAGGCTGGTGATGGATAAAGGCTGTGGGTACAGGCTCCTCAGAGGGGTGGGACACACAGACATAGCTGACTATTGATTTTTTTTTTTTTGGATGATTCCTTTTTATTTTTTATGTGCATTGGTGCTTTGCTTACATGCGTGTCTGTGTGAGGGTGTCCGACCTCCTGGAACTGAGTTACAGACAATTGTGAGCTGCCATGTAGGTGCTGGGAATTGAACCAGGGTCCTCTGGGAGAGCGGCCAGTGCTTTTAACCTCTGGGCGATCTCTCCAGCCCCAACTACTGATGTTTTAAACCCAGTAATCATACATTCATCTCTCAGTCATGACATAACAGAGACACCATGGGGGATGTTGAGACCTGAAATCTACTGTCTCCTTTACCAGCTCTACAAGGGAATTACTTCTCCCAAGCTGAGAAAACCCTGGGCAGTCATGTGGATTTGAGAACCCAGGTGCCAAATTGAATGTCCCAGGACCACATACATGGGGACCTGATGGAAGGAAGGTTCTAGAATGTACTCAGCAGTCACCACTGGATGGTGAGATTAGGGCTGCCCAGCACAGTGTTCAGACTTTTCATATCCTAAAATATCCTTTGATGATCAGGTATTACAATTTCATTTAAAACAAATGATTGTGATTATGATGGTAAGGTGGGACCCCAGGGTCCCCACTGTTCCCGGCAATATCCAAAACTCTTTTTCACAGGCAAACTCAACAGTCAACATTTAAAAATTTAAATTTAAAAATAGAGAGAGAGAATACATACTACACGGAGGTACGTCACACAGTTCCATGCGTACGTTTTTATTCTGCGTAAAGCACCACGGGCCTTCCATCTGGCCCCCAGGGTTCCGGCAGTAGGCGTGGCCACCTCCCAGCTCTGGGAATTCTGTGCTGGATAGGTGATGGCTGTGGGGGTGCTGCAGAGCCCAGGGCTGACACTGGTGGCCTGACTTGGTGGTACTGGCCATGCCCCTGTAGTCAGCGCCGGATCCGTTGTAGCACTGGTGGTCTGAGAGAAGCAGAGAGTTAGGGGCCTGAGTACCCAGGGACACTGGCAATCCTGCCTACAGAGTCCCCCTGACCTTGGGGTCTCCAGAAAGGAACAGCAAGGCCACCCTGTCTCCTCACAGAAATCCAGAAGACCTAAGGGTTTTACACATGACCCGGAGAAGCAGCACTACAGACAGTGAACGAAGCCCTAAGCCCGCCGGCGACACGGAAGGTGTCACATCAGGAAGGAAACCTGATGGCTACTCCAGCCCTGCTGGCATCCACACCCAACTGCCCAGCACAGAAGGCCGACGCCAACAGCAGCCTCCTGCTCACTTGTTCTAGAAGCAAAATGGGATGGTATAAACAACTGGGGTAAGTCCCAGGCCTGGTCCTGCACCCTCAGAGGTCACCTTGGCTGCCCACTGAGAGTCTGGCTCAGCCACATGTGAGAATACACTTCATTCCACCTCCATGGAGGAGCCCAGGATGAGACTGTTAGGCTTCACATGTATTTATTGCAAATGCTGCCCTCAGGTATGTCGAGCTCCTAATTCAGGCTCTATCCAACTTCCCAAGGTCAGGGACGTTATCATCATCACAGGAACGGAGAATATGTGGGTTTCAGCCTCTTGCTTGGGTCAGAGTGTAAACCGGAAGTGAAGGTGTGGAGGTACACCATGCGGGGACAAGGCCCTGACCTGCCACTTCTCTAACACACCCAGATGAACTAGGGATATTAAACATCCATGGAGTCTACAGGAAAGAAGCCTCAGGCCGGGGTCCCCCCACATGCTCTGGCAGTACCCCAAAGTCTTCGATGCTGTGAGGAAATGGCTTCCCTCACTGATATTGTCAAAGCTGTGCTAGATCTACCCTGACTGGCCTCCGTCCTTCCTGCCAGGGCTCGGGGAGCTGACTGAACCTTCAGAGCACAGGTGTGGGGAAGATGGGGAAACATGGGGCATGCTGTCACGGAGGAGAGATGGGGAATGTGCCTCTGCCCTATGCAGACTCAAAGAAAGGCCACTCCCAGGTCTCGGGCTCAGAAGAATGGAATAGTCCCCATCTTTGGGGTCAGATGTTCCAAGGACAGGCGCCTAGGAAAGCTGGCCAGCCCAGATTCCCTTCTCTAGTGATGCACAGGCTTTCTGAGCTCTTGAAAGTTGTCCAATGCGAGGAATCCTTGGGGTCCAGGAGACGGGGTGCTGCAGGAGCCTAGAGACCATTAAATACGCTGAGAGGCTGACTCTGCCACCCGGAAGCTCCCAAGATTGCTTGGAATAGGAACCAAGATCACTCACTTTGGAAATCCCAGGTTCAAGGAGAAGGACCCAGACAAGGAAAGGGTACGGCTGGAGTGAGAGCCTGGGGCAGGTTAACTCCCAATCTCTAGTTCCCAACCACTAGAGGGCTGTCTTGAGACCGTCTGCATTGTGGGTTCTGGCTGCCGACTTGGCCCTGCTTAGGAGGACACAGAGGCCTTAAGAAGCATAGAGGTGTGTGGATTTTGTTTTGTTTTGTCCTGTACCCTCAGCCCTGCACCCTTAGGACACTCACAGCGACCCAGCCTCTCAGCCGGGATCCCAATGCGCATGCAGTTCGCAGCATCCGGGCTCTCGGGCATGGGCAGGGCTTCGCACTTGGGCAGCTGGAGCCGCATGAGGATGAGCGGGTTGGAGCGGGCGATGGTGTACTCCTGGCGGCACAGGTCATTCTCCAGCACCTCGCATTCATCCCGGCACAGCTCCCGCGGCTTGGGCACCCGGGAGCGCGCGTCGCACAGAGGGAAGACAAAGTGGCAGAAGGATGGGATGGCAAACTGCGAGCACTGGTCTGACAGGTGTGTGGAGGTGCCAATCATGGTGAAGGCAGCTGCGGGAAAGAGACTCTTGTGAGCAGCGGTAGCCTGCCTGGTGTCAGTCAGCGCAGCCCCGCCCCTCCCCAACACACCCCGCTTTCAATCAGTCTCCCACCTAGTCTCTGATCTGTCCCACCACCCCAGACACCAAATCCTCAAGCCCCTACCTTTGGTTCTTGATCCTCTCCACCCTCTCAACTGCACCCCCTATCCAAGGTAGCCCCGACTCAGTCCCCTCCTCTAGATTCCCAGACACCTGCTAGACTTCTGCCTGGACTCCAGTAACCCGTCATCGAGCTCCAATCCCTTTTTCTGAGCCCCAACCCCTGACCTGGGCGCCCATCTTAAAACACTGTCCCACACCCCCGTTATCCTATTGCAGACACACGCCTTCTATCAAACTCAGGCGTGCACCCTGTGCCCGAACAGAATCACCACTCTAAACACGCTCCACCTCTGTGCTTTGCCCAAACCCCAACCTCAGCACCTTCAGCAACCTGCTCGACCACCCTGAACCCCACCCCCACCCCTCACTCCTAGGGCTATTCCCTGAGTCCTGGACACCTGTCCGACACCTCATTCCAGCCCTGGGGCCTTACTCCACCTAACACTCAGCTTCAGAATTTATCTCCTGAAGAAATAGTATGGGTGTGGGTTCTGCACAGCATGGGCTACACAGCTCCTGGGGTTGGAAGGCTCCAGAACAGCAGAGGAAGAGGCAGGGCTCTAAGCGAGGTACACCAGGCTACCCCAAAGGTCCAGGCAGAGAACCCACAGACAGTAAAAGGGACATGCGCGGAGGGTGGGAAAGTCAGAGGTGGTATTAGGTATCCAGGAACATCAGTCAGGTCCCTCTGCCTACACACCCTGTAGAGAGTGTGTTCCCGGTGGAAACTGGGAGACAACCCCTGGGGTGCTCGGCCTTCTAGTCCACCTGTGTGTACTATCAGACATGACCAGCAGGTGGTGCTGCTGTCACTCCTTTATTCCCAGGATACAGGCTCTGACCCCAACTGCACTGGTGAGTCTGGTTCTGGCCGATTCTCATTTACTGTATGAAAGTGACAGTTGGTCCCTGAATCCTGTGACAGTCCTCAGTCCCTTGAGGACCTGTTTCTTTATCTGTAAGGTGATTAGTTGAGACCACACACAGGAAACAAACTTCACACGGACGGTACCTAAAAGGTGGGTGGGATGTGAGTGGCCCCAGGGACTGGCTGGCCTGGGGCTAGAAATCACAGGTTCCACCCTTCTATGGGCGCCAGAAGTCAAGGACAGCGAGTCCAGGAGTTGGTTTAACTGAGGAACAAACTCCCCTGGACAGACTTGGCAATGAAGGGGACTGCTGTCAGAAAAGTTAGTCTCAATGCCCGGCAAGTAAAGGCTAAGGCAAAGCAGCATTTCCTCCGGGGAGCCAGCTCATGACGTCACAGCTGTGTCTGCAGGACTCCGCCTCCAAATGTGTCATTTAAAGGCTGTTTCCTGAAAACCAGCTCTAGGCAGGGAGAGAACTTCCACAGCCCGTCCACCTTTGCCCAGTCTGAATGTCACTCACTGGCCGATCTCCACACAGGATACTGCCATGCTAATGTGGTGTGCTGAGTAGTTTTATGTCAACTTGACACAAGCTGAAGTCATCTGAGGGGAGGGACCCTCAGTTAAGAAAATGCCTCCGTAAGATCAGGCTGTAGGCAAGCCTGTAGGGCATTTTCTTAATTAGTGATCAATGGGGGAGGGCCCAGCCTATTGTGGACTGTGCTACCCCTGGGCTGGTGGTCCTGGGTTCTCTAAGAAAGCAGCCTGAGCAAGTCATGGGAACCAAGCCAGTGAGCAGTACTCTCCATGGCCTCTGCATCAGCTCCTGCCTCCAGGTTCCTGCCCTGTGTGAGTTCCTGTCCTCACTGCTTTTGATGATGAACAGTGACATGGAACTGAGACCCTTTCCTCCACAAGTTGCTTTGGTGTTTCATCACAGCAACAGTAACCATAACTAAGACATGTGGTCTGCACAGTTGTGTCCTCAGAAGTCAGCCAAGCCAGAGTGACGTCACAGTTCTGTGTTTCAGGCTGGGGGGTAGTGCCAGTGTCAGAGAGATTGCCCAGAACATGTCAGGCCCTTCAGATCATCAGAACAGCAAAAATATCTGCCTCTCCCTGCAAAAACCACAAACCTGAAGACTCTTTATTCTATACCATCCTCCTCTGCCGTCCAGAAAGGATTAGGGTTCACAGTTCCGCCTAGCCTCAGTCTCTTGATCTTCCTGCCTCGGCCTCCCAAGGGCTCAAAGGGCAGGCCTACACCTTCAATGGCTCACTTCACACCTTCTTTAGGAACAGCTGTCAAGTCAAGCTGCTTGGTTACCCCACTTCTCTGGGCCTCTCTGATCCTTTCAGCAAAGAGGAAGAAATAACTACAGGTCTCTCTTGTGCCTAGGCTCAGTGTTTGCCAATTAGGAGAATGTCAAATTCAACTAGGAGTCAGTCGATGGGTGGCGTTCTGAAGACTCACTCAAGGATGACAGGGCACTTGGCTTGTCCCACAGGTCATAACTACAACCTTGGCTTTAATGAACTGGAGCGGAGGAGACAAATCCAAGCGTGCAGATTTATAAAGGTGAGTGTGACTCCCCATCACCCACCAGCTCTGTAGAAAAGACCAGGAGAGTTTTTGGTTGGGGATGCTGCCAGATTTTAAAACGTGTGTGTGTGTGTGTGTGTGTGTGTGTGTGTGTGTGTGTGTGTGTGTGTGTGTGTGCAGTGAGATCCCTGGTGAGGAAACTCAAAACTCAAATACACTTGTTTCTCTTTGGGCCTCATACACACGGTTTGAAGGTGATTTCATATCACATTTTCAATAAATTTGTGCATGAAAGAGCTTGGGCATGCTGACCCAGCAAAGCCGGTGTGAAACAAGCTCATCTGTGGCCCCAGGTCGGTTCTAGAGCTAATGATTCAGAGCCTGCTGGAGTCTACATTTGCAGATCAGATTGGCCCTGCCTATGTTAAGTCACAGCATGAAGCACATCTGTCACCAAACCCCAAGGCTCCACTCTTGCTTGAGATGACATTACAACATGTTTCTGGTAAGAGTACCAACACTGTTCAGAGAGTCTTCTCACCTATGTGGCTTGCACAGGTCAGGCAGGCTCTAGAGTGACCTTGAACTCAACCCTCTGTCTGAGGAAGAGCTAAACGTACAACGTCAACAATGGTGCATTTCTACCTTACGGGTCATCCCACCCCACACTATTGCCAGCATAGGGCTCGGCCGCCCGTCTCCAGACAACCCTGGCACCAGACCTCATCACTGATTCTAATACAAAGCCTGGTCAATAACTCCACAGAAAGCATTCAACTAAAGTGAGGAGCTGGGCACCTGGGCCCCACCCCATAGCTCTGCCTATCCTTCAAAGTCTGGAGAGGAAGGCATCCTGGTTGGACTCCATCAAGAGACCCAAGGTGGGACGTGGAGGCCTCACGGACAGCCAGACAGCAAAGTCCCAAAGAGACTGGGAAGAACAGCTTTGCTTCCTGTCTGACCTACTCCACCAGAGAAATCCAGAACCAGGTCTCCGAAAGCCTGGCTTCGTTCTCTGGAAGCTAAGGACCGAGGCCTCAGTCACTGTATCATCTCCTCTTCCCGTCACTGTCTCGTTTCCCAAGCAGATGGTGCCAGACTGTGTGCCTGTGGAGCAGGCATGGCACATGGATGATGCAAGAGTCCAGGAAAATACAGAGCGACACTCAAGGAGGTCGTGATCCTGATATCGGCGCCCCTGACATCCCTGGCCTGGTCAGGTGTGTATTTCAAACAATCTGCACTTGTTAACTGTGGTTTACATGTGGCCTGTCCCCCAGGGCTCTTGTGCTTGCTTTCCAGTCTGGTGGTACAGAGAGTTAGGGGTAACTGTGGGGACATGGCATAGTAGTTGATTTCTAAGTGGCGGTCCCAGAATAGACTGAAGCAGTTTACATGGGGCATGCTCTGTTCTCACAAGGTTGTTGTGAAAGAACAGGTCTGCCCTGTCAGCCCATGGTGCACCCTTCCAGCTTTCTGTCTTGTCAGGTGATCTCTCCTTTTCATGTGGGCTCCCACCACCATGGCTCCCACTGTGATGTGGTGAAGCCAGGGAAGCCTCAACAGGCTGGTGCTATGTAGCTTGGGATCTCAGTCTTGAAGCGATAAGCCAAAGAATCATTTCTTTATGAAGTGTTTAGCTTTGAGTATCTCATTACTATAAAGGAAAAGAGACTACCATGCTAACTTAAACACACAAGCTGGGGATATTTTAGAGCAAACCACGTTAGCAAGTACAACCGTTTCTGAGAAAGACCTTATGTTTCCTACGGCAAGAGACGTTAGAGGGGCTCACTGTCTGTGCCACTAACGGACAAAACACCAGCGTGGTGGCCCTCTGTGCACACAGGTGCCTGCAGAGGTGTTTGCCGTGTCCTGAGGGAACTGTGTGCTCCCTACCTGTGATTCGGTTTTCAATCTCCCCCTGCATCTGGAGAGAGTCCACGTAAATAGTCCGGTTCCCGATGAAGCGGGCACAGGCGATCCCTCGGTAAGGCTGGCAGAAGCCATCTTCCTGATAGTCATCCCTGGAAGGACAGACAAACCTCTGTAAGTGACAGCACAGGACAAACAGCCCATGAAGCATTTTTAATCCAGAATTTTTCAAGCTGACAATGTTTGCTTTGTTCTGATTTATTTGTCTGTTTATTTCTGCAACAGGGCTTTCTGTTTAGCCCAGGTTAATTCTGCACGCACTCTGCGGGCTAGGCTGGCTGTGAACGCTCAGGGATTGTCCTGCCTCGGTCTCCCAAGTGCTGGGATGACATTGCCACACTTGGCAGGCCAGCAACTTTTTTCTTGGTTCAAAAGTTCCATCAGCATGAAAAAGAGCACACAATGGCTTTGTTTGTAACTCCTCAACCTCGGAAGCACAGATTAACAGTGTGGCACTTCCACACAACAGGACACAAGCAAGCCGTGTCCTGAGGGACCAGAGCCTGGCCACACTGGAAGCCTGAAAACAAACAGCTACTGAGGGAAGCTACAGCCAGGGAGGGAGGACTAGACAGACAGGCGGGCTAGAACTACAGGGTAAGGAGATGTAACCAGTAGGAATCAGAGGCCCAGGAGAAACTGAGGCAGGGCCGTGCAATCAGGAAGCAAGCCCCATGGCCTCCCTGTCAAGGCAAGCTTCCAGGGGGGACATCCTAAGAAGCAGAAAGTCACAGAGAGGTCAAGAAACTACCTAGATTAGAGACTGCATCGGCATGGTGAATGTGGAGGGGAGGCCACCCACCGTGAAAGGGACTGGAATACGTAATGCCCAGACAATCGCTTATAGCTATTGCCATATAAAACCTTCATTTGGGGCAGCACAAACTTAAGTATTAAGACACAATTCTTACTCACCACAGGACTGAAGGATTTTATTCACTACAGACAATTACCTTTCTTTCTGCGTGTGCATGTACTCCTGTGTGTGAATGTGGGCGTATCTTCGTCCTCCGCCTTGTTTGGGACTGCCCTCACTACCGTAATACTCCAAGCTGGCTGACCCAGGAGCTTCAGCGATTCTCCTGCCCCCTCCTTCCATCTCATAAGAGCAATGGAGCACAGATGCACACACCATGTCCGGCTTTACATGGGTTCTGGGGATTTGAACTCAGGATCCCACACTTGCATAGCAAGCATTTTTATTCGTAGACACATCTCCCCCAGCCCCCTCAAGTTACATTTCATATTATAACAAGGTGATTTTGAGTTAAAAATTAAGTCCAGGTTCCCTTCTTCAAACTCTACTTGAGGTTGAGTTGAACTTCTGAGGACTGCTGCTCTAGGCTTTAGTGTCAAATGCTAAATTGGTCTTTTGCTGAGAACGTTCCTTATAATAAATCAGCCTGACTTCTCCTGAAGTCATCTCTAGTCACTGGCTTGTCAGTGGCAATTTAAATTGTTTTTATCCTGCTATTTTCCTGTAATCCGGATACAGTCGGCATTAGACTTAAGAACGCTCTCCTGAAATAGCAGTAGGAAAACTGGAGGAGAGGCCAGGGGCTCTGCTCAGACACACTGACGTACTCGCCTGTGAGCCAGGCACAGGGAGAGGGACGCTCATTCTTCAACTGAGGTCCCAGGTCTGCAGAGCACCAAGTCAGCTGGACTTGGTAATGGAGATTCTGGGGCCACAAGCATGCCGCTGGAGAGCAGCGTGGCAGTCTTGGACATGCTTGGTGTCCAAGTAAGTCAGAAAATAGGAGGGCTTAGGACATGGCTCCAAGGAAGTACCAAGAACTAGCTTGCTCTTTACCACTCAAAGGTACAAGGCGCTTTCTGGAAACAGTGTGACACAGATACCCGTGCACCCCGAGGTTGGCTGAAGCAGTACGACACACATGCCCATGCACCCCAAGGTTGATGGAGGACAACAGAACGAGGGTGCTGAGGCTCCAGGGAGCACTGCACGTGGCCATGCCGCCCACTCCGAACTGATTGCAGTAGGGGGTGTATGGGCTGATTACAGTCAACACGAACCACCGCTAAGTTAAAGCAGCAGAAACGAAGCCAAGCCCACGGATGAAATGTCAGGCATGCATGATCCCCTGGGCGTCATCTCAACTGCTACCTGAGTGAGCCTAGCGGAAAGGCAGGCGCCACCCTTTCTTAAGCCTTTATTCCCTACACACACCCTCCTTACCACCAACTGCAGGCAGAGAGAAGGATGATACTAAATCCCTTAACCACCCAGGACAACCACCTGCCTCACACTGCACAGCAGCAGAAGGCGCAGGCTGCCGGCACCAACAGGCGCTCTGAGGGCAGAAGGCAGGGAGGGAGCGTGGGACAGCCAGCCACATTGCTGTGTGAGGACCAACAACAGCTCTTCTGATGTCACATCGCATGAGGATGCACTCAGCCTCCTCTGCCAGCCACTGACTCGGCTTGGCATCCACACCTACAGGACAGACCGACTGACCAAGGACAGCCAGGAAGGCTGTCTGCCAAGGAGACAGACCCACAAAGGAGCCACTTAGCAGGAAAGACTGGCCACTCCTGGAGCACGCAGAGAACCAAGGGGTTATTTAGTGTATTAAGTTCACCGTCTTGCTTTTGAGTCTTCATCTTGCTGAACTTCCAGAGAAATCACTATGAAGGTTAGTCTGAGACAGTCAAAATCAATAGGGAAAACAAAGTCATGGCCACAGAAAGGCCTGTCACCTCAGTCTACAGGGATGTGACCAAAGACAGTTCTCTGTCCCCTTATGGCAGCCACCAGAGACTGGAGCTGAACAGCTTGAGGGAATGATGATTGTAGTATGAAAGATTTCAACTGGGCATGACAATAAGCCTAGCCCAAGCAACCTATTTATAACATGGCGAGTACAGTTGAGAACAATGTATAATTAAGAATTGCTAACAGACAGATCTTACCTGTTCTCAGCACAAAAAATAAAGATAATTATATGAGATAATGCATATGCTCATTGGCCTGATTAGGTCATTCTACACGTAAATATATCAAGACGTCATGCTGTATTCTATAAACATACGTAAGCTTCGGTGCTGGGGCCTGACCCGGGGTGTTCTGCACGCTGGCAGTTCTACTGTCGAGCTGCCCTCCAAGACAATACACACAAATTTCAGTGCTTATTCTATTTATTCATTATTTTGTGTGTTGTATCTGGACTTGAACCTAAGGCCTGGGAATGCTAGTCAAGAGCTCTGGTTGTTTCTTGTTGTTGCTGGTTTTGTTTTTTTAAGTACAGAGTTCATGAAGTTGCCCAGGTTAGCCCTAACTCTCCTCCTGCCTCAGCTTCCCACATAACAGGGCTTACAAACCTGCACCAAAGCCGGGGCGGTGGTGGCACACGCCTTTAATCCCAGCACTCGGGAGGCAGAGGCAGGCTGATCTCTGTGAGTTCGAGGCCAGCCTGGGCTACAGAGTGAGTTCCAGGAAAGGTGCAGAGCTACACAGAGAAATCCTGTCTCGAAAAACAAACAAACAAACAAACAAAGCACCAAGAGGCCTGGCTGGCTGCACAAGTTTTCATTTGGTGATTTAGAAACGAATTAATTACACTCAAAGCCAGCAGAGTTAGGTTAGTCCAGCACCAAGTTAAGAGACTATCCCACCCTAATATTCTAAATCCGTGACATCATCCCACAACAGGAAATCTGTTCTGCAGCAGAATGTTAACATGTGACAGCTACAGTCACCTTTGTGTCTGACACTATGACTATAAGGGCATAGGCCTCTGTTACTAAGTATGCACTCTAAACACTGTAGGTATCCACACTGCAGTGTTTCGGATAGGTGTGAAGCTGTCTGTAACACTCAGTGAAATAAGTAAGAAATCGGATGGATGGGTGGGTGGGTGGATGGATGGAAGGAAGGAAGGAAGGAGGGAAGGAAGGAAGGAAGGGTGGGTGGGTGGATGGATGGGTGGATGGATGGATGGTGGTAGGAAGACACAATGAAACCAGCGGAGTGAATTGTAAGTGCTTAGTTGTGGCTGGTAGTGCCTGGTTGCTCACTCTAAAACTTCCCCCAACATTTCATGTTTGAAATATTTCATAATAAAACATCAGGAGGGGACACTTTAGAACACGACAGAAGTGGTTCTGGGAGGAAAGATCACTCCTCACCCACTAACCTGGGAATTCATTATTAGTGCAATCTAAACAGTATCCGAGTAGCTCAAGGAAAC
This sequence comes from Peromyscus maniculatus bairdii, assembly GCF_049852395.1. Taxonomy (NCBI): domain Eukaryota; kingdom Metazoa; phylum Chordata; class Mammalia; order Rodentia; family Cricetidae; genus Peromyscus; species Peromyscus maniculatus. The sequence continues at coordinate 133,806,814 of NC_134856.1, forward strand.
TGAGCAGGCTTTTTTACTTTTCTGTAAAAAGACACAACACGAAGAGCCCAGGACTTCTTCATAAACAAGGGAAATTTTTATTTCCACCTGGGGGTTGGCTAAATGGCTCAGTGAGTACAGGCACTTGCCTCCAAGCCTGACTAACTGAGTTCTCATATCTAGAACCCACATGATGGAAGAGAACTAACTCCTCCAAGTTGTCCTGTGACCTCAACATGTTCATCATCCCATTGGGTGCCAAGGCCATGTGGAAATGGGAACCAGTGAACAAGTTCTGTTCTTGTTCAGAAATCTGAAAGGGCCTTCTCAGAAAGGACTGTTCCCACTCACACACACAGGCAGAGAAAAATCTAGAGAGCCACAGCGCAGAGGCATCAACTCTCCAGGCAGAGAAAAACCTAGAGAGCACAGTGCAGAGGCATCCCTAAGCGGCCGGGCTGTGAAGGAGTGGTGTTTCACTGGAAACCAAAGGCCCAAATCCCAGGCCACAATCCATCCAGAGCTCCCTAAGGGCCCACGAGCCTCAGGCCCCTCCTTAGGAGGGATTTGAGAACCTGCTGCAGAGGATGCCCTGGGGCTCAGTGCACACATCTATAAACTGCAGGCACAGGTGCCAGGGATGCAGTCCAGTGGCAGAGCTTGTGCAAGACCCTGGGTTCAATCTTTAACACCAGGAAAAAAAAATATGAACTGCAGATTGGTGGTGCTGGATTGCACAATGAGAACGACTTCCATGTCCACAAATTCCCCCGTGAGAATCTGGCAGGCAGGCTTAGGTATCCCATTTCTTTGCCCAGTGCAATTATGGTAGCTGAAAGCAATTAACATCTGTTTTTATGATAGTAAGTTTCCCAGCTCCAATTAAATGCCTGTTCATCTGAGTTCAGAGTCAGCTTTCAGTAAACTCAGTAGTATAGACACGGCCATCTTAGGGTTCAAAACCTGCATTCTCCTAAGAGAAACACTCAGGATGGCAGTCAGGTGACTGGAGACAGATACTTACTGAAAGCTGTGGTTTGGGCTGTGTGTCGGACCTAAAACGTGAAACAAAAAGACAAGTTATTAATATGGCCAGTGATAAGCATGGGCAGTCCAGCAGCTTCTCTGTGTCCAGCTGTCCTTATGCCCTGACTCTCTCCCACTCCAGACGACATGCCGGTGACATCAGACACTCCAGAAAGAGAACTTTCTGCATAGAAGCACGGGTGGGCGGTTTTCCTGTCCCTGCTCCATTCTCATCTAAACTTTATCCACAAAATCTGTTCTACTCATTAGAGCTGCCTCTAACGTGAGTCCAGATGATAGGCCCAAGGCGTGCGTTGCTGGGGACCTTCCCTTACTGGGTCAGAGCGGGATAATTTTCTTCTGCCATTTAATCCTATTGTCCCATGCGACACAGAGACTCAGCACTGCACCCTGTTCCTGCCCAGTGGGGCCAGCTCTGCCCATGAAGAATGGGTGCGCACTTGGGATAGAACCACAGAAAAAGAGCAGCAAAGTGAGCCCTGGCCTGTGCGGTGGAGCCACAGACGGGTCCTAGGCTCTGGCTCCTGCTGTCTATGGCATGGCCAACATCATCCTGCGACCTGGCCTCCAGCAGTGTGGCATCACCACAGTCATCCCTGCTTGCCTCTGGGATGCCTCTCTGTGGCCCAGGTCTACAGACTGCTCCATATGCAACTCTTTTCCTTTATTAGCTGGAAACAGGCTAAGGAGCCCTAGTGCTCTGCGGGAGAGCGCCTGGGGTGGTTTTCTGGATGTTGGCTGGCCTGTGCATGCTCAGCTCCAATACCAAACACGTCCCCTGCTCTGCACTGTGAACGCTGTGTGCTAGCGCCATACCTCTGCTGTGCCCACTCACCGAGCCGCACATACAGAACTCCGGTTGCAGTGATGGTCTTCAGCCCGTTGGTAGCCACACACTGGTAGTAGCCTGTGTCTGTTGTGTCCAGGTCTTGGATCCGCAGCCGCGAGCCGTACTCCGTCTTCCGGATGATGACTCTCCGTGGCTCTTGCACAACCGGGGCATCATTCTTCAGCCACCGCACGTTGGGGGGTGGGTTCCCTGCCACCTTGCAATGCAGGATTGCCGTCTGGCCCTGGACAATGGTGATGTTGTTGACAGGCTCCAGAAAATTCAGAAAGTAACCTGCAGGGGACAGGGTGACAGTGCAAACACGGTGAGGTCAGGAGGCGGGGCCTGGGCTCCTGCTCGTTCACCGTGAGGGAAAGTGTCCCTTTTCTTTTTTTCTTTTTTTTTTTTTTTTTTTTTTTTGTTTTTTTGTTTTTCGAGACAGGGTTTCTTTGTGTAGCTTTGCGCCTTTCCTGGAACTCACTTGGTAGACCAGGCTGGCCTCGAACTCACAGAGATCCTCCTGGCTCTGCCTCCCGAGTGCTGGGATTAAAGGCGTGTGCCACCACCGCCTGGCGAAAGTGTCCCTTTTCATGTGCATACAGCATACCCTAGCACTGCTGGGAACACTGGGTCCGTGAACTCGAGTCATGGCTTCTGGAGACGCACCGTCTGGTTTGCGAGTCACTGGTCACACTTGGCCAGCCTACCAGTGCAGGGCAGTCTTAGACATGGTTTGGGCTTCTGTGTTTTGCTTGAGGCTGTTTTTCTGACAGGTCTCATTCTATAGCTTGAGCTGGCCTGGGAATCATTATGTACCTCAAGCTTACCTCTCACTCACAGCAATCCTCCTGCCTCAGCCTCCCAGATGCTGACTGGAATGCAAGCTTGAGTCACCATGAATGGCAGGTGGTTCTGTTTTAGAAGACCTGATTGAAAACATATGGCTGAGCCAGTCATGTTAGAGTCCTGGCCACAGGCCTGGGACTTATGCCTGGACGAAGCCTCTCCAATACACACCTTTGCTCTGGAGGGCACACTGTAGCCCTTCTATACTGCCTGAGGCCCGACTTGTTTTTTTCTATTATTATTATTATTATTATCATTATTGTTTTTATTTTTATTTTATTTTATTTTGAGACAGAGTCTCACATAGCCCAGGCTGGGCCTGAACCTTCTGTCTCAAACTCCAGAGCAGTGGGATTATAGCCGCAGGCTGTCACGCCTGGCTGCGGACCCTTTTAAGCATGAAAATCACTAACAAAACCCACAACACCAGCTAGGTCCACAATGTGGCGCTTGAGAAGGTGTTCACTGGCTGCCTCCTGTCTGTAAAAGGAGCTCTGTCTTGCCCCTCCGCCTCCCAACTGCCCTTGTTACATCACAGCACACATGTTAAGTCATGATGAGTCACGCACATGTTGACATCCAGAGTGACAGTTGCTACTTCTGGGACATTTTCTCGTAGATTAAATTCTGAGTCACCTTATTCAGTTCCTTGTAAATGCCAGGGCTCTTATGGAGCAAGGCCTGCAGTGTGGGTATGTGTCAGGGCTGAGTTCTGGATGGTACTGACGCGGTACAGTCCAGGTTCCTACTTGAGACCTCGTCTGCTCAGAAGAGAGTTATAATTTTCTTCACATAGATCTTCCTGTTTTACTTTTCAGGTAGATCACTAGCCACTCTGCAATTTTCCTTCATAATGCACATCATTTTTATTCCTATTGTGTTTTGGCCACATGGTTAAAGGTTTGTATGGGAACTACATGACAGCAATCTTCTGTGAAAAGCCCTCATTTCTTAGAATCATCTTAACAAACGTCCAAAACATCATGGCATGAGGCAACACAAGCCTGTTACTGCACACAAAGGGGGGGGGGGAGCGGGAAGACAAAAGTCACGGTGTTGGCGGGGCCGATCCTGTCCTGAGGGTCTGAGTGTGAACCTGGTGGCCTTTGCTCCTCACCAGGGACCCCCCTTACTCACTCCTTGGCTCCAGGCTCCTTCCCTAATTTGTCTGCACACTCCTACTCTGGACTCGGTCCTTCTGCCTCCCTTTTGTGAGGGCTTCAGGTTTTCCCTGGGGCCACCTGTAAATCTAGGGTGATCTTCCCATGTACAGTCCTAAGGAGATACAGTCACAGGATACAGAAATCAGGGCACAGTGAACTCTGAGGGTGCCATTACCGTCCACTGAGTTCACTTTTCTCTCGGGACTTTAGCGTGCTGGCCGATCGGTCACAATAGCTCGGAGCTGTTGTCTTGGATGTTTACCCAGCCACCAGCTTCACTAGCCACAGAGCCTTTTGTTGTGAATTTCCACCTCTCTCCTGCCTTTTGACACTTGCTCTGTCCGTAAATTCTGGTAGATTAAAAGCCAATAAAAGCTGAAATACTGCAGCACACAGAAATCAAGGCTAGACAAATCTCCACAAACAACGTAAAAAATTGATGGCTACCTTTCCCCATACTTGACCTACAACATTTAAGATGTCTGGGATACAATGGAAAGCCCCTCCCTGGTCCCTTATTTCTCCCTCCAGGGAGTGACTATCCATCATTCCAGTTTGCATTATTTTAGAGTTTCAGGAACTTTCTCTTGACAGGCCACCTTCTCTAGTTGCCTGCTTTCACTCAAACTGGTTTATGTCAGTACCGTTCTTTAATTACTGTGTAATAGTCCACTATATAAACAAATCACAGCTTTGTTACTTATTTCCCAGTGGAGGGGCAGTGAGTTATTTCCACATTTGGGCTTTGAAGGGTTTACTGACCATCTGTGTGCACATCTGGTCCTGCATGCGTTCAAACGTACCTAAATAGTACCTGCTGGATGTGGAGGTACAATCCTGGGAGATTTCGCTTGTCCCGGTCTCTGCAGATGGGCACCCTATGAACGTCCGAGGTAAGGTATCCCCATCATGACTTCAACAACCCTTGGTCTTAGGGGACTTTGAAGTGTTTGTCATTCTGCTGCATGTGACAAAGTGCCACACTACTGTGTGCAGTTAGTGTTTTTAGAAGTCACTGTAAACACCAACCTTCCAGAATGTTTCTTGGACATTGAGTGTCTTTGGGGGATTGATCTGTTCATCTTTCTTATGTTCTTTTTTTCCTAACTTCTACAAGTTAATTCCTTCCCTATTAGCAACTGAGGTGTAAAACATGAAATCTCCCTTCAAGCTCTTTAGCCACATAATAAATCACCTTAATCTTCCTATAGTGGGTCAGACCCAAGTGGCTTGTAATTCACTTTAAGATTCTTTTACCTATGAGTTATTAAAGGTGTGCTTTTTTTATATTTGTTAGTTTATTTGAGTGTATGTGTGCATGTGCACACACACCACCACATGCATGTGGACATCAGAAGAAAATGGAGTCAGTTCTTTCCTCTTCTGGTCATGTGGGTTCCAGGGACCAAATTAATGACTTCTGGCTTGGCCATCTTACCAGCTCTAAGGTTTTGAGGGGTTTTGTTTGTTTGTTTTTTAAGAAAAACAAGTTTTAGAGACCAGTAAGATGGCTCAGGGGATAAAGGTACTTCCCACCAATCCTGATGACCTAAGTTTAATGCCAAGAACACACACACACACACACACACACACACACACACACACACACACACCAAACAATAAGTAAATAAATAAATAAGTCAGAAAATAAGTAAGTAAATAAATAATAAATGAATATAATTTATGAAATTTTAAAAACAAGCTGGTGAATGGATCCAAGCACTGGCTGCTCTTCTAGAGGACCCAAGTTCAATTCCCAGCACCAACACGGAGTGTAATACTAGTTCCAGAGCATCCACTTCTGATTTCCATGCCCATCAGGCACACGCATGGCACACAGACAGACATGAAAGCAAAACACCCACAAACATTAAAGGGGGAGCAAAAAAATCCCAAAGACAACGTACATTTTTCTTTTAAAAACATCTTTTACATGCTGATTCTTTGAGGTCAACAAGATTCACTCTATAGCCCAACCTAGATTTGGTTCTTGTAGACAGTCCACATGTGTTAGGTGGCAATGAGTTTTCTCTGGCTATCACGTAAGTTTGTACATGCCCTTTAAATCTAGCTTGCCTGCTCAGTGGCAGTGGTGCATGCCTTTAATCCCAGCACTTGGGAGGAAGAGCCAGGCAGATCTCTGTGAGTTCCCAGAGTGGTCTACAGAGAGAGATCCAGGAACAGGCATCAAAACTACAGAGAGAGCCGGGCGGTGGTGGCGCACGCCTTTAATCCCAGCACTTGGGAGGCAGAGCCAGGTGGATCTCTGTGAGTTCGAGGCCAGCCTGGACTACCAAGTGAGTCCCAGGAAAGGCGCAAAGCTACACAGAGAAACCCTGTCTCGAAAAACCAAAAAAAAAAAAAAAAAAAAAAAAAAAAAAAAAAAAAAAAAAAAAAAAAAAACTACAGAGAGAAACCCTGTCTCAAAAACAAAACAAAACAAAACAAAAAAATCTAGCTTGCCTGCTTGCTGTTGGCAATTTTTCTATGAGTTTCAGTTGTTTCAGTGATTCTCTGTCCAATAGCTATCTGCATTTCTCTTGAGTTCACTTAACTACTAGAAATCTTGTGACTGGGGCATCAAACCTCAAGTTTACTGTATCATTTGATCCTTAGGCCACTGTGGAATGCATTTGTCTAGAGCAACACTTTATGATTCATAAAGGTACCTCCCGGTACTTCTGGTTAAAACAGTCTACTTTCATCTGCTTAATAGTTTACCATTTTATAATGATATGCTGTCTATGAACCTTAAAAGTTGTATATAATTTTACACATGAGCTTACTAGTGTTTTATTACATGAATTTTAATTTAGTTTTAATGTTTTCATTTTGCCTGTTAATTTTTGTTTACTTTAAAATCAATCTTTAAAAGCTCTCCATTTCTCTTCTTAACTAGTTTGACAGTTATAGTTTAATTAGTTTAACTAATTTTAATCAGCATCATGCCCCATCTGACAATGCTTCCCAAACACAAGAACCTTTAAATGCTGAAATACAAAACCTCTTTCCCTCTCTCGTAGACCTTTCTCACATGAGAGAAGCTTTTGAAGTCACTTCTCAGTTCTTACACTCTGGTTTTAGTTGCTCAGTTGTGATCATTAGTGTTGGTTTCTACTGTCGGGGTTCCTTGACATTGGCCAAGTTGTTATAAACTTTCCTCTCTATCAAATCTTAGCTCCTTTCTTCCTCTTAGATGTGGCTGGATGCCCCCAGAATCACATTTGTGCCTTGGGTGATGGACTGAGGTTGTAAACACTCTTATTCTTAGTGTAAAAATACCTGTCACTGTCACCTTGAGGGGTAGTTTAGCTGGGTATAGAACTCTAGCTCAGCAGTGATGTTGTCTTCTGTCTTGTCTGGGAACTTGAAAATTCTGCCTGTCCCCATTGTTTGCATGCAATCTGAACCTAATTATTAGTGCTGTTCCCCTTTCTGCCATTCTAAGCATCTTCCGTTATAGCAACACAATTACTTTTGTGTTAGCCTCTTCAGATCTTAGTTCACCTCCTTAATTCTGAAAACGCATGCATTTATCAGTGCAGTAAACTTATCTCATAAGATCCTACCTTTATTCCGTCCCCTCCATTTCTCATTTAGGATAGTCACTGTATGTACTAATGCTCCTCCTATGGCTCTCTGAGTTTGTTTCTAGACTGTCTAAACTGCTCTGTGGCCCATCTATCTGGTTTCTCAACTCATAGGTGCTACTTCTCACTTCTAGAAGGTATGCGTGGTTCCCTTTTGAATCCACAACTTGTTCGTCTGCATGGTGTTCAATGTTTCCTTTAAAAAAAGTTCCTTGGCTGCACTGTGTACTGGCCAGCCACTCACCTTGTGCCTCTGAGCATGCTTTGTAATATAGGGTGGCTTTGCTTTGGAAATAGCTTAAGGATGAGGTTCCTCAATAAGATTGTGCCATTTCTTTAACTCTCTGGCTTTGGATTTCCCACCACATCCTGGCCATGGGGCTCTGATTCCCAGTGGTACCAGCTCAAGTTTTGCTTGGGCACCTTCTGGGGAGTTCCTCAGCATGAGCTGGGCTCTCCTCGGCTGCCTGGCTGGGAATGCCACAGGACAGGAGCTCTTAGCTTTGTGTGAGAGGCTTGCACACAATGCCTCAGTGCTGTGGACCCTGTGGGTTCATTTCCTGGCTTGATATTAAGACTCCACACTCTTGATGAAGCGGGAGCGATGTATCTGTCTCCATAGCTGGAAAAAGATTTCTCAGGCCTGACGTGGAAATTCCTCTAGTTTATTAGAAGTTCACTTGATTTTTATCCTGATCCATCACTTCTCCTTCAAAGTAAACTTATGATATCCAGACCCGAAACATTACTGCGCTTATTCTCAGTTAGGAACTTCTAATCCTGTGCACTCTCTGCCATGACATCTGCCTTCTGGGGCAATTCCACCCCACAGCTTTGGCTCTGACATGCCTAAGTACTCTTCAGCCAGAGCACCCACGTCTTACTGGTGGCTCTCTTCTAAAGTCCCTAGGCAGGTCAAGTCTGCAGCATGGCCACAGGGTTGGCACCCCATTCTTCAACATGTGGCCAAACATGTGGCAGCGTCAGAATCTAATTTCCTGTCACAGGTCACTTAAACCAAAGGGCTCAGGAAAGTCAGGTTGTTCTCCAAGGCTGCAAATGTAGAGAGCTGCTTAGAGCTGGCGGCTTGCTTTTAATCCTTTCTCTTTCTGGCTCCTGGGCATCACTCCATCTTGCTTGTACATTTGCCAAAGCATTTACATCGTTTCCTAATATTTTACCAAGCACGTGTGTCGCTGACCCGAGAGAGCTGCCAAGTTAGCTTGCCCCCGCCCATCATCAATTCTCCTGAGGCCAGAAGTGAAGCTGGGGAGCAAGCTCCCCGGAGATTGTGCACAATATCCCTTCCCCTCGGGGTTGGATTTGCAGCCAGCCAGCTAACCTTTCAGCTTCATTTCTCTGACAGGCAAAATATGAGGCTTGCACAGATCATTTTCTAAGCTTTCCAACAGCTCCCAGAAATCCCCCAAACCTCTCTAGACGGCTGATCAGGTTAGAAGGAGCCAGGCAGCACTGACTGAGAATCCCACTGAAGTGGGCCTGCCTGGCACCGTGTACAGTTAGGAAAAGAAACTCCTACTTCCATTCATCCAGATGAGTCCCCCTTCTGCACAGAGGCAGCCTTAACTGGCCTGCAGGGGCTGAGCCCAAGCATTAACAGATCCCAGGGGCTAAAGGAGAATCCCATCACCAGGAAGCCACTTCCTTCTGCCCAATCGCACACAGATCAATGATTAATGATTTTTATAACCCAACCAACTGCCCCGAGAGTCACCAATGTTGTCAGATGACTTAGGAGCCCGAGGATTGGCTTCCTGACCAGGACAACCTGGTGTGGGAAGGAAATAAAGAAAGCCTTCTGTGCCTGGGGTCACAGGTCATGGGGTTTCAATGGGTGGGAAACAAAACAGACAGTTTCCTGGAGGGGCAAGTGAAAAGGAGACCCAGAGGGTTGCAGGAGGGATGTAAAGCTGCCAGTCCTGGAGGAAAATATTTACAGGTCAATAAACCAGCCAGAGGCCAGGGCAGGGGCCTGGGTTCAGGCTTCCCTGACGGAGCCGTCCAGGGTCGGCACAGAGTCACTAACGGGGAAACACCGGAGAAAGTAAGAAGACGAAGGAGGGTGTGGGGGGCAGGGAGAGCGCAGTCGGTGAGGTGCTTGAGGAAAGCATGAGGCAGAGCTCACTCGCCAAGCCCCAAACACCATGTGTGGTGCCATGTGCCTGTAGTCCCAGCACTGGGGAGGCGGAGCCTGGGTGATTCCAGGGGCTCACTGGCCAGCCAGCCAGACCAGTGAGATCCAGGGAAAGTGAGAGAGACTGTCCAAAACACACGGTAAGTGGTGTCCGAGGAACCAACACGGAGGTTTTCTTCTGGGCTCTACATGCACACACATACATGTGAATGTATACACCCCCCCCCGGGGCTTTGCATGCACAAATGTGCATATATAACCCCCACAAGTGCACCTGCACACACCTGAATGTGTAAACATGTAAACACACACACACACACACACACACACACACACACACACACACACACACGGTGGGGAGGGGGGGACGAACCTGAGAGATAGACAAACACAAGACTGTTTGAACCTTTAGACAGTGATCTGTATCCCTCAATAGTGTTTTACTGTTGTTGTTATTTATTTATTCATGTAGTGGGGTGGGGGTGAGTCTCTGGCCCAGGCTGATGGTGAATCATTTATGTAGCTTAGAATGACCCTGAATTTCTGTTCCTCCTGCCTCTACCTCCCAAGTGCTGGGATTGCAGGCATGGACCTTCCTATCCAATCTATGCAATTCTGGAGGTTGAACTCAGAACTCAGAGCATGCTGGGAAATGTTCTTCATCTAAACTATAGCCTGAGCCTACTCCCCAAATCCTACATAGCACTCTGACCCCAGGTAATGGTGGGTGCAGTCTTATCAGGCAGGCGTGGGGTCACCTGTGGATGCCCTCAACTTAAGACAGGCAGCGTGGGCTCCGAAGTCATGACCAGGGTCCCGCTAAGCAGGGGTGAAGCTGGACACAAACACAGAGCAAAGAAATCAGAAACCGGAACACTGCTGCCCCAAGATGAGACGTGCCAAGGGTCACCTGCAACTCCCAAAGCTCAGAGAGACAAGGCACAGAGTCACCCCGGGGCCTGAGAACTGTGAGAGAACTCAGCTGGGCTGTGAGGAGCTGTGTCCCAAGGTGTGGGGCTTTGTGACAAGACTTTGGCCTCTGTTCCGCTTCCCATCTTTGGTCCCTCAGGGCAGGGCCTGACGATCTGAAGATGAAGAAGAAGGAATATGGAGGGGAAGTGGCGCTACAAACACAGTTGACACCCACCTCCTCACGGAGGGACGGGAGCACACGCACAGGGACAGATGGACACGAACAGCTGCATGATGAGGAGCCCAATGGAGGAGGAAGAAGCACTGTGGTCTCTGTCTCCTGAGGTGACATCAGGAAAGACAGCGACTGTGGTGACCCCCCGCCCCCATCCAACGGAAGTTCCATTATTCTGGAGACAGTTCTGTCCACCAGACAGGAACTTTCCTCAATGTTTCTCATTAAGAGTCACCTGCCCAAGACACACTCATACAGGTGGACAGGAACCTCTTAACTATTGGCATGAGCACTTGGCCGGGCCTTCTGCGGAGTGTCACACTCTAAGGGGACAGCTAGCCCATGACAGTGTCAGAGACTAACAATCAGGGTGCAAATTCTGCAGAGTAACCTGGACCTTGGCGGGTACTGGGGGGACGCTCAGTTGGTAATTACCTGCTAGAAAAGCATGAACACCCAAGTTCTAGTCCCAGAACCCACATACAAAGCCCGACACAGCAGCACACAGCTGTAATCCCTGCTCTGGAGAAGTGACGACAGACAACCTCTGGGACTATCTGACCAGCCAGCTAGCCACACAGGCTACCTCCAGGACTATGGGACACTGCTTCTCAAAAATCAAGGCAGAAAGTCACAGAGAAGCTGAGGTTGACCTCCAGCTTCCATGAGCAACTGCACACGAAAGTGCACACACAGGTGAACCATATACAGCACACTCACAACAGAAAGAACCTGAAGCTTGGGAAGTCTTGGCGACCAGTCAGGGGTAGTTCTGTATGTGCGGTTCCCAGATCCTATCACAGAGTTGAACGTGGAGTCCATGTTCTCAGTGGTCACACAGGCTGCCTCTGCTTGTAGTCAGAATCCTATTTTCTTTTACACCTGGTTGGAATTGGGAACCTATACTCTATGCAAAATCTAGCAAACAATAATGTTCACAGACCTGCACAAATCCTACAAAGTCTGGAAGCACGTGGATCCTCAGGACCTACAAGAACCAGGAAAGCCACAGCCAACAAATCGTCTCCACGGCAAGCCAGTGTCTCAAGTTCTCTTGCTAAGGACATTTTGGTCCATCCCTGGCCTGGTCTGTTGCAGCAGTGAGGCAGTCCACCAAGCAGGGGGTGGATGGAGAGAGGACTTTCCTGCCTGCTATTTAGAATTCACCTGCTGTCCTTAAAACCACAGGTGAAGAAACTGAGTCAGAAACTCCCCTAGCCTGAGCATGGAAGCGAACGACTCTGCTAATATGAGCCAGAGACAGGAGGGCAACCCCTCCACCCCAGCCCTCTGTTCCCACAAACTGCCCCAAAGAACTGACGAATGGTGCATGAGCTGTGGGGTGCACGTTTATAGCATAGCCTTGCTACAGAGCATGGGTAGTTCCCAGGCTAAACAGAGGCTTTTGTAAGCAATGTCAAAACAAACAAGCAAACAAACAAAAACACCGAACATATCTATGCACGCAAGGACCATGTCTCACACAACTGGGAATATACAATCCAGACGAAACATCCATTCCAAGTGTAACCTGGGGCTGTCACTGGAGTCGTCAAGCTGGTTCAGTCCTGACAACGGCAGCACCTGCCATATGGAACCTCACAGAAAGCTTCTCATCTGCAAAATCACAGCGTCCTCAAGTCACGCTGTCATCTGCGCTGGCTCTGTGCTGTGCCTCCCCCATACCTTCCTTGTCTTTCTAAGCCCCCCACCCTACACTGACGACAACTGCTGTTTTCCATTAGCATCTTCAGAAGACGCGCTCAGGACACTCCCCCAGGCACAAAGCCCTGGACACCAAGTCCTTTATTTATTTTTTGCATATGTAAGTGTGTGTGGTGGTGTGTGTGTGTTCACATGTGTGTGTGCAGTGTGTGGGGACACCCGAGGTTGACCATCTGAGTTTGATCAGAAGGACACTGTGCTGGAAAGAGAGGACAGATTCCTGCAAATTATCCCGACTTCCACAACTGCGGCATGCCACACACGATCCCCCACTCCAAGAAAACGAATGCAATTTCAAAAATCAAAAGCAAAATCCAGTATAGGTACATAAATGACTAGAATAAGAGACAGCACTTAGAACTTTCTAACAGGACTGCACTATCCACCCTGCACATATATAGCCTCGCCTACCAAGTCATCACTGAAGACGCAGAACGGATGCCACAGCCAGAGGTTAGAGAGAGGGCACAGTGAAATACAGTCTTCTGGACAAAATGTGGCCATCACACTCATGACCAGAAAGGCTCTAGTTACCTGCTCAAGACCTGTTCTAGATCAAGCCAGGCAAACCTCCAGGCCAGATGAGGCAAATGACCCCCAGGCCCCACCCCTGACTCAGGACCTGCTGGCAGCTGACAGTTGGGGGGGGGGGGGAATCACTCTGTGTTGAAGACGTGGCCACTGGTTGGAGTCACATGCTCTAGTGATGGCCCCACATCCATGTTCATATGGTTGACGCTAACCAGACTTAGAGGGTTATTTTTTTAAAAAAATGACATTATATTAGGAGAGGATGACATGGGGGAAGTAGGAGGAGAAAAGGGGGGTGTATATAATCATGTTTCACTGTATACATGTATGAAATTTTCAATAAAGAAATAATTAGGAATACAGAAGAAAACCAGTGTTCATAACCCCGAGAATCCTAAAGCTTCTCGGGTCCATCGTTGTTATGGTGACTACTGCTTTTCTTAATTTTGATGCAGGAAGGAAGGGCTTTCTTTTTCCATGGCGGAATGGCTGGCAGCGCTGTTTTGAGGAACCGTGCGACTCTTGGAAGGTGGCGGCTAGCCGAAGACACTGTGGTGGTGGGGAGATTGCCAGAGCAACGCAACCAGCTGCCTCACATGCCAGTCCCACCACTGTGCTTTCCCAGGCTGAGCCTGAGCAAAGCCTGAGCCAAAACAGAGCCTTGCTCCCTCCGGTGGTGTCTGGTCAGGTGTTTGACCGCGGCAATGACCGAGTACCAAATGCAAGTGTTGGAGACAGAAAGTGAGGTTCCACACCGGTTACGGCCAGCTGGACCGGCCCACTTCTTGTCATGACTTACAAGGAGCTGTTATGAGGAATGGCGACACCTACCTGTCCAGTGCAAGACACTGGCTGGGCCTGAGTTTTGTCCTCACTCCCTGACAATGCTGCTGGCTGGCTGGCGGCTGCATTTCAACCGTGGACATTACTGATCTCTCGGAATCAAACACTGGTCTCTGTTAGACCTCAACATAGTGAGCTTGTCTCTTGTTTGGGGATTTGGGGCTTGATTTTTTACTTATTTTATTCTTTGGTGGGACATCTTTCAATCCTTTGTCCTGAGGGAGCACAGCCAGGTAAGACCCTACATCTGAGATCACATGTTTCTGATCAAATATTCAGAACAGAATTGCTGGTGCCTGCTGTGTGCGGCCACAGTGACAGCACAGAAGACAGAAATCAAACAATAAAGGGTTTCATGTCAGCCAGCACAAAGCTGAAAGAAGCAGAGATGGGACATTGAGAGTGGAGAAGATTTAATACCTGCAGCAGGCGAGGAGAGCATGGGCACCACGCAGAAGGTAATGTCTGTCTTCCTTGGACACAGAAGGCACAGGGATTTTATCCAGGGAGCTTTGACATATTCATAGATGGGCGGGTCCATTTGTGAGCATGCTCAGTGGAGGAGGACATGACCCTCCTGAGCATGTGCAGTTTAAAACCATGGTGCTCATGCTTAGAAGATTTGTGATGGAAATAGCTGTGGACACACTCAGGTTGAACAGTAATATTGACACCAAAAAACGGCAGAAGGGACATGTTAAAGGGGCACTGATACAGGAGTCTGCCACAGACGGTGCCTGCGTGGCTTTGTGGCTGACAGTACCACAGTGGACATTGAGGCTAGCATTGCCACCACCGGGGCTCACAGGGGCTGTTTGAGGTATGAGCAGCCATTTCGACTAGACTTCACATTCAAAACCAATAGTGATCTGTGACTACAACCCTCACCGAAACTAAGGGCCAACTGCAGTTCAAACACTACCAGAAAGTACTTAGTGAAAAAGAGCAGAGAATACTGAACATCATAGTTTGTGTCTACCAGGCCTGGTCTCCTTGTTCCTCTGAGCGGGCCTTTCAGGAATAATCAGCCAGCTCTGAATACCAGTCTGCATGGTTTCTGTTCTATTTTGTTCCCTCATGAGAGAAGAGGGCGTGGTGTCAAGGAGTGATCCCTAGCTCAAGACAGTGGCCTCACCCACTTCACTGGGCCAGCGTCACTGCTGAAGTGTGATGGTGAATGATTATTCTCATGCTGGAACTCTTTCTCTGCACGAGCCTCTGTGCTTGCAGGGGACAGACGGAGGGCAGGTGGTACCAACTGTCCTGCCCACTCTCCAGACTTCTTTCTGCTCTTGCGGGACATGCTGTGTTAATAAATGTTCTGTCTGGCGGGTCCAAGCTTCTGCCTGGCTACTGGATGTGAACCAGATGGAAGAGTACCAGCAGAAATGCTAAGCACTAGATTCCTTAAAATGAGGGTCACAGCTCACCTCCAAGCTTCTTTACAGTAAGACCTCTCATAGGCTGATAAAACTTTCCCTCTTTGCCCAGTTATGAAACACTTAGTCCCAAAGACTCAAGAATTTCAAGTGGGAAATGCAGAGTCCAGGTTTTCCTTGGGTCTCTACAAGTCATTCTGAGAGGCATGGTGTCCCCTCTCTCTAAATTGCTGCTGCATTCACACTTGGTGACGTGGAGACATCTATTCTCTGTTACTCATCCCAGTGTTCTCTGCTCTGAAGTGTTCTTTCCACACCCCCACAAGGAAAGGCTATAGCTTGGGTCACGGAGCACATTAACCTTCTGTGGTAGTTTGAACGTATTTGGCCCCCATAAGCTCAGAGTAAGAGGTACTATTAGGAGGTGTGGCCTTGTGGAGGAAGTGTGGATGACACAGGCCTTTAATCCAGACCTTGAGGCTGGAGGGCACATCTTTAATCTGGGCCACACCTTCTGTTGAAGTGTGTCATGGTGGGGGGGCGGGCTTTGTGCTCTTCTTCTCAAGCTTCACTCAGTGTGACAGTCAGTCGACTTCCTGTTGCCTGCAAGATGTAGAACACTGGCTATTTCTCCAGCACCATGCCTGCCTGCATGCCGCCATGCTCCCTGCCATGATGGACTGAACCTCTGAACTGTAAATGAGCCCCTACAATTAAATGTTTTCCTCTATAAGTGTTGCTGTGGTCATGGTGTCTCCTCACAGCAATAAAAACTTAACTAAGACACCTTCCTTATAAAAACAAGAGGCCAATTCGACGAACTGGTATGGATGAATAAGAGCCATGTGTCAGGCGGTGTGGGGGTCTGGTTAAGCTACAGTAACCAAGATGCTATCTATCCTTTTCAGAGACCACACAAGGCTGAGGATGCATTTCAGTGGCAGAGCACACACTACACACGCAGAGGTCTCTAGTTCAGTTCTGAGCACACGTAGACGTTATTAGTGTGTGTTTATCCATGTACAACAACAACACCACACACACACACACACACACACACACACACACACACACACACACACACAGAAGCAGGCATTCCCAGTGAAGTCAAAGTGACTCCGAAGGACAGTTTGGAGAAAGGAGTCTGGGACACTGCAGAGTCTGGGACCAGCTCTTGGCAGAAATAACTTTGTTACTTCAATCTGGAGCAGGGTTGGATTCAGCACAGAAAACAAGAACCGGGCTGAGGAGATGCTGTTCCTGTCTCACAGAATCTTCAGGCTGAGAAAAGTGCCTGGGTACAGTAAGAGAGAAAAACAGCATGGAAAATCCCTGATGCATTCAGAGCCTACAGAGCTGTGTGCTGGGGGTGGAGGATGAGGAGCCCCACTGTCCTGAGACGAAGGCCTCTGAGGAGGGGTTCAGACTAATCACATGATTGGTTTGCCATGGTTTTCTCTGGCGCTAGTGACCAAACACAAGGTTTTGTGTGTGCCAAGCACACACTCTATCACTGAAATATACCCTCTCTGCAAGTTTTGTTTAAGTTTTTTTGGAAACATGCTGCTCAGGCTTGGCTCAAGTAACCTTCCTGCCTCATCCTCCAAACTATCTGAGACCACAGCCACATGGTACTCCACCTACAAAAACCCTCTTGCAGTTACTTTCAAATTTTATGTGTATGGATGTTTTGCCCACAAGTGTCAGAAGAGGCCAGAAGAGGGCGTTAGACCCCCTGGACCTGGAGTCCCCTGTAGGAACAGCCAGTGCTCTCAACCACTGAGTCATCTCTCCAGCCACAACAACTCTTCTTTTAATAGAAATTTTATGTCATGCCTCATTCCTTGAAATGTTTAATCTTTTAATTTCCCCTACAGAATCTTCTTTTCTTCTTTTATTAGTGCTGTTAATCAAACTCAGGCCTAACAGTCTAGACACACACTTTACCACAAACCTACGTACCTAGCCTTCCCCTTCCCCTCTTGGCTTTCAGAACTACAAGCAAATGAATTCCTGGCATCATGCCTGCCCTGTCTGTGGGATTCTGGCATGGCAGCCACAGTGACTGAGATACCTATGAATACATGGTGAGAATCTATGAATTAAAAAAGGCATCACTCCCCCAAGGCCGTCTTCTAACCTAACCCCCCAAGGGGCAACTAAGTCTAAGGATGTTTGGAAAAGGCATATGGAAACCTACTATTTTATAACATATATAAAACATACTTTTTTTCATATAGAAGAGCTTAATTGAACTCACCTTACATGGGGGTTTATGCTCACCCCAGAAGGCATAGATTGTCAAACAAATAGGCCAGTACCAGGGACATCTCCCTGTAAGTTGCTGGTCAGAAATCCTGGAGGTCCCCAAAATAATTCAGGCAACCACCATTGCTCTTGGTCACCCACCAGAACTTGATAGTAAGTAAGACCCTATTGCTCAAGATCACACACACACACACACACAGAGAGAGAGAGAGAGAGAGAGAGAGAGAGAGAGAGAGAGAGAGAGAGAGAGAGAGAGAGAGAGAACATGGAGAAATTAAGTCGGCATTGTACAGGAAGCTTCTTCCCTGCAGGCCAGCACTTTTAGTACTGAAAGGTGTTATGCAGGTGGCTGAGGGAAAGGGAGTCAGTCTTCAACAGTCTTACCCAGCTGTGACCCCTGTAAACTGCAATAATATCCGGTACGGCAATAGATGCCCGTGGGTGTAGTAGCGGCATGGGTGTCCTGGGCGTAGCCAACTGCTTTCTGCAAATCTGGCCCAGAAGCCATGGGTGGGGAGCTCATGGGCCTCAGGGGTGAACCTAGAATTTGCTAAGTGGACATAGTATCAAATTGCCCTCTAAATTCCTACCTCTCTACTCCCTGATTGGTGGTGGTTAACACAGAGACACAAAGCTGGTCCACGTGCAGAGAATATGTGACGTGGCCACAGATGAAGCATCTGCATCACACCTGTGAGGCCTGTGCTTGGTTGTCAACTTGACTGCATCTGAAATGAACTGAAACCCAAGCAGGTGGGTCCACCTGCAGGACTGATGGTGAACTGAATCATTTGAAGTAGGAAGACCCCAATAAATAAATAAACCAGACTTCAGGTCGGGATCTCATCTGCCCAGCAATGGAGCAGCCCCAGACCAGGGGACCCTATCATCTGCTTAATCAGGCAGGTCCAGGCCCTAGTGACAAGGGCAGAGCAACCACCCCATAATATTCTGTAACCACAAGGGCAGCTGCCCTTCTGTCTTACCTTTCAGAGTGGGAAGTGGGCTGTCCGGTCCATCAAGTTGTCCCAAGGTGTCAATCGCATCTGAATCCTCCACCTCACCTGGAGAGAAGAGCACACACACACACACACATGAAACATGGCTTTCCACCAGGGTAAACGCTGTGAGCGCAGGTCTGCCCAGCATCAGCCAAGGCAGGGGAAGAAGATGCCATGGCAATCGCTTTTGGCTTTCATAGAATCAGACTCTCCACCGTTACAAAAGTGGTTTTGAGTTTAACCCCAAGAACAGCCACAGAACAATAGGACTTAGAGGGAAGCCCTCTACGTCACCAGGGAGAAGAGGAAATGAGTGAACAAAGAAAGGCAGGGACCGGTTATCGAAATGAAGGGTTCTGAGCTAATTTGCATGGAGAGTCCAGGTAATTAAGAGAAAAATCCAGAGGCTTCCCTTCTTTTCATCATCCTGGGCCTCAAACTCACTATGTAGCCAGAGAGCCTTGAACTCTTGATTCTCCTGCCTCTACCTCCCAGGTGCTAGGGTGACAGGTGTCTGTCACCACACCAGGCTCTGAGAATTAAAACTTTCTTAAGCGACCCCTCCCTTCCACATCCCCAGACCTAGTGTGATGGTCTTAATGCTGTAAATGACAGAAATGTGTTCTTCTTTATAAGGGCAGTAGAGTGTCACCTCTGAGAGGGCAACCATCTACCCCAGAAAGCACAGAACATGCTCGTGGGAACCGCCACCCAATGCGCCTGAACACTAAGGACAAGTGTAGATTCAGTTTGTCTGGACTGAACCCTTATCTCCACACACAAACAGGAAGGGGCTCAGTGCTACTCAGTCAGGGGGAGGGGCAGATGCACTACCGAACCAAGAAGCTCTCACATAGCCCCCCAATTCCCAAATGCCCCCCCCAACCCATCATGCTTACTTCCAGCCTTTACCCAGGATCCGGGACTCAACAGGGTCCTGATGGCTGAGGGTAAGAAATGGTGAGGTTTGGGGTGACTCGCACTTTCTATTCAGTCCTGAATTTAAAGCATTAAAGAGTACAGATCAGCCAACATACCCGTCTAAAGGGGGTGGGGGGGGCTGTGACACCATGGTGTTGTAGGTGACCTTTGAGAACACTGTTGTAAGTCGGACAGGCCAGGCATAAAAGGAGGAATCCAGTGTGATTACACTCATCTGAGGTCCCCAGGGCTGCTAGAGTTATGGAAGCAAGGGAGAATGGTGGATGCCAGGTACTGGAGTTACAGAAACGGGGATCCAGTATTTAGTAGAGACACAATTTCAGTTTAGGAAGAGGAAAATCGTCCTGGAGAGATGGTGGTGTCCGCATGACGCTGAATGTAGCCAACACTATCGTAGCACAGTAAGAATGGTAAAACTGGTCCCTTTCGCTTTATGTATACTGACTGCAATTCAAGATCGTCTCTCTGCAATGTTCTGAATGAGAAACGTCCCCACGGGCTCAACAGCTGAACCCCTGGTCTCCAGCAAGTGGTGCTGCATAGGAAAGTCGTGGAAACTTTAGGGGGGCAGCCTTGCTGAAGGAAACAGTCTATAGCCCTGTTCCGTCCTCAGTTTGCTTTACATCCTTCCTGCTGGCGGTTAAGGATGTGAGTGCTTGGCTTCCTGCTCTGGCCACCTGCGGCCATGCCTCCCCTATCCCACCTCCTTGCCATTATGGACTCTCCTTCTGAACCGTGAGCCAAAATCAACTCTTTCTTCTGTAAGGTGCATCTGGTCATGGTGCTTGATCACAGCAACAAAAAGTAATTATTACAATGTCAAAGCTTGTAGTTTGGTGTTGGGTGATTTCTGGTTTGTATGGGAACCAAGAACTATATAAACAGCTTCACTTCCAAGACCTTGTAGGAGGAAGCTTTGCCTGGTGGAATAAAGGTCCGGCTATGACTGAGGCAGAGCCGGGGGACCAGGTTCTTCAGCTTGTCACACTAAGGAAATGGTGGCTCACTTATGCTTGAGGCACAAGTCTCTTAAGTGGGTTCTTTCATCTCGCTGTTGGGAAGATGGCCTCCACATCACAAGGCTTCCAAAATCCATGCCAAACCGTGGTGCCCTTGGCTTCTGTCTCCTTCCCACAAACATGGCAGACTTGTGTCACTTTCTAATTGTCTGCCCTTCACCCCTGGTTAGACTCACATACAAACCATTTTTCATAAAGTATTTTCAGCCCAGTCTTGGGAACTAATGTCTTTCTTCTTTAAACCTCCCCCAAAAACCCTACACATGCCTGGGGGCAATCAGGTGTACCTCCCTGGACCAACAGCAGGCCCTCTGATCTCACAACAGCTAGAGCCCAGCAGGTGCTGAGGGAGGGAGGAAGGACCAGTAGTGTTACTATTAAAACCAAGATGGGGCGGCTGGAGAGATGGACCCTTAAGCACTTTATCAGTTGAGCCGAATTCAATCCCCAGAATCCACACTTACTGTTTAAAAAAAAAAAAAAAAAAAAAAACCATTCTCAGAAGCCCATGTCCCATTTCTACTGTACTTATGTAACAAGTAATTTATCTATTTATTTATTTTAAAAAAAGGCTTGGTAGAGCACTTGTAGTCCCCATGCTGGAGTGTCGGGGACAGGCAGGTCGCTGGGGCTTGCTAGCCTGCCAGTTTTGCTTACTTAGGGAGTTCCAGGCGAGTGAGAGACCCTGTTGTAAACATCAAGGTGGAGAGCACCTGAGGAAGAGGTGATGGCCAAGGTTCGTTCACGGGCTTCCACATGCGTGCACCCACAAACATGCATGCATTAGTACAGACATAGTTTTTTAAAAAGGCGAAAGTGGAAACTACATTAAGGCTGTAGGTCTGCCCAAGGACTGCACTCGAGCTTGAAGTTTCTGACTGGCACACTCCGCAAGCTGTCACTCAGCACTGTGTAAGTGTCAAGAGACGGCATGAAATCAAACACACTGGCACTGTGTACACACACAATGAAAGAGGCATAAAAGTCATTAACTTCTTAGAAATCCACAAATGGTGGGAAACAGTCAAAGAAATCTCCACCCTGACGCAAAAGTAAGGACTGGAGCCCAGTTCCACTGTCGGGGTGGGGAGTCCCAGCTTCTACTTGGTCAGCTTTGGATGGGGAAACGGAGATGTGCTCCTGTGTGGATGCCACCTGCAGAGTGGTGGCATGTGAGTGCAAAGTCGCAGCTGGCATGCAAGGCTGGCATCTCTGGGACTGTTTTGCCCTTAGCTTGTACACCGAGGTTTTGACTCTTGTCCCTTTCGACCTCGTGTGCTATGCCAATGAGGACATCTGAACAAATAAATGTATCACTCACATAATTAGAAAACCAGGTGCTGGGCCTCGCATGCTGAATATGGACATCCCCCTCCCCCAACACACAAAGCTCTGGGACTCAGATGTGAGAGGGTCCCGGGGTTCTGTCTCCTCTGCAGCGGCAAGTAGCCAGTATTTCAGGGCATCCAGACCCTAGGATCCTCACAGCATCATCCATTTCAGCAAACTGGACTCTTCTATTGTTTTCTAATGGAAAAAAAAGGGAAAGCCTTCATGTTTTGAAAATTAAAATCCACATAAAATTCAGGCCTGGAGAAATGTCCGCACTCAAGGCATTGCGGCCTCCTGAACCTGATAAGCAAACTGAGATAGGGAAGGAGGTAAACTGGAAGATGGGAAGAAGTGTGATCAGGGCCCAAGGAGGCCTTTCCTGGCCTCAAAAGGGGGCTGAGTGTGATATGAAGGAAACACCAAATGAACACATAAGAACAGCGCCCATACTCTACTCCATGCCCAAACTAGTACTGAGCTATCTGGTATTGTTGCTAATTTAAATAGCTTTAAAATGTTTCTAGAGTCAATGCCCATCAAGTGATTCTTTTCGACTAAGACATGTCATACACACTAAAAGGTGGCTCACCTGATGCCTCAGAATGCCCACATACAAAAGGCATGGCAAGTGGGTATGACAGACACTCCAGATGTCTCCAGGATGCCAAGTGTGAGCTGACAAGGTGTCAGAGTCCACAGCTGGACAGGCGGCTAGATTTCCTAACAGCAGGATGGGGTTGCCCAGCAGCTGGAACTTGGAGAACACATGTCACCTATGCCTCTTCCCCCCACCCCCTCTGCCCCGTGACCACTTAACAGGCTCTGCTCATGGCTTAATAGCTTTCTGTCAACTGGGCACAATGACCCGTACTAGTCACTATTGCTGGCCCAGTTTAGCTGGTGGTTGGTCAGAGTCCTTGTGCCCAGTAAGTGTTCCCAGGTGCCCATCCTGAGTACAACAATCTCCCTTTGTTTTCAGTTTTGAGCTCTGCAGTTTGAGTCACCTGTAACCAACAGGGCACAAAAATATTACACAAACATTCCACACATAAGTCTTTCATACGTCTTAAGTTGGGTGCAGCTGTGACCAGTGTGATGCCATCTTGAGCTATCACAAAGAAATCATCCCTGTGTCCACACAGTGTGACCTCCCCGCCATCAGTAAGCTATGGAGGAGTTACCATACTGTCTGCCTTTGTAACACTCTATATCACAGTGCCTTCCTTGTTCCCATCACTGTATCTCACCATGTAGACATACCATCTTTTATCAACACCAGAAGGGTGGCTACAAATGAGATAACATGTGAGAAGAGAGACCCTTCACACAGTTCTACTCTACTAGAGTAATCATTATAGCTGCCCATCTTATTTTCAGTTGCTGGTATTAATCTCTCACTGTACCTAGCTTATAAACTGAATGTTTTTACAAGTGTATGTGCATGGGGACAATCGTGTTCTACAAAAGAGCCTGGTACCATCTGCAGTTTCAGGCATCCCTTGGGGTCTTGGAAGGTATCCTCCAAGGATAAGGGAGATGTGTGTAGGAGAAACTGGTTGGTTTTTACATCAAAAGCCATGTGGGTTTGTGCTGTGCAAAGACTCTGTCCCCAGCCAACTGGCAAGGTTGTGAAGCATGGCCTGTGCCCGTTACTTGAGTGGACATAACGGGTAGGGTGATGTATTGGTTAGGTCACTTACTGTTAGAACAAAAATACCAACTTAAAGCAACTTAAAGAAAAAGGGGTTTTAGTTCGGTTTGGAAGTGCAGTCCATCATGGAGGAAGAAGGAATAATGGCAGAATCCTGGTCCAGCTGGCCACATGGCATCAGTCTTGAAGACAGTGCTTATCTTTTTACTCAGTACAGAAACACAAGTCATGGGATGGTGTCACCCACATGCAGAATGTGCCTTCACACCTCAGTTAACCAAGTCTGAAAACTCTCATACATTAGAACTGGAGATACACTCAGCAGGTAAGAGCTCTTGTTCCTTTTACAGAAAACTCAGGTTCAATTCCCAGTGCCCACATGGTGGCTCATAACTTCCCGTAATCTAGTTCCAGGGGAATCCACACTCTTCTGATCTCAGATATCAGGCACACATGTGGCACATATACAGAACACCCTCTTCTGGCTTCTGAGGGTACCTGCACTCATGTCACATACCCGCACACAAGAACACACATACATATACACACAACTTTGGACCTTTTCTTTTCTTTTTTCTTTTTTTTCAAGAGTAATGTATCAGCCAGGCATTATGACTCTGACATTCCAGCACTTTGGAGGCTAAGGCAAGGCTGCTGGGAGGTCTAGCCCAGACCAGGTTGCATAATGAGACCCCATCTCAAAAGAAGCCCTAAACCCAACCAAACAAATAGAACAACATATCCATATTGTATTGTGTGGCAAATGCACCACGCTAATATAAATGAATAGGGGACTGGGAGGGTCAGGTGAGCAGGATATGGGTGTTACACATTCCCTCATTGTTCCAACCTCGCAGGGCACAAAGAGCTGTCTAAAGCATCCTGGCTCCCAACATCTTATATGCTCCATGGTAGCATCCCTGGGAGATGATCCAAGCATGAACCTAGTAAGCAAAACATGACCCAGACGTGTGGGTTTCATGTGTTACTGGCTGATTCACGGGGCATTCCAACAAAAACGTTGACAGAAAATACTCAGGGGACTGCTGAGGGTTTTAGTTGAACCCCACCCCACCTGCCACTGGCTAGGTGGCAGCAGTTTGGGGGCAGCAACCTGTGGCATATTCTGGGAAACACATTAACAATGGATGTCCTCTGTATTCAGGGCTGGATAAATCACTGTCTCTGTGACAACCAAGGGAGAGGGCTCTGTGTCACCACGGAGGCTGCCTGTGGCAGAGAGTGCCACACGGGGTATGCAGTAGCTGGAAGCCTGCTCAAATGTGTGTGCATTCTGAATAAATGAACACTGCCTCCTGGTCAAGCAGCGCTCCTTTGCAAGCCTTCCTTCAACGTGGCCTCTCGTGTGGCACTTTGATTGACAGCATCAATGAGAGATTCTCAGGCTCCTTTTTTCAGAGCATCTAGCTCTCATTAAGGGCAGAGAGAGAATGAGGCAAGAATCTGCTAATGAGGTTCAGCCTATCCCCTTGGACTTGAATCCATGGTGCTAGTCCAGTTCTGATTGGTGCTTCTTTTCAGCACATTTTGCTGTCAGACTTTTCATCTATGACTCTCTTTACCTGGTGATCTGAGTCAGTGTGCTCGCTGTGACGTGATTAGCAGACCGCACACACTTCAAAGCTGCCTCCTTTTAATTAGTGAAGGGGTTTGTTCTCCAAGGCTTGATGCTCTTGGATCTGATGCCCATGAAAAGGTAATTTCTAAGATGTGAGAAAGGAGTCGGTACAGAGACCGGAGTGCCGCATTCCAGCGAGCCTCTTGGAGAGCCTTGGATAGGTCTTATGAAGAGCTAGGCTGTGTGGAAATGCAGACAGTGTAGCCACCTGCCAGCCTGTACAGAAACACTAGTCACATGTGGCAAAATGACGCTATCTCAACAACGGCAAAAATCAAGAATCCCAGAATACGTACAGTGCTGGAAATGTAAGAGTTAAGAGGAAAGAAATTACCACCTAGAATGAGCAAGGTCCAAAGTCTCGAGACGGTGGGTGGCGAGGGACTGTGTTTCCAGGAACACTTATTAAGTGTGACACCGTGAGTTTTCACTGCCAGCTGGAAGCCCACACAGCACTGGCGGTGGGCTGTCAGTATCTAATGGTAATGGTCTTAACGGTTTGTAATGTTTTATTTTCATTATGTCTAACTTTAAGTTGGGTAAATATTAGCCTCTGCTTCTATATTCCTTAAAGGGTTGCTTACCTCTGCTTTAGAAATATGATACGAAATTCAGCAACCTGAAGATAGAATAACCAGTGTCTCTCGCTGGCCTGACCTTGGCTTTGATCCCACTTCTACAGCAAACATACCAAAATCTCAACAAGTCCACACACCAGCTCAAATCCCTTGAATATTGCTTTCATAATGCTTTTTCTACCTTCTGCCTCTCACAGCTCTGAGCCCCCCAACAAAAGCCTACTGTCAGGGGTCCAGCGAATATTTGGCTGAAGGGAGAGAGGCCCTGAGAGCTGCTGAATTGGGGCCTTTCATGAACTTTCTCTTTTTCTGACACGATGGTTTCTGGCAGTTAGAGGCAGGGGATTGGCCAGGCATGCCCTACCATATACTTAGGGAAGGTGTGTGTGACTCCACCCTTCTCAGGGACATGGGCTCTGGGGCCTGCTTTCTGTATGGTGGCTTTCCACACCAGAATGAACAGGAGAAGAGCAAACAGGAATGCCAGCAGACTATTCTGAGTGCCCTGTTTTCTCAGAAAAGTCTTTTGAAAATGAGTCACTGCCATCAACTTCCCACTTCGAATCTCAGGGAAATTTTAATTAAAGATGGAGAAAGACATTAAAAAAAACAAACAAAAGCCTGAAAATCAAGTAACTAAACTGTCTTGTCCCATGGAAAGAACATTCCTTTATTTGCTTAATGGAGTCCTTTAAGGCCCAGATGATAGGTGAACTCCAGCGAGGGTCGATTGAGGGCATCAGGCTTGACAGGGCTTCAGCATATACAGGCCGTGACCTGATTCTAGAAACACTCAAGGGGTGAACATCTGACATCATCAAAGGCAGCAGTTTCAACTTTACAAATTACTGCTACTACTACTACTACTGTGACAAGGTTTCACTATATAGCCTGGGCTGGCCTGAAACTTGGTATGTAGACCAGTAGACTAGGCTGGCCTCCAACTCAGAGATCCACCTACCTATGCCTCCCAAGTGCTAGGATTAAAGACATGTTCTACCACATTCAGCAGCAATGAGTTTTTAAAAGTAGTTCCTGTAGGGGTTGGAGAGATGGTTTAGCAGTTAAGAGCATGTGTTCCTCTTGTGGAGAACCCAAGCATAGTTCTCAGCACCCACATGGGTGGCTTACAACTGCCTGTACCTCACATATGCAGAGACCCTATCTGCAAATCTAAGATCAAGTTCAGAGACCCAGAAGTGAGGATCCACCAACACAGATATTCCATGCTGATGCAATTCAGACTGAAATGCATTGTTATTTATCCCCACTACATTACTGGAGCTGAGTTCTTGGACTCAGAAATGGCAGGACCAAGACAAGACCTGAAAGGCTTTACTAGGACAGTCCACCCAAGCTCCATCTCTATGAAGCTCTGACCAAGAAAAGCACGCCAGGAAGGCAACTCCCTGAACAGGGGATGAGGGGTACCTTATATGGGCAGAATTCCCACTCCCTGTTATCTCAAGCAAACGAGGCATTCAACCTTGCAGAGGTCAGGTCCTGACTGCTTCAGTCTGAACTCCGTGGTGGCAAGGCAGGGCCAGGGCCAGGGCAGCGCCTGCTCGGCTTAAGATTCGCAGGGTCTGGCAGAGCCTCTGGAGCTGGCCCCAACTTGACCCTGACTGGCATCCACGTGCGAAGGGCCGCTGACGTTCTAATTCCGGCTTGCATACGAGCCGTCAGCTCCCACTTAGGTCCTTGTTTGGAGTTGCCTTGGGGAAGAGAAACAGGTATGATTCCTGTGCGGCTCCCTTTCAGCACCTTATCATTTTATTTCCCTTTGGGGTGGTCCCAACTGTCTCAGAGGAGGTCTTTATAATACTAATGTTGGCTTCGAGCGACTTAGATGACGGACAGGCTTGGGCGGACAGAGAAGCCTCCGTATCCCAGGAGGCAGGGCAGTCCTTGCAACTGATTGGCTCGCTGGCCACCAGCACCTGCTGGGGACAGAAACACCTTCACCCTATCTTTGGATGCCAGCTTCTTACAGAAGTATGTCACTGCCAGAAAGTCGAGCCCCCACCAGCCAGCAGTTGGGGCAGGTGTGACCCCAGCTCCTCCGTTGGCACTCCCAGCAGGAGTCGGGCATCGCCACCTGCCCCAGTTTTGTGCCCAAGTGAATTCCTCATCCCTCTCTCCCTGCCTGGCATTCCTTTTTCTCCTAATATTTATATGACTGGCGTTCCACGCTGCAGAGCAGCATGCCAGGTCCATGGGCACTGTGTGGGGCCCAGTCTGGCATGGCCACCCTGGCCATGTTTGGTAACGGCCTGTTGGACATTTGAGCAGGCTATGCTTCTCCATTTATGCACGAGGTCTCCACAGGCTCCTGCACCGACCTGCCTCAGTCTCCCTCCCTGTTCTCTTCCCCAGTCCTCCACACAGCCTTGACCCTCGGATGACTCACTCTAAGTGACATTAAGATGCTGCAATCCCCAAAGTTAACTTCACAGGCTGAACTGCTCCCCCCCCAAAGGCAGGCGATCACCATAGCCTGCTCCCTCCTCCACGTGCGTGTCTGAGAGAGAAGTCACACTTGGCATGTCCACACACGAATCTGGCCTCCTCTCCAAGCCTGTTCCCAAGCAGCTCTCTGGCTTTCTAGACCTGAACTCTGCTCTACTCCCAGCTAAAGCCCCAGACACTGAAGTTATCTCTGACTCCTTTTCCCTCAAATGCAGCACCCAATGTGCTTTGCTCCGTCTCCCGAATGCTTCCAGAGCCCATCCCTTTACCCGGATAATGCCAGGTTCCAGCTACTCTCCTTTCTGCAGGATTTCACAAAAACTGCCTCCAGCAAGGCCTCTGGACCAAATCTCTCAAGAGGTCTCCAGAGGGTGTCCCCTGGAGAATCTTGCCTGGGCAGAATCCCGAGGAAGTGCTCCTTCTTTGTGAGATGCTGGGGTGGCTGGTAATTAGGTGAGAGTGCACACTGTGCTAACACCCCACAATATACAGGAACCCTTAAATATATAAACAACACTATGTACAATGTGTAACAAGTTTAAAAAAGGCTACAATACCACTTCCTAGAGCAAGGCCTTCTCTGATCCTATTCAAAACAACCAACATTCCGGTTCCCATGTACACATCCTAACAACTCTAGAGGCCTCCCTGGTTCATTCCATTCCTTGATACTTTCTTTTTTCTGAGACAGGACATTTGTCAGGGTAGCCTGGACATCACTAAGTAGCCAAGGATGATGACCTTGAACTTGTGATCTCCCTTCACCTCCCCAGTGCCGGAATTACAGGTGTGAACCACCACACCCACTTTATGTGGTGCTAGGGCTAGGTAAGCATTTTACTGACTGAGCTACAGTCCCGGCCCTTCCTTGACACTTTGAAGCGGCTGTTTATCTGCTTAGCTCCCGTCTCCCCTTTGAAGCAGTAAGAGTGTCTGTGTGTTTGCTCATTGGTAACAGCCTTGGTGGACACTTGGGTAGTCACTGCCTCTCCATTTATGCACGAGGTCTCCACAGGCTCCCGCACCGAGCTGCCTCAGTCTCCGAGTCCTCCACACAGACTTGACCCTGGGATGACTCACTCTAAGTGACATTAAGATACTGCAATCCCACTGTGGTGCTCCTTCAGTGAATGACTGGACTCAATGTCTCCAGCATCTTCTCATCTATATGAGAGTTAAAGCCAGAGCCCTGTACACGTACACACACACACACACACACACACACACACACACACACACACACACACACACAGACCAATTACCTCTGCCCTGGCCCTGGCTGCACACTCATCAGTCTCTCAGCGGCAGCCTGCCTCCTCCCCTTGGGCTCTACAGTCACTCTTCCTTCGGCCTAAGACGAGACTTTAGATACCCAGGAGGACACCAGGCATCCATAGTCTCCTCCTTCCTCCTCACGATCTTAGCCCATTCTGGCCACTTTGTTTCATATGATTTGGCCCATTCACAGCTTTACTGACATTGTGTGCAGGGTGTGTGTGTGTGTGTGTGTACAGGTGTGCACAGCACATGCATCTGTTTACCTCTGTCTTGTATCAGATAAAGCTAAACTTCAGAGGGCAGTGTGTGATCTGGGAACTGCCAGTTAACCCCAGTCACCGAGGCAACAGCTAGCTGACAGATAAGCTTGCCCTAGTGACGATGGGTCCCGTGACAGCAACTTTTACAAGTCTCTGAGCTGGGGCCAGAGAGTTGCTTTAGCAGATAAAAGCACCGTGTGAAAGAAAGCTCGAGACCTGAGTTCCAGCCCCAGACCCCATGTGAAGGCCGGACGTGGCAGCCCACACTTGACCTGGTGGTTTGCACCTGTGATCCCAGCACTCCTACTGCAAGATGGGAGGCGGAGACAGAATCTCCAGCACACTCAGGAGCCAGACAGACTGAGTGTGCAGTGACGTTCAGCGGCGGAGGCAACATGAGAGACCCTGCCTCAACCACGAGGAAGACAAGAAATCCCAGTCATTCCCGGACCTCCACACTTACTGCCTGGCATATATCTGCCCTCAATACATGTATGAGATAGATGGATAAAGAGGTAGATTAAAAAAATAAATAAATAAAGCCATGGGTACCAGTGAGATGGCTCAGCAGGTAAAGGTACCTGTCACCAAGCCTGACAACCGAAGTTTGATTCCCAGAAACCGCATGGTGGAGGTGTTCTTACACAGGAATAACAGCGTGATAGTATTCATCCAGTTTTATTCATGTTCTCTAGCAATTAAAAGGGAGGAAAATTCTCAAATACAACAGGAAGCAACAGAGAACAAACTTTATTAAAAATGGAGAATCAGGCATGAGTGTGAGTGTGGGCACACACACACACAAAGACAGACAGACAGAGACAGAGACAGAGATAGACAGACAGACAGACAGACAGAGACAAGGGAACATAGAAAAAGATGCCCCGCAAAGTAGGAAGAGGATCCAGAAACCAAAATCTGAATTCCCCAGGAGGGTCTGGGAATTTTGAGTGTTTTGGTAACAGGGCAGGCCCCCTTGCCCTAATTTTGGATCAGTCAACTTGAATGAAGAAAGGGGAGTAGAAAGCAGGCCGCAGCCTCAGGCAAACATGCTCACGACCAACCCTGACTATGTCTGACCAATCTGGACTCCTTGGCCGAAAGAAGCCTCTGCTGGGGAGAGAAAAGCTCACCAGGTCGTTGTCTCTGGTCAGGAAGGTGATGAAGTTACAAATTGGACATCCTTTTTATTTATCACCGGCCCCTTCACCCGTGTTTGTGCCTGCCAGGGGTCTGTCTGTCTAGCTTCCCTCAAAAGGAGATGGAGAGAACCAACTGCCCTACGCTGTCCACTGACTTCAACAGCCATGGCGCTCTCTCATCCTCACCTACACACTAAGTAAGTAAGTAGCGTTTCCGGTTTGTTTTTGTTTTGGGGTTTGTTCGTTTGTTTTAATTAAACCACTACCGCCAACAAAACGCTTCTGAGGCTCTACGCGGAATCTGAAGTCAGCATTCACATGCACACCAAGTGTGGTGTAGCGACTACAAGCTGTGTCCCTCCTCTTCCCATCATGCATCCCTCAGGCCTCGCGTCTGCGGAAGGCGTTGACTTGTGCACTGCCCTCTGGTCTGTGGTTCCCCACTCCTCGGCGGTCCTGCCTGCCAAGGCACCAAGGCCTCTCTGAAGAGTATGCACCCGGACCTCCCACCACAGACAACTGCAAATGAGTAACAAGAAGCGTTGCCACTTCAAACTCGGCCAGATCCCCCCTCATCCACGGAACACACTGGCTGCAGACGCGCCAAGCATGTCCCGCACCTCTGAGGCAGACGCCACATGCCAGTGGCAGCATGCTGCAGATGGCTTCCAGCACAGAGGGAGGACGGGAGGACTTTACCTCCCCGCCCCCTTCAACAACAAAAGCACACAGAAAACCATGAAACGCAACCATTTTATACCCCAGGGCCACAGAAGTAGAGAACCCCAATCCAAGAGAACCCTCTGCGTTTCAGTAGGCTGACAGGCATGTGTGGCCTGACACAGGCGGTTACCAGCAGCCCTTCTCCCCAGCCTCAGAAACAGCCCTGAAACCCAAGGCTCATCTGCAACACCCCACGGCACCCAACATTTCATGTTTGGACTTTTAACATTTGGGGCTCCCTCTAGATCTGACCAGCTGGGGTACTTAGGGTTAGCTTGAAGAATGGGCGATATTAGCCAATAAAACAACTTCAGGGTTAACCTCAGGGCCCCATGCTGTGGCTCCAAATGCAGGAGAGATGAGTGTGGTCCAGAATTTAAAGGGAAATCCTAAGAGTTTGGTGAAGGACACTGGCCCATTCGAACATGTGGCTCTGGGAGGCCCTGCCCTTCTCCCCATCCCCTCTGCCTTGCTAAAAACCGTTAGGTCACATTCCTAACGCCAGCCACCAAGTCTCTTCCCTTATTTGGCCACTCCTTCCTCCTGAGGCTGACTACTAAAGTCCAGCTATCTAAGAAGTCCATCAACCAAAAGTCCCCTTTGGTTCAACTAATTAACATGCACAATTAAAATTAAACACCTCACCCTACAATGGGGTTTCTCCTCGTACCTCTATAAACTGCCATTTTCCTATGTGCCACATCTGTCTCCTCTCTATCCAGAGGCAGTCCTTTGTTCCGTCCCCCCCCCCCCCCCCCGACAAATACCTTTACGCCATATCCCTTGTTCTCTTCCCCTTCTCCCTCATCCTCTATCTCCTGCCTTTGTCTCTTATCCCTGGCCTCTGTCCCTCTGGGGTACATAAATCTCCTTTGTGCTGAGAACTTGGTCTTGGGGTGTCTTGAGCTGATTTCGAGTTTCCAGGGATGTGAAGAACATAAAAAACTCCAACATTTGTGGGACAGGAGAGACGGGTATCAAGCTAAGACCATTTGTGTATACAGCAGACACCTAGGAGAGAAAGCAGCCCCCCACTGGGATCAGGTGACTGTCAGCCTGTGCTGCACCATCAGGATGGAGATGTGAGGCTGTCCTGTAACCTGAAGGTCTCATGCAGATCCTCTGAGACTCGAGGCCTGTGAAGAAATCTGACCAACAACCAGCTAACCAGACAGTGACACAGATTAAGATATGGCCCCGAGGAATCAGGGCCTAAAAATAAAAAGAACTTGCAATGTATCCAGCAAGCAGTTCAGTGGTCATGCATTAGTCAATACAGAAACCGCAAGACTAGGGAAAGAAGGATGTTTATCACAGACCGAGAGACCAGCTCCCAGGCTGCTCCAGGGTAGCAAAAAGAAGACCTTAGAGTATCGAGGTTTAGGAAAAATTCTGATTTGAGGGCTAGACCTTTTCTATCTGAGGGGAAAATAAAGAAACACAGATGCTTTCTGAGGGTAACTTTCTCTTCATCTTGAAAAATCTCTCTTCACACTTCCTAATTAGCTCTTCATTTCTTCTCATTCTCTGCTTAGCAGCTGCTCTAATTCACCTTCCCTGCCTCCACATCTCTACAACTTCTCTCTCTCTCTCTCTCTCTCTCTCTCTCTCTCTCTCTCTCTCTCTCTCTCCACCTCTGCTGCCCTGCTCTCCTTTGCTGTTCCTCCTCAGCTCCTCTCTCTACCTCTCTACATCCTCCTGCTCTGTCCCACAGCCAATGTCTGGACAATTATAAGTTACATTTTCAGGGTCCTACCCATTCTCAAAACACAGGGTAAGTCATGTAGTTTCTCTTAGGCTAGCAATGTCACAGTGACCCATGCACGTAGCTCTAAGGTGAGGGGTCCCGGACATTAAACAATTGGCTGGACCTTGAGTGGTCAGGGTACGTGCAGAAAGGGAGCTACTGCAAGGACTGTGTCTTGATGTAAACAGCCTGGCCTTGATTTAGCAACAGACAACACCTGGCAATTAGTCTTTGTGTATTCTTTGTAGGGGCAGCTAGTCTGTTTTGGACTAGGTCTAAGGTCTTTGCAAAATGTGTTAAATGCTGTCTTTGAGACTGAGAATCCTATCTCAGTCTGAGTAATGTAAAAAATTCCAGTATTATTTCTATACATCAAAATTATATAGCTTAAACAGAAATCATCTTCCTGAACATCCACAGCTATATGTGTGCCCAAAGATGTAAAAAGATACCACCAAAGGGCTGTGGAAAGCACCCCACAGCTGTTCTTATTAAGGAGGCATATCAGTGGCACCCAAGAAAATTACAGACAGAAAACAACTGGTTTCCACAGCCAGTGACCCCACGGCTTTGCCTGATGGGGCTCCCATCAGGGAGTTACACATCTGGTGGGTCGACTTGTCCAACACTAGTTGTCACCTGCTGTATACTCCCATGGCCCTCAGCAGATGTCAAAAATGAAATGTGGCAAGAAAAGCAGGCCTCACAAAGTCAGAAAACAAGCAAAAGCGAAAAAAGGACCAACAGCAAACTCGGAAGGACTGGAGGACTGCCTACCAAACTACTGCAAAGCGACATCGGTAAACACAGTGTACCAGGATGGATGGGAGGGAGGGCGGGAGGGAAGGAGGGAGGGAAGGGGAGGGAGGGAGTGGAGGGAGGGAGGAAGGGGGAGGGAGGGGGGGAGGGAGGGAGGGAGGGAGTGAAGGGAGGGAGGGAGGGGGAGGGAGGGGGGGAGGGAGGGAGGGAGTGAAGGGAGGGAGGGAGGGAGTGGAGGGAGGGGGGGGAGGGAGGGAGTGGAGGGAGGGAGGGAGGAAAGGAAGGGGGAGGGAGGGAGTGGAGGGAGGGAGGGAGGAAAGGAAGGGGGAGGGAGGGAGGGGGAGAAGAGACAAGAGGGGAAGGAAGAAGAGAGAACAGAAAGGCCAATCAGAAGAGAAGATGGCTGAGTAAGCCAAGACTTTGACTAAAAGACTTTGAGTCATTGAACGCATTCCGTTGAAGGGTCCCTAAGAAGCCACAGGGAAACACAAGAGGTCTTCTTCCCTGACGGAGGCTGGATCAAAGGGAGGGAATAAATCATAGGAAACTGAGTTCAAGGACAGATCTGAAACTTACCAGCTAAGACAATGACAATTAGAACAGACAGAAGAAAGAAAGAACTAGAGACCAGGCCGGGTGAAGATTGTCCAGTGAGAGGAAAAAGAAAACAGAAGAAAGAAGCAAACTCACCACAGCCTCAGAGACCACAAGGCACTACCAAACACCAGTGCCGGGGAGCAGAGGCAACCAAGATGGGCCATGCGTGCTGGCCTGCTCCCGTAGTCCAAGAACCCAGAAAGCTGAGGCTGGAGCATGCTGAGAATGCCAGTCTAGCCAGGGCCTTAGAGCAAGACTGAAGATAGTAACATTTTCAAAAGAGGTAATAAGCAAAGACTTACCAAGTCTGATATATTCTGATTTCCACATTTAAGGAACTCAAAAGAGCTCTACGAAGAATAAACTAACTACAAGTTCACAGTCAACAGCATCACACACACTCCACTGAAAGACCAAGAAAAGCAGCAAAAGATGTGGCTCATGCCGCACCCGGGAGAGTGGTACCATTAGCAACTCGGTCTCCTTTAGAACCCAGAGACAGAGCACTGGACACGCTGGAGAGACTGAGATTATCAACACAGGATTCCCCAGCAGGGAAACTTTTCTTCAGAAATGTAAAAGGTGAGACATTTCCAAACAAACAGAAAATTAGAAATGCTTGCCCTCCAAGAAGGATCAAAGACCCTTCTGAGATGAAAGGACACGGAATAAAGGAAATAAAGAGCATCATTAAAAAGAATTGTGTAGTTGAGCTGTTGCGGGAGGGAGAGCCATTTTTCTTTGGGGGTATAGCCATTTAGAAGGCTGCTCATGCTTGGTGAATGCCCCTACACTGATTTTCAAATAAGCAGTGCCAATTATATCCAGTTGGTTTATAAGGGGCAGGGAGAGTGGGGAGAAGAAAAGGAAAAGGAGGAAGAAGAGAAGAGGAAGAAGAGAAGGAAGTCACAAAGGGCTCAAAGGAAAGCAGACTGGATGGAGATATACTGGAGTAGAAACTTGATAATACTAAATATTAATTATATATAATTATAGATCAGTCAGCAAAAGAGAAGTAAAACCTACTGTATTGATA